>NC_042621.1:204457716-204773201 GCF_901001135.1 Rhinatrema bivittatum
TTGTCTCCTCTCTTTATCTCTTGGGCAATCCTTTCTTCCGCTTGTCCTTTTGCTTTTCTGATTTCTTTCTTCAGAATCCCTCATTTTCACCAGGTATTCCTCTTTTTGGGATCCTTTATACTTCTTGAACGCTGATCTTTCTGCCTTTATTTTTGCAACCACCTCCTTTGAGAACCTAATTGGTTTCTTTTTCCTTGAACTTTTGTTTACTTTTCTAACATATAGATTTGTTGCCTTTGTAATAGCTCCTTTTAATTTAGCCCTCTGTTGTTCCACCTTGCCCATTTTCTCCCAGTTTTCTAGTTCTTCCTCCAGCTACATCCGCATTTTGTCAAAGTCCATTTATTTGAAATTCAAAACTTGGATCTTCATATGACTCCTTTGTATCTTATTTGCAATAGCAAACCATATCATATGATGATCACTTGTACTCAGGTGAGCACCTGTCCAGACATTATAGACATTATCCTTATTTGTGAACACTAGGTCCAGGATTACACCTGTCCCTTGTGGGATCCATTCCTATTTGTTTGAGCATAGCCCCTTGGAGGGCATCCAGTACCTCTTTACCTGGATTGCAAATTGGTTGACGGACAGAAGACAATGTGTGATGGTAAATGGAACCTTCTCTGAAGAGAGAGCGGTTTTAAGTGGTGTACCGCAAGGATCGGTGTTGGGACCGGTCCTGTTCAATATCTTTGTGAGCGACATTGCGGACGGGATAGAAGGTAAGGTTTGTCTTTTTGCGGATGACACAAAGATCTGCAACAGAGTGGACACGCCGGAAGGAGTGGAGAGAATGAGACGAGATCTAAGGAAACTGGAAGATTGGTCGAAGATATGGCAGCTGCCAAGAAGTGCAAAGTCATGCATATGGGGAGTGGAAATCCGAATGAACTGTATTCGATGGGCGGGGAAAGGCTGATGTGCACGGAACAGGAGAGGGACCTTGGGGTGATGGTGTCTAATGATCTGAAATCGGCGAAACAATGCGACAAGGCGATAGCTAAAGCCAGAAGAATGCTGGGCTGCATAGAGAGAGGAATATCGAGTAAGAAAAGGGAAGTGATTATTCCCTTGTACAGGTCCTTGGTGAGGCCTCACCTGGAGTACTGTGTTCAGTTCTGGAGACCGTATCTTCAAAAAGACAAAGACAAGATGGAGGCGGTACAGAGAAGGGCGACCAGGAAGGTGGAGGATCTTCATTGGATGACGTACGAGGAGAGATTGAAGAATCTAAATATGTACACCCTGGAGGAAAGGAGGAGCAGAGGTGACATGATACAGACTTTCAGATACTTGAAAGGTGTTAATGATCAAAAGACAACGACAAACCTTTTCTGTAGGAAAAAAATCACCAGAACCAGGGGTCACGATTTGAAGCTCCAGGGAGGAAGATTCAGAACCAATGTCAGGAAATATTTCTTCACGGAGAGGGTGGTGGATGCCTGGAATGCCCTTCCTGAGGATGTGGTGAAGACCAGAACTGTGAAGGACTTCAAAGGGGCGTGGGATAAACACTGTGGATCCATAAAGTCAAGAGGCCGCCAATGAAGAGTGGGTGACTCGCCAGAATGAGGGCTACTGCCTGGAGTCAATACCCTTATTAAATAAACATACACATGCTTACTGTGACTACAACATCGCTCTAAGCTTCAACAGCAAGAGGAAATGTGGAAAAAAGGATTCACACTCACAAAGAGGGGAGTAGCTGGCTTGTTACGGCGGTTACTACCCCAAACCAAATGTGCCTGATACTTCACTTTCGATGCACATCCAGCATGGCTCTCTGCTTCAACAGCATGGGAGAAGACTGATACTTCACGCGTATCCAGCATAGCTCCCTGCTTCAACGGCAGGGGAGAAGAAAAACAACCAATAAGGGCTGTATAACATAGGCTGGGTAAAACAAATAAGCATGGGTGTAGCTTGCTTATTGCGGCGGCTACTACCCCTAACTAATCAAGCTAGATATTTCACTTGGATGCAGCTCCATCACTGCTCTCTACATTAAAACTGGGGGTGGAAGGGAAATAGAACCAAGAGCTAAGAGAAACAGATAAGTATGAGAGAAAAAATGTGTGAAGCTTGCTGGGCAGACTGGATGGGCCATTTGGTCTTCTTCTGCCGTCATTTCTATGTTTCTATGTTTCTATGATTCCACAGAAGGGATACTCCAGTCTACATCCAGCAGATTAAAATCTCCATTGGGCAACACTTCTCCCTTCTTTCCCATCTTTTTGATATCTTTGATCAGATCTCTGTCCAGCTCCTCTGTCTGAAGTGGAGACCTGTAGACTACACTGATGTAAATAGAAGCATCATCATCTTTTTTTAGGCTAGCCCATAATTCTTCTTCCCTACCCCATGTCCCCTGCATTTCAATTGCCTGGATATTGCTTCTGACATAAAGAGCTACTCCTCCCCCTTTCCTGTCCTCTCTGTCCTTTCTTAATAAGTTATAGCCCAGAGTGGCTATATCCCAGTCATGTGACTCCATAAACCATGTTTCTGTATCAGCAATGTGTTACAATTCTGTTTGTGGGAACAAGCCCTCAAGCAGCGTCTCACCTTTTGCCAAACGTCCCGGCTCCCCGACGCTATCCTCCATGCGGCCCGGAGTCCGCTGTCATTCTCTCTCCTTCGCGGCTGGAGCCGCCGATACCAGTGCCGCTCTCCGCGGCTAGGAGCCACCATCCTTTGTTCATCTCGCGGCTGGGAGGCCACCCACGCCTTCCTCTTCGCACGGCGGGCCATGCCGCCATGCTACGTGGCGGGTCAGCCGCTGCTGCTGTTTCCTTCATGCAGCTGGAGCCGTCCTCAGTCCTCTCTTCAGCGGCTGGAGCCACCTCAGATGCCTCGGGCCTGCTTTCTTCTTCACAGCATGGCTGCTGTCCCTGGTCCTGCCTTCTTAGGCACAGAGCCATGCCTCTTCTCAAGATTTAAAGGGCCAGTTCCCCTTTTCCCCCTGCCATTCAGGCAGAGAGCAATGATGGAGTTGCATCAACAGTATTAAGGTTCCCAGATGGATGATAATATCAACTTTACAGTCCTTACTTTCTTCTTTGATTGCATTGACTATCTGAATAGCATTTCTACCAGCTGATGATTCAGGAAGGCTTTTAACTATAGTGTTTCCCTCGAAAAGAGTTCCCAAATTAGTGTTACTTACGTGGACCCTTGGACTGCGACAGGGTGAAGGGGCCAACGGAGGAGTCCCGAACTCTGCTGTAGCAGGCGGACACTTCTACAAAGGCCAGGGTCTAGGCGCTAGGCCTGACTGCTGCCATCTGGAGTAGGCCAATGGCCAGCAAGAAGAATCCTATGTACAATCCAATCTGGGGCAGGCAAAAAGGAATCTGAGGCACAGTCTGAGTCAGGAGAGGCAGCAAGCAAGAAGAATCCAATGTATAATCCAATCCAGAGCAGGCAGCAGGCAAAGAGGAATCCGAGGCACAGTCCGAGTCAGGGCAGGCAGCAAGCACAGTGTTTGGTATTACCGCCAAGACAGGTGGGTGGATAAAGTCCAAATTGAATGCCTTCTCCCATATGGGGCTGTGGTTAACAAACTGTACCTGGATCATTATGAACCTTTATCTTTTGAGGAGTATGAGTAGACTTATGAGTGATGCCCCAAGTTCAATATGTGAGCTGTGAAATTGTCTGATATTTGAAGCTTCTGTTTAGCAACAGATGTGATAAATGTCCATTTGTTATCATGTGTAAATAAAAGCTGCTGCTAATCCCAGGCTTGGGAAAAACACATGCTACCTCATGTTGGGAGGGTGTTTTGTTGTGTTCCAATTACAGACCTTCTGATTATAGCCCTCAGCTAGCAACAGGCACCTAGCAATTAAGAGCCATCGAAGAGCTGGACTAGAGATTGAAGTGGGCTATGAAGATCCCGCAAATTATAAACTGCAGTAGGGCATTCCAAAACATCATTAGTTTAGGAAATTCCACTTAGTTTCAATGCAGGACTTACTACTTTTTAGAGCATGAGACCAGGTTAATGGCTGAAAGAAGCATTTAAGCTTTTTTTTACAGACAGTGCCTATTAATTTTTAGTAACTGCATTCACAGTTTAAGGTTCCACAAACACCCCCCCTCCCCCCCATCACCATGGGCTCATTCCAGTGTACTTTTTTAACCTAACCTGCAGTTTCTTCTAATGGCCATTTAGTTAATAACCCTGTGTAAACTGCAAACCTTCTAGCTCAGGACTTTTGAAACTAAATCCAACACACAGACCTCTGTATCTTAGCAGGCATTCTAATTAGTACATTCCAACCTTTCCTAACATGCAGCTTTTCCTAACAGACTACCAATTAGGGAAGTTCTGCAAACTGCAACTTTCTAAAACAGTGCTCGTTGACTAAACATACAGTTTCTCTTAGTAAAACGCTCACCAACAAGGCCCTGTTAGTTTCAAACCCTCTAGAGCGGTACCCTGGGACTAAATAGTTTTTTTCTGGCAGGAAATTCCTTAACAATACTTTAATTAGCTGCAACTAGTCTGTAGCCCTGCTTATGAACCAAACCAAGCTTCTTTTAGGGAAAATTACTCAAAAAACCCCCCCAAAAAACCCCAGGACCAATGTCAGTGCTTTCAACCACTATTTTCTATTAATCTCTTACAGGCCGATACAGTAAAGTCTGCGGGAGAGTGGGCGAACGCCCGCTCTCCCGGCGCGCACACCGGCCACTCACCGGTGCGCACGATTCAGTATTTAAATTAGGCCCGGTGGTAAAAACGGGCAAAAGGAGGTGCTAGGGACACTAGCGCGTCCCTAGTGCCTCCTTTTTCACAGGAGCGGCAGCTGTCAGCGGGTTTGACAGCCGACGCTCAATTTTGCCGGCGTTGGTTCTCGAGCCCGCTGACAGCCACAGGCTCGGAAACCGGACGCAGGCAAAATTGAGCGTTCAGTTTTCGGCCCGACAGCCGCAGGCCGAATTCAAATTTTTTTTTTTTTAAACTTTTTATACTCTTCGGGACCTCCGACTTAATATCGCCATGATATTAAGTTGGAGGGTGCTGGAAGAAATTAGCGCCGACCTTTGGGTTGGCGCTAATTTCTGAAAGTAAAATGTGCAGCTTGGCTGTACATTTTACTTTCTGTATCCTGTGCGCATACCTAATAGGGCCCTCAACATGCATTTGCATGTTGCATTTGCATGTTGAGGGCAACATGCAAATGTGTTGCATGTTGAGGGCGCTATTAGGTGACGCGGGTTGGATGCACGTTTTCCTCCCCTTACTGAATAAGGGGTAAGGGAAAACGCGCATCCAAGAGCAGGCTAACAGTGTGCTCCATCGGAGCGCACTGTACTGTATAGGCCTGTTAGGGAGATTGTTTCTACTTTTGAAAACCCTGCTGTTATACTTTCTCTCTAGTTCAAAGAGGGATTTTTACATCTAAAACATTTCACAAACAAGTCTTCTTGTATCCCTCTGTTCATTGAGAGTTTAGATTATTACAGGGCCACAGTATAACTGGTTACCAACAGAAGCCACAACTTCTAAATTCATAAGGTTCTCTATGTTGCACAGCTAAGCTTCATTTCCCTGTTATTTTCCCTTCAACATAAGGGTTCAACAGACTTGTATACAGATCACTTTGGTTTTTCCCTAAAGTTAGTCTTCAGTAATTAAACTAATAGTCTCTTGTTAGATCATAATAGCATTTAACTTAACTTTTAGTAGGGGTTTTTCCATTCAGTCTCAGAATCCTCCTCTGTTGCCACCTCCTCCTACATGGCTGGAGAGGAGTTACTGGGGACTCTTTGCTCCCCCCTCCCCCTTAGTGCTACTGCAGACATCTCTTATACACTGGAGCAGCTACCAAAGGAGATGTGACTAGCCACACCCAAGGCTCATTCCTCCCTGCTGGCACTTAGCCAAAATCAGTCAGCAAGGCATTCAGAGGGGTGTAGTCTTAAACCCAAGTGATCTCAGTTTCTCTGACAGTGATCCTGCTATTCTCAGACAAGGAAAAAAATGCTGTTGTTTTTTTGTAAGGCACAGTCCCTTTTTTATGCAGGAATTACTACTGAATCATCACCGGCTCCAATGGGCAATTTGCAGCATGTTCCAGTTTATGATCGGCTGATGAAGGCGGAGCCAGGGCAGCCCGAGAACAACAGAATTGGCAGCTAGAGGAAGCACATAGAAGCTAATTCTTTCACTGTGGAGAAGGCCTGTATGCATTCGAAGGGGACCGGGCAGCGGATCTCTGTAAACAGACGAGATAATGAGGGCATTTGCCAAGTTGATTGTGGGCAGGTTATGTTGCTGAACTAGTGTTTCTTTGATAAATAATCTACAAGGCCATTCTCACCATTTTCAAAAACATCCATCAATTAGCCCCAATCGATCTCCATATCCCCCTCCGATTACACTACTCAACAAGACCGACAAGAGATGCTTACAAAGGATCACTTCAAGTACCTCCAGCCAAAACTACCAGACACATCACGCTTAGAGATCGGGCCCTCTCCACAGCCGGTCCAACTTTATGGAACTCCATTCCCCCGGATCTTAGAATGGAACCCAGCATCTCAACATTCAAGAAAAGACTCAAGACGTGGCTGTTCACGCAGGCCTTTCCTAACTCCAACATTATTTAACTCCCTTCAATCAACACACTTCGCTAGTAATAGCATTAATAGCCACCTCTTACAATGTCATTATATATATATATATAATTATCTGATCTTCATTTTCCTTCTTACTCCAAGTTATTGATTTCCTTGTTACATGTAACTGCTTTTCTGCACTATTGTTCAAATTGTAAAGTTTATTATAATTGCACCCCTGTTTCTTGTGAACCAGTATGATGGGACTACCGTCTTGAATGTTGGTATATAAAAAACTTAAATAAATAAAAAAAAAATAAAATTTCCAACCTACCTCAGAATCAAGAAAGCCGCTGTGTGAATCATGATCTCCCCAATGCTGATGCGGACAGGAATTACAAATTGTGGAGAGTGCAGGACTTGGCCTAGGGTTGCCTCTCCAACTAGCCCTAAGGATGCAATTTTCCTAACCTAAAAGAGATCAGCACAATATAGACAGAGATTTAATTGTCTCCGTCTACACTTTTCCTCCTCAGTAACCTTAGAGCAACCCAGTTGCATAGGTTCCTCTGCTAGGGCAGTCTGCACTGAACTGGATGAGGATGCCAAGCAATGCTGAAACCGAAGAGGCAGATGAATGGGCTGGCGAGAAACTCTGTTTTCCTGTGCATATTCCTGAAACCCGAGATCCACTCTGATGGCTAGGGCAATCAAGCCTTCTAATGTGGATGGGATATCATGCCCTGCTAATTCATCTTTGATTTTCCCAGACAACCCCTGCCAAAAGATGGCTATCTGGCTATCTTCTCCCTAGCCTATCTCAGAGGCCAAGGTTCGAAACTGTACTGTATACTTGTCTATGGTAAGAGTCCCTTGACAAATCCTCAGCAGCTCAGTAGCGGCAGATGCATCATGCCTGGCTCATTAAACACCAACCAAAACTGCTGAAGGAAAAGATCTAAATTCTAAAGTAGCGTATCCTCTCACTCTCACAGTGGACAAGCCCAAGCAAAGGTAGAGCCAGCAAAGAGATACAACATGTACATTACCTTTGTACGAGCAGAGAAAGAAAGAGCTGCCTGAAGCTCGAAAAACATTTTGCATTGGTTTATGAAGTCTTTGCACTCCTTAGGGTCTCCCATGTATTGGGGGGGGGGTTGGAAGGAAATTACGGCAGGCATCGAGTAGGCCCAGCTAGATACTGGGTTACAGGACGCGGAACCAGAGCCGATGATGGCAGCTGGACTTGAACCACATCCATCCGCACCACCAGTCTTTCAACTAGATCAGTCACTTGATTTAAATCATCCTGTTGCTGCTGGATACACTGAGCTAGACAAAGTATGGCCTGGAATGCAGGTGAGTCTACCAGGTCCATGGCCTCAGCAAACTTGTAAGAATAGTGGATCCTTGTTCTCTGGCATGGCTGATGCAGCCTAGTAGGCAAATCTACTAGGCCCACACCCTGGGCTGGGACCAACCCCTTTTCCCATGAGTTGAGCCTTTGGGTTCCAGGGGCCAGCAGAACTTAGGCGACGATCCCCACAAGTGTATAGGATAAAAGAGTCCAGGGCTGGACCAAGGTCAGGACAAGCAGCTGTCAGAGAATTAACAGTAGCGAAACAGAGATTGAGGTAGGCATCAAGCAAGATGTAGGCATGGTCCATAGCTAAGGTCAGTGGCAGGAAGCAGGCAGGAGAGTAGTCCCTGTCCATAGCAGAGGTCAGTACTGAAGTCAGGCTGGAGAAAGGATAGGTCAGAGGAAGAGGACAAGGCAAGATGAGATGAACAAGGTAAGGCAAGCCGGAGGAGACCAGGCAGACTTGATGAGGCAAGACAGGCTCGATGAGGCAAGGCAGGCTGAGGAACCAAGGCTGGGGTCAGGAACTCAGGAGCAACATGTACTGCAACCAAGCAGGAAGCCTTGTGCTGAGGCAAGGAAGGGAATGCAGCTGGGCCCTTTATACCCAACCACATTATGTCATCAAAGCACACCAGCCAGGCTGTTTCCTGCGAGTGCCTAGGGAAGCCCAAGGAGCAGGGGTGCTAGTGATGTCATGGCAGTGTTCTTGTCGCTTTGGAGGCAGTCAGTGTCCTGGTGTAAATACTGCTGGGGAGGCCCGGGGAATGGGAATGCTGATGGCCATCATGGTGGCATTCTTGTCATTTTGGAAGTAGTCTGTGTCCTGGGGTGAATGCTATTGGTTGTGGAACAATCCTGCAACCAGCAAACGTTACACCAGACTTGCTGAAAAGGGTGATGGAGCACCAACTCTGACTTGACACACAAGGTAGTTTCCCTTCTTGTCCATCCTTTGTAACAGCTGTACTCTTACTGTATTCATTTTGACCCTGAAGACTTGAATCTGTAATAAACTCATTTTTCCAGCACTCAGCAGCAGAGAATGTGAAGTTTACTTCTTGAAGCTGTAGGAGACCATAAAGTTCCTTTGGGAAAAAACATATTCATATGATGCCTGATGTGACTCAGCCTGTGGCTCATTCACCCACAACTTAATATAATTCATTCTTCCTCATTCAAGGTTGTAGATATTTCTCCAAATCAGACATTGGGCGTGGGCCTCAGGAAAGCCTTACAAGGGTTGCAAGACACCAATAGAGCCCCAAAGGCTGATGAGAGGCATAAAGTTGACTTCATGGTCAGTAAAACTGAGATAAAATCAAAACAGAACAAATAAATCCTCATCTAGAGAAAATAGAAAGTTGTGAAAAAGATGAGGAATAAAAGATGCTGTTTTACATCAAAAAATTATTCATAAATCCTTCTTGGGAGGAGATGTGATGCGGTGAGCTGAGGAAGACATAAGTCTGGTAAGCTCTGGATGCAATCCCCTTGATTAGCAGCCTTCCAGTTCACTCGACTGCATCATGCTCTAATTTCTTGCTATAAACATCTGATAATATATGAATAACTTTGTAATTAAAAATTCTGGCGAGATGTCTGTGAAAGTGGTGTGGAAGGAATAAGAAAAATCCAAGGTGCAGGATACAAAGATGGCGGACAGGCGAGAATCGGAATCGCCATGTGTTCTCAGTGATACTGTGGTGGAAGATCTGATAAAAGCAGTGGTTCTCACACTGGAAGGCAATTTTGAAAACCTTTCTGAGCAGATATCTGACAGGCGTAATTCCATAGACTCATTTAGCTCTCATAAGAACATGGCAGAGGCACAGATCAGCACAATGGAGAATGAAATGAACCTCTTGCAAACCAAGAACATTGCATTGGTAAGGCAGCAACCAAGCAAGATATCAAAATTGACGATCTGAAAGATAGATTGCTCTGAAAAAATGTAAGATTCGTAGGGCTTCCATAGAGTGTTCCCAATTTGGAATTGTCGGTACTGATTGAAACATGGCTTGCACAAGCGTTGGGCCTGGAGAGTATGCAAGGGGCCTTGACTGTAGAACTTGCGCATCGATTGGGAGCCCGCATGGAGAATAGGCCCAAGCCACCTGAACTTTGCACAAAGTAGAAATTATCAGACAATATAACAAACAAAAAAGATCTTTGATACCAAAACAATAAAATTCTACTTTTCCAAGACTACTCCATGGCGGTTTCCACTAAATGAAAAGATCTTGTACCAATGTGCTGTGACCTGGTGCATTGCAATAATAAATTTGTATTGTCATATCTGGCGCAGTTAAGGATCTGGCACAAAAGTTTGTCTCAATCATTTATGACATCAGAAGCTGCTTTGTGAGCCAACTACCTATGATTGACCTGAACAGCTAGCCATTAAGTAAGCACTTTGATCGGAGGGGCACATTATATGATTGTCTGCCGTTGGAGAGTTAAAGTAGCAATATTAGTAGATGGGCAGCCTGGTGTGTGTTATGCTACAGTGGATTTGACCATTTTTACAACTGAATATCAGCAGGCCTCTAACCAGAACAATGAAAGTGGTACTCGAGTTCTAATTTAGGAAATTGTATTGCCCCTTCTTGCTTTGAGAACATTCGTCCTCAAGATCTTATACAAATCTATTTAGTGGTCAAAATGATTCTGCTAGGAGCACATTCAACAATATTTTACTATGCATTAAGTTATGAAGTTGAATTTCCAGAATAATAATAATAGATGCTTAATACCTCTCGTTTTTCAGGTATTTTATATAACGAATAGTTAACACTGTTATGCTGTATTTCTAATTGTAGATGCTCTTCCAGTCCTAGTAATCTAGAAGGGCATGGAGCAATTGAATGGAAAGAAAGGATAACACCTGAATGCATCAATAGTGTGACCTCTTAGTTTCTAACTGTGAGCCTTTGATATTTGAGTTTCTGGGAGTAGAGAAAAGGTGGGGAAAGGATGTAGGGGGAGGGAAGGGGTCAAGTCTATATATGACAGCAGAGAGAGGAAATTGAACAGGTTGGGGATTCAGGGGGAGGCATCTGACAGCTCACGAGTTTTAAATGACTAACTATTGCATTGCAGATGACTAGATGGTCAGTTGCATTCGAGAAGCAACTTAGAGCTTCCTGGGAGATTTTGTATATATGCTCTTGAGTACCTCCCATCTATCAACTATAAGATGGGCCTTGCAAGTCAAGTGCAGAATTTGGAATGTTTCAGGATTGGGCACTCCAATTAAACGTGAAAAAGTACTTTTCCATTTGAGAAAATTAAAAGGGAATATATTTTTACAAGAAACTCATATGCTTAACCCAGAGCATTTTAAAGTGAAAAAAGAAATGAGTCAGATAGATCTTTGATGCTCAAGGGTCATCTAAGAGGCATGGGGTAGAAACCTTGTTGCATAAGTTGGTTTCCTTTCAATGGAAACAATCTATACTGGATCCTGACAGGCATTATATCATAGTCCTAGGTCTGATATATGGGAGACCTACCATTCTAGGGTCTATCTATGGACCTAACCAATATGACCACAATTTTTTTTACAAAGGCTGTTTCTCATATTATTTCATTAAGAAAGGCTCAATCTATAATTGGCAGGGATATGAACTGTGTACTGGATCCTCAGATGGATTGTCAATCAGAAAGTATTGCCACAATTATGGGGAGACATAGAGGAAACCAATTTATTTACGATTCTCTCCAAGTTTTAGATATCTAGAGAACTTTGAATCCCATAAGAAGAGATTATATTCATTATGCCAGATCCCATGATTCAAAATCATGTATTGATTACTTCCTTTTTTCAGGAAATATATTCTCTATCTGCCAGAACTCTACTATTGAGTCACTGGTAATCTCTAACCATTGTCCAGTTACATGCATGCTTAGTTCAAAGACTGAACATGCCACTTACTCTAACTAGTTAATGCAGGATCAGGAATTTGCTAAATTCTTGCAAACCAAATGGACAGAGTTTATAAGAAATGATGCAAAACACCAATTGAATCAGATTTTGATGTGGGAAATGGCTAAATCTGTGTTAAGGAGAAATTATCAACTTTACAATTTGGAAAAAGAATGTTTTAGATAAAGATATAATTGATTTGACTTGAAAATTGGAGCAGGCCTGAAAGAAGTTTAATGAATCCAACTCAGAGAAGAACAAGAAAGAGTTTTGGGTGGCACAAAAAAATGCTCACTGATAAATTACATCTTAGAGCCACCTCTGTTCTCTTATATTTACTCGGGGAACAGAACTGGCAAAATGCTTGCAAACTTGGTTAAAGGGAACTTTGGCTCATCCTTTGTTACTTGGGTAAAAAACAGTCAGAGGAAGATAGGAACATATTCTGAAGCAATGGAAGCAAAAACTCATAATAAAAACTTTTTCAGGTAAAAAGCCTGCGAGGGAGTCATTTGGACCATTAGATGATCAAAGGGTAAAAGGAGCACTTAGGGATGGCAAAGCCATAGCAGAGAGACTAAATTTAATTCTTTGTTTCAGCATTCACCGAGGAAGATGGAATCAGAAATACCCATGCCAGAAATGATATTCAAAGGTGAGGATTCAGAGGAACTGAAACAAATCTCAGTGAACTTGGAAGATGTACTAGGGCAATTGACAAACTAAAGAATAGCAAGTCACCTGGACCAGATGGTATACATCCCAGAGTGCTGAAAGACTGAGAAATTAAACTGAGGACCTACTACTGGAAAATTTTAAACTAGCAATAATATCATCTATGGTACCTGCAGACTGGAGGGTTGCCAATATAATGCCAATTTTTAAAAAGGGATCAAGTGGTGATCCAGGAAATTACAGACCAGTGAGTCTGACATCTTTGCCAGGCAAAATGGTAGAAACTATCATAAAGAGCAAAATTGCTGAATATATATACTGATGTGCATCCAAACTGGGTGATGTTTCTTGAATGCGCACATATCCACCTGTCCTGGGTGCTCGATGCAATAGGCAAATGAGCTGCCATGCTAAAAGGGATGCACAATAGGTAATTTTGTGTGTCCCTAGCACTCTGTATCGGGTGCCCAGGAGAAGTGGCTGTGCGTCTAGAACAGCCTGACCAGAGCTCCCTTCCCACCATTGGCAGGGCTGTCCTGATTGAGTCTTTTCACTGACACTTGTCAGTGAAAGGCCCAATCCAATTTCAGGACAGCCTTCTGATAGGGGATTGGTCCTTTCACTGACATGTGTCAGTGAATGGACCAATCGGCAGGAAGTGAAGGAGTGAACTAATATCAAGTGCCCGATACTTAATATATTTACTCCTTCACTTACTGTAGGCAGGGGGTCGATTGGGCCAGACCTTGGGGATATTGCTTTCTGTGGTTCCCCCTTGTTGCGCCCGTTGGTCGCAGATGGCTGCGACCTCTGTTGCTCACCTCCTTTTTCCCTGCTTCAGTGAATCTTGGACATTTGGCAGCCTCTGCCTCTTCGTGCCGCTCTTCTTGGCATTCCTGGGATGGCGTGGGCAAGCCCGTCCGCCATCTTGAATCAGGGATTACCTAAGACGCTCGTACCAGGCTCCATCAAATACACGTCATGGCAGGAACCTCCGAGGCGTCCCCTCCGCATGACGTCATCACCGCCTGTGTATTTAAGCCTGCCTAACTAACCTTCCTACGAGTTAGCAAGGACTTCCTTCCTACTGAATTCCAACCCTTCAGTGACGATTCGCTTTGCTACGCTGAACCCTTCCTGACTCTGAGACTTGAACGCCTTTGGTACCCTCTCCTCGGGGGCCTTATTACGTTCAGGCTATCCGCTCCTCGGAGGGCCTTCCTGCCTAGAGTCATTCTCCATCTACTCTGGGTGCATCTGGTTCAGCCTTGTGCGTTCGCTTCCCTATGCTGTTGGAACCTCCGGTGTACCCCGTGCCTCGGGCTACTACCGTGATCGTTTCAGCAACCTTCCTGGCATACTTCAGAGTGAGTACCATCCTTCATTCATCTCTATGGACCTCCTGTACTACTCTCAAACACTCTCCTTTGATTCTCGGTGTACCCCGTCCTGTGGCCACTACCGGGGATATCATCATTGAGCTACCTTTTACTCTGGATTGTGTCTCCCTCCCACTTGGTGGGATTCCTTAACATTTCCAGTATAATAAAGTCTCTTGCTACTGTGTCCGTCTCAGCTGAGGCCATGCCTATCATGGTGAGTCCCCACAGGGCTCCTCCCTGTGGGTGGAGCCAACTCTCGCCACTATCCAGGGTCCACAAATATATCAGTTCATAACACCCATATGAGGAACCACAGAAAGCAGCAGGATTTTTTTTTTTTTTGTTAAACCCTTGAGCGGGATATAATTCTGCTTTCTGTGGTTCCTCCTATTTAGTATCGCTAGGATACTAATAGGAGGAAACACAGAAAGCAGGATTTTTTTTTTCCATCAGCCCTTGAGCGTGCTTGCTTTAACACCTGCTCCCAGGCAGACATTAAATTTGCAGTATTAAAATGGGTGCCGTGGCTGCACGGCAATTTTTTAGATTGGGGGAGTGGGTGGTGGTAATAGCTAATAGCCGCATTAATATGAATTTACATGTGATCAGCGCTATTAGCTATGCGCTGGTTTGGACGCATGTTTTGTGTGCACTAATCCCTTTATTGCATGAAGGGTTTTGGACACATGTCCATAATGTGCTTCTAAGCACATGTAAAGCCATGCGCTCGGCCGAGTGTACTATATTGCATTGGCCTGATAGATAAGTATAGTTTAATGGAACAAAGCCAACATGGATTTAGACGAGGGGAGTCTTGCCTCAAATAATTTGCTACATTTTTTTTGAGGGTGTAAATATTTGTGGATAAAAGTAAGCCAGTTGATATAGTGTATCTGGATTTCCAGAAAGCCTCATGAGAGACATTTTAGGAAATTAGAAAATCATGGGATAGGTGGCAGTGTCCTATTGTGGATTGCTAACTGGTTAAAAGATAGAAAACAGAGGGTAGGGCTAAATGGTAAATTTTCACAATGGAAAAAAGTGAATAATGGAGTGCCCCAGGGATCTGCTCTAGAATCGAAGCTTTTAAATCAATACAAATAAATGAGCTCTGACCAACGTGCCGCAAATGCGCAGTAGAGAGCAGCTCTTCTGCGCATGTGCAGAACAGAGTTCTCTGAGCGACGTGCTGACGTTATGCCCCAAGGCAGAGAGATTGGACCAGGGTGTCACAGAGGGGAGGAGGAAAGGGCAAACGAGCTACTGCTCAGAGAAACGGCTCCTCTAACATGTTAACAGCCTGGGCCCGTCCCTCCGTCACCGGGGAAGGGGGGAGTGAGTAGGGACAGCCAGACCGTCATGCAAAGGGACAGGAGGAGGAAAAGGCAGAAGAGTCGCCGAGCCCGTCCTTCCGCCAACGGGGAAGGAGGGAGGGAGTAGTGACGGCCAAAGCAGAGCTAAACCTCGCCCGTTTTAACCATCACGCAAAGAGACAACAGCCGGCCCTGTAGAAGAGAAAAAGAGGGAGTGGAGGAGGGCTGAGGGAGAGGGAAGGGGTTGTGGATGAGGTGAGAGGGGAAGGAAAAGGAAGATGAGAGGGGATGGGAAGGAAAAGGGAAGAGGATACGAGTTAGTAAATGGGAAGGGTAAGAAGTTATGGAGAAGAGAGCGGCTCTGACTGACATGCCGGTCTGACTGGAATCTCGCCCGTTTGAACTGGTCTAACGGCTTGTATATTTATAAATGACTTGGAAATGGAACAACAAGTGAGGTGATCAAATTTGCTGATGACACAAAATTATTCAAAGTTGTCAAATCACAAGAGGATTGTGAGAAATTGCAAGAGGACACTACAAAACTGAGAAACTGGGCATGCAAATGGCAAATGAAATTTTAATGTAGACAAGTGCAAAGTGATGTGTTTAGGGAATAGTAACCCAAATTATAGTTACAAAATGCAAGGTTCTACATTAGGAATCACCACTCAGGAAAAGGTTCTAGTTGTCATCGTTGAAAATACGTTGAAATCGTCTGCTCATTGTGCAACAGCAACCAAGAAGGTAAATAAAATGCTAGGGATTATTAGGAAGGGAATAAAACAAAAATATCATAATGCCTCTCTATCGCTCCCTGGTGTGTCCTCATCTTGAGTATTGTATTCAGTTCTGGGTACCACATTTCAAGAAAGATATAGCAGAATTAGAAAAGGTACAGAGAAGGGTGACCAAAATGATAAAGGGGATGGAACAATTCCCCTATAAAGAAAGGCTAAATAGGTTACAAGTCTTCAGCTTGGAGAAGAGACGGCTGAGGGGAGATATGATAGAGGTCTATAAAATAATGAGTGGAATGGAATGAGTAAACATTAATCAGTTGTTTACTCTTTCGAAAAGTACAAAGATCAGGAGACACACTATATCTTTCTTGAAATGTGGTACCCAGAACTGAATACAATACTCAAGATGAGGACTAATAAGAGAAAATATTTTTTACTGAATGCATAATTAAGCTCTGGAACTCATTGCCAGAGGATGTGGTGAAAGCTATTTATATAGCTGCGTTTAAAAAAGGATTGGACAAGTTCCTGGAGAAAAAGTCCATTAACAATTATTAAGGTAGATTTGCAGAAATCCACTGCTTATTCTTGGGATAAGCAGCTTGGAATCTATCTACCACCTGGGATCCCACCAGGTACATGTGAACTGGCTTGGCCACTGTTGGAAACAGGATATTGGGCTTGATGGACACTTGGTCTGACCGAGTATTGCAAGCCTTATGTTCTTATCTTACATAAACCTGCCCGTTCCCTGCCTTGATGTCTTTGCATCGAGTCTACCTTGGTTCCTTGCCCTGACCCCTTGCCTTGCCTTGAGGCCATCTGGCCTTCTTCCTCCTTGCCTTGCCGTGTGGCCCTCCAGCCTTCTTGCTCCTTGCCTTGTGGCCTACCTAGGCCTTTTCTAAGCCCTCCCTGCTCTACATCTTATCTAGGCCTCCTTAGCCCCATGTGCCTTTGGACCTTTATGTTCTGTGTTCCTTGTTCTGTGTCCTGTCCTTGTCAGTCCTGCCCTTGTTTTGGCTAGGTGGAAAAGTGGTCCTTGTCCTGACCTGCCTTCTTGTGGCACTCCCAGGTGGTGTTCCCTTAGTCCAGACCAGCCAACTGGAACACTAACTGGATTGTGCTCACCCAGCAGCTTCCCCTCCTGCCTGGCTTCCTGACACACAGACACCCACACACAATCCACTTTGAAAAGGCTGATTCTGTGCAAGCAGCCTTCAAAGCCTCACCACCCAATCTGAGCTCTCCACACTGGCCTCCTGCAAACACCCATCCCACTACAGAGTGCCGGCATTCATTCCCACAGCCGCCAGGCCCTCTGTGAAGCCGAACTCCAGCAGTGGGGGCCTGAGGCCCGCAGCAGAGACAGCGGAGTTGAGCTCAGTGACTTCCAGGAGCATCTGTGGCCTCACTTATCCCTGCAGCACTGGTTGAACTTCCAGCAGCAGCAGCTCCCTTTGCTGCACTACTGCCAGCTTGTCAGATCGTCTCGAGCTGGCATGTCATCATCTGGTGCCATGGAGCCCTTCTTCCTGCCCATGAGGTGTGGGAACCCCATGGTCATGTAATCTGTGAGTACTGTCTAAATCTTCCTGCCTCTGGATGAAAGGTCAAACGGCTACCACAGAGGTATTTTGGGGGTACTTCCTACTGCCCCAAAATTTTGCCGCCTGAGGCAGCCACCTCATCCTCCCTAATGATAGAACTGCTCTGCCTCAAAATGTGCTTACAATTATTGTTAGTACTTTCAGAAACCCTCTCTGACAGTGGGTGTCTGGATACAGGGGTTGTTCAAAGCAATCTGCGGCGTGATGCAAGGGATTCAATGGCACTCCCTTTCTCCCCGTTAGGATTTTGCCTGCTATGCAGCTTTATCCTATCTTCTTAACTCCTGCTATGATGCCTCCCTACCAGCAGAGACCCTCAGTAAGCCTCATCACTAGCCTTGCTAACGTCATCCTCGCTGCTCTTGCCACATCTGAGTCTCAGTCCTATGTAACTCAGCCTTGCTAGTGTACCTTTGTCTTCTCATGATGTCACTCTTGGCTCTGTGACCTGACCCTCATTCCTTGCCTTGCCTTGTGACCTTCGGGCCTTCTTGTTTTGTGCCTTGCGTTGTCTTGTGGCCTTTAGGCCTTCTTGCTTCTTGCCTTGTCTTGAGGCCTATGGGCCTATTCTGGCTAGTACCCTGCCTTTTGGCCTATCCAGGCCTTCCCATTACCTAGTGGCTTATGGGCCTTCTTCCTTGATACCTTTGGGCTCATATGTTCTTTGTTTGGTGTTATCCTTGTCTGAGTCCTGCCCTAGTCTGGCTTGTTTGGTCTTGTCCTTGGTAAGTTTTGTCATGCCCTGCCAGTCCTGTCTGTTCCGGTATTCTGTCCAGTCCTGCCTGCACCTGAATCCTGTCTTTGTCTTGCCTTAGCCTGTGTCTTGTCTAGTTCCAGGTCCTGCCTAGTACCCAGTCTTGCCTTGCCTCCGTGTACCAAGCCTTGCTATGTCTATCCAAGCCTGCTCAGCCTTGCTGATCTAGCCTTGCTTGCTGAGCCCTGCCTGCCTCATCCAGTCTGCCAAGCCTTGCCTGCCCATCTTTGCTTTGTCTAGTCTGGTTCCAGCCTGTATGGACTCACTACCATGTACTGCTGTCGCAAAGACTTATTGGCCCCCTGAACCCACGGGCTCAACCTGTGGGGGAGGGGGCTGGCTAGGCAGAAGACCCGCCCTTGTTCAGCCCAGAATGCCTTGCAGTCCTGAGCCACTCCTCAGGTGGCTTTCCCTACTCTAGAAACCCTGACACCCCCAGAGCACAGCACAGGTCAAATCACTGAGTGGGCCGGGGGTCTCTTGAAGTCTGGTCCTTTCTGTGATTTGAAATGCTGAAGAAGGTGGAAAGCAGGGGTCAGCGGAGTGGTAAAATACAGTTTCAGTGATAATGGGGTCTATATTCAGCTGACTAACAGCTAGATAAATTAGATGAATACACCTATCTAGCTAACTTAACCGGGATATTAAGTGGCACGATAGCACCGCTGAATGTACCCAGTTATCTTAAAAGTTAGCTGATGGGTATATCTGGCTAACTTTAGACCTGCCTGCAGCATAGCCAGAGTTAGCCAGTTAGGTTCACCAGCTAACTCCAACTCTGCTCCATTCCAGAATGCCTACTGCCTGCCCCAGGAACACCCCCCCCCCCAACAATTTTCTAGGAAGATGGCAATCCTGCCACACTGCCACGAACTCTACTATAATCTGCAGCCTACATTTCCCCAGCTTTTGCCCCCTGGAGATGTGGGAGATGGGTGAATGGTGGGCATGTGTGTGTGTCAGATTCTCTACATGTCAGAACAGGGCTATTAGGAATCCTAGGCAAATTTTACAGCCTTGCGCCCTCTCCCTCCTTGCCCTCACCACACACAATTAAAAATTCTGCATTTACAATAGTTTTTACATGAAAAAGGGCATTCATAGGCTTCTGAGGTAAAAATATCACAATAACATTGATATTTATTTTTACAGGTACTGCTGTGGTGCCAACCAGAAAACCTTTCAAAAAAGACACTTGGAACCCTATGGTATTAAACCTATTGTAAAGTGTATTCATTATGGGCTGAACAGCAATGACAATATAGTAAACCTTCCTTACCAAAACAGCCATAAATGCCAGCACTCAAACAGTAACAATCCTACCTATGAAAAGGCAAAACTTCAAATATTACACCAGGCCCTAAAACATCAATAAACCTCCTTTTAGGAAAACAGGACAAGCCAGATTGCTATAGATCTCAACACAGAAACTACCTGCTAGCAAAATACTTTATCTCAGTTACAGATTCAGAACACTGGCAGATCCTCACCAAATACAGAATAAAAGACACCATAAAGTATAAAGTACATGCAGTCTAAAACTGAACTGGAAACCATAAGAAGCCAGAATTTGTATGCAGTGCAACAATAGAAAAACAAACACCACCATTCCACATAAAACAAAAATAAAATTGGAAAAATTTAACACATCAATCATAATAGTTAAACTATACTAATAGAATAATTATTTAAAAACAACTGACAAACAGAATATCATTCAATAAAAAGAATTAAAGTTATCAAAAACAAAATATTTCAAAACAACAGACACATCAACTAACGCCCACCAATTAAAATGAATACAAAAACAAAAAAATTCCTCGCTGTCCATACCTGTGATCTTTTAATTTCCAGTCAACCTGAGATTGTTGTGGATAGTGAGAGGGGGGCCGTGCAAACTTTATCCTCTCTCTTTCACATAAACACACTCACACATGCATACAGGCTCTCATATACCACACACATATGTACACAGGCATACATACACAGACTCTCATCCCTCCATACACATATGCACAAAGGCTCACTCGCACACATCCTTTCATTTACTCTCTCTCATACACACACACACTCAGCCTCTCACTCTCTCTTGCGCGCGCGTGCACACACACACACATACACACACACACACACACACGCATACACAGTCTCAGGGCCTCCCCCTCTCTTTTTTGGCTGCGGTGGGATGGGCTCCGCTGTGATCCTGTTGGGCCTTTCTTTTGGCCACAGTGGGATGGGATTTGCTGAGGCTCTGCTGGGCCTCTCTTTGGGCTGTGGTGGAATGGAGTCTGCCTCAGCCCCACTAGTCATTTCTTCAGGCTGCACTGGAATGGTATGTTTTTACAAGGCACATCTTCATGGTCACACTGCATCCCAAAAGGTTGCCACTGAATTGTCCTTTCACCACACAAACCTGAAAGCTATAGTCTGTATCTTTGAAGGTGATATGGATGACAAACTGGCCCAGGTATTCCAACTGACTCCCAAGGCTGGTTAAGTATATCGCTGGTGATAAGTTGGGATGAGTTAGGATTTTACTCAGCTCCACTGACAAGCAAATTTGAACAGCTCTAGCTCCTTAGGACATGTTCTTCTCCTTTCATCTTCCAGATGAGTTCTCTTTAGACTACCCATAATTTTATGTATGCCCCCGGCTAGCATAGTTCCCTTCAAAATAATTCCAGAGGCATGACTGGAATATGTCATTCCCTGCTTTATGGGATGGCTTAGCAGTTAGTAAGAGAAAGAGGCCTTATATGTCAAACATAGAATCATGTTGACATCATTACAGCTGTGAAAAACACCACTCTTTAGCTTGGATTTTGAAGTCATTTTATTTGTTGGTGGGATCCTTTGATTTTATAATAGCACAGAAAGCCATCCCCGAATAGAAACGTTTGTGAATCATAGCTTTCATATCCAGAAACTAAATAGTCCCTTGATTTAGTAGCTCGTTGAAAGTTGGATATAAAATAATCTCTGCCTAGGTTCTTCTATACTAAATCTTTAGTGAAGAAGAAATTAACAGTTCATACAGAGAGGCCAAAACATTCAACTAGCAAAGTATCAAACTTGCTCCTATGCTGTAAGAAAGGGAAAAGCAATCAATCATTGCCAGAAGTGTGCACTGTGTGGGTGTTTGTAAAACTCTGAGTCCTCTCCAGAGAAATTATCAGAAAGTAACTCCCTTCTCTTTGGAACAGCTGGTGAAGAGGAATAACAAGGGGAAGTTGGGTGTATTCATAGAACCAAAAGCCCATGCATTATTTAAGTCTAAAAATAAGATGCTTTAATGTGCAGTTTACTAGTATTGTTTTTTCACAATCCATCTATATTGCATTTCAGTACTCTTTGAAAACAAGAATAGGTCTGAGTTGATTTAGATCCAATTCAGTTGTCGGCAATGCCATTTCTTGTTCATAGCCCCATTGGCCAAAGGGTGCAGTTTTTTTTAAACAATGGTCTGTTTCAGAAACAGGTCATAGAACTGGCTGCTTGAAGAACAAAGACTGTCAATCTGTGATGATGAATCCCTAGCTGAGTAAACATCAAGGAGGAAGCAGATATGATTGACTTAAGTGCAGCCTGTCAAAGTTCAATGTCAGGGAAAAAGCTATGGACAGGCAGGAAGAAGTGCAGCTTTGTGACATATCATCAAAGTTTGTGTGACAAATTATGTATGCCTGGAATCTTTGTTTAAGGAAAGTGAGCACTGGGACTAAAAATGTCATCTTAAAAGTTCTTTAGAAATTCACCGGCGCAGATTGGCCACCAAGACTATCCAGTTGATACCTTACCAAATCCAGAAGTGTCTCCACTTCCCTTGTTTCCCTTTTTAATTTTATAATGTTCATGAAGGACCGACAGTATGCACAATGCTGTGCAGCATAATCTACTTAATTATTTATCATGTATTTGCCCTAAGGAGCTTAAGATTTAAACAGAAGCACTAGAAGGTTAAATGATTTGCTGAGAGGCACACAGTGAACAGAGATAGGAGAAATGAACAGTTATCCATTCTCAGGTTCACAGGTGGGCGCTCCAATCACTGCATTACACAGTCACACTTCATTCTGGCTGTACAAACTATGCTGAAGAGGGAGAATTTATATTTAGTCTTTTTATGTGTTCAGCCTGGCATTATTAATGCTTGTACAATACACTGAGGGTAATTTTATATTAAGGTACTCTTCTGTACCTTTGGGTTGCCAGGATTTGAGGGATCATGGATGACATGTATGCGTATTCAGAACAGGCAGCATCGGATATACTGGCTAATTTTCATTTATTTGACTCCGGAACACATACTCCGTTAAAGAGCAGCTGGGATAGCTATACGAATAACAGACGTAAAGCCATTAGAATGGAATTACACGCGGCAACATTGGCGGAATACTGCCACATGAAACGAATACCACGTGGTTTGAGATTAAATAAAGAACCGTCTTTATTTTCAGATAATGAACAATTTGTTCATAGATGGAATGCCATCTTGAATAAGTGCTCCCATGATCTGATGGTACTGATTGTGGAGACTACAACACAACAAATAGAAATTCTTAACAAGGATATTGAGGTAGAATTATCTAAGTTACAGGAAGATGTTACAAATGGGACGATGGAGAATCAATTAAAAGATATCCAAGAACAACTGGATGAATATAGAAAAGAAACTAGAGAATTGAAAATAGAGAAATTGAATAGAGATGAGAAGGATTATACAGTGGGATATGTTTACCCATGGATGAATGCTAATAGGAAACGGAGGGGTAGAAAACATGGAGATTTTTCTTCATCCTCTGAGGATTCCACTGAAGAAGTGAGTGGTGATAAAAAGAAAAAAGATAAGAGACGTGTGGGGTTTCAGGTACCAATGGTAGATCAAAATGTAGAATGTCATTCATCTGTGACAGCTCCTTTAACCTCCTCTTTTTTAGGATCCAGGGCTCGGGGAGCCAAAAATTTCAGGGGGTCAAGACCCCAGACAGTACATCAGGCCTCAACCAACTACAATCTACGCAGGTGACATTAAAGAATTCGATCGTATTCAATCTTTCTTCTAAACCTTTGACAGACCCTATGATTTCTTTGTTAAATAAAGGGTTTTCATTTGCGCCCTACGCGAAATATGATGCGTTTCAGACTAGGGTTGAACTATATAAGTTCTTTAGGAGGTTACAGATTAAAGAATTTTTTGTAGACACCCAGATGGATATAGGAGGTAATAGATTGTATAAACCATCACGATGGGTACCACCGACACCCCCCAGTGCCCTGTTGCAAGCCTTCCAAACTTTGGTTTTGAGCGATCTTGCTAAGTTAGAGCAAGTTATTGAATTTCCTTCTTATAACTTGTGTAAAGGGGAATGGCAAGCCTTAAAGGCATTACGTGATGATGATTCCATCATCATCACATCTGCAGATAAAGGAGGAGGAGTGGTAGTCATGGATGAGTGTGACTACCACTCGGAAATTATGAGACAATTGAAGGACATACAATTTTACAAAGAGTTGATTTCCGATCCGACGTCCCAAATACATGAAAAAGTGGATGATTTGTTACAGGAAGCATTGGATGGTAAACTTATTTCTAAGAAGGAATTTAATTTTTTGACAGTTACTCATCCAGTTACCCCCCGTTTCTTTATCCTCCCTAAGGTACACAAATCGCTTATAGCTCCTCCAGGAAGACCTATAGTGTCTGGCATCGGTTCAATTTTAGAACCGTTAGCCAAATACTTAGATAATATATTACAACCTAAGTTGCAATCCATACCGTCTTATATTAAAGACTCGATAGACTTTCTTAACCACATAGATCAGCTCCCATCTTTTTCAGAAGAAATCCTGCTATCAACAGCGGATATTACAGCACTTTACACAAATGTACCACAAGATGCAGCGTTAGATATGGTTAAGGCAGTGTTGTCTACCATGGGGTTTTCAGACAGGAAATTGATATTTTTGTTGAAAATGACGGAATTGGTGTTAACTTGTAACTTTTTCTCTTATAAACATCTACTTTTTTTACAAATATCAGGGATTCCAATGGGATCCCCGATTGCACCTACAGTTGCATGCTTATATGTAGCTGGTTTTGAAAGTAAAGTGGTTTGTGTCTCTCCATGGTGGGATAAAGTGGTGTGGTGGGTTAGGTATATTGATGATATCTTTTTAATTTGGAGGGGTACTATGGATGAATTGAGATTGTTCTGGCAGGAGATAAATGGAGCGAATCCACATTTGAAATTTACTTTTGATATCAGTTCCCGGTTATTGCCTTTTCTGGATATGAAAGTTTATATTGTGGGAAATAGGTTGGCCACGACAATATATAAAAAACCTACAGATAAGAACAATTTGTTACACTCTGATAGCTTTCATTCTAGACAATTAAAAAATAACATCCCTACAGGGCAATTTTTGAGATACAGACGACTTTGTTCGTCTGTTGAAGAGTTTAAAAAACAATCGTTGGGTTTGAAGGACAAATTCTTGGCGCGGGGTTACTCCAAATCAGTGATTAGAAAAGCTTATAAAAGAGCATTGTACTCCAACAGAGACAATTTATTAATTAAAGCACACAAACAATCTCCTTCTCGTACCATTTGTTCGATTCCATTTTCGTCTAAATCTTCCAGAATTAGAGATGTAATTAAAAATCATTGGAAAGTGTTGGCTCCTTTAAAAATTTTTGAAGATAGTCCGATTTTTGCTGTCAAAAAACGTAGGAATCTATGGGATAACCTTAAGATTCAATTTAATGGCTTTGATAGTAATATGAACATGACGGGACAATTGAAGTGTGGGCGGTGTTCAGTGTGCTCTCAGGTCTTAGAGATACAACAGTTTTGTCATCCAAATTTAAAACGGCCATACATTCTTCCAGATACATTTACTTGTGAATCAGCAGGAGTGGTTTATGTAATTTTGTGTCCTTGTTCTTTGATTTACATAGGACAAACTATGCGCTCTGTGAAATGTCGTATCATTGAACACAAAAGTAGGATTAAAATGGAAAAAATAAACGCTCCTTTGGTGAAACACTGGTTAGATGTTAATCATGAGATTGATGAATTACGATTCTTTGTCATTAAAAGAATAACGTTACAGCAGGGAGGTGATTTAGCCGCTGTCCTGAGAAGAGCAGAACAAAGATTCATTTTTGATTGGCAGACAAGTGTACCCTATGGACTTAATGGGCCAATTGAATGGCAAGCTTTTCTGTGAGGATTAATGATTGCCACCGGGGGACATGGAGAGTGTGTTGACAGGAGGTAATGATTTAGCCTAATAGTAAATCTCTAGACCAGTTAAGGATTTAATGAGTGACACTTCCCACTTCCCACTTCCCACTTCCCACTTCCCACTTCCCACTTCCCACTCTTTTTCCTGAATCTA
Organism: Rhinatrema bivittatum; assembly: GCF_901001135.1. Taxonomy (NCBI): domain Eukaryota; kingdom Metazoa; phylum Chordata; class Amphibia; order Gymnophiona; family Rhinatrematidae; genus Rhinatrema; species Rhinatrema bivittatum. Next base: position 204,483,456 of record NC_042621.1, read on the forward strand.
TTACCGCAAGACACTTGCAGGACACAATGCCTCCTTTAATCACCAACTGCTCTGTTGCCTTCCAACCAGAACACCACTCCAATCAGCCATTCTCATTCACACACCTGACCTCAAAACACAAGATCTCTCTCAACAAAAGAAGGCTGATCCCCATAAAGACACTCACACGCTCTCAAGCAATTAGTATCTCACTCATTTCCATTATCCTTTTCAACGCACAATCACTAACAAAGAAAACTCATATACTACATGACTTTCTAACTGATTCGAAACCAGAAATATGCGCTGTCACTGAAACCTGGTTCAAACAGCATGACACACCACTCATCAACCAATTACCCTTAGATACTTACGATGTTTTCTCAATCCCTAGGAAAAAGAAGAGAGGAGGCGGCATCCTCTTAGCTGTTAAAAAGGACTTACAACTATTGGCCCAAAAATGCGATCTTCCAATTCAATACGAAATTGGATTTTTCAAATCCAACACACTCCAGCTCTGTCTCATTTATACCTCCCCAGGGCTTCTAGAGAAAGACTCATCCCCACTCATTGAATTTATTGCAAACTCACTATCCCATGATATACCTACGATTCTCCTAGGTGACTTTAATTTACACGTTGATACCTCCCCACAATCCCCGGCCTGCGAAGCTTTCATATCATCCCTTGAAGCTATGGGTTTCCATCAAATTGTGAACTCTCCCACACACAAAGCTGGCCACACACTTGATCTGATTTTTATTAACTCCCCCATTAACATCAGCAATCCACCCTCTTGCACAGCAGTTCCCTGGTCAGATCATTACTTGATCCAGACTAAACTTATTCTTCCTCAAAGTTCTACCACCGTACCACGACAGCCATTATCTTTTAAATTTCGTAAAGCCTGCTCCACTGATACCATCTCACAAGCATGCGCTGAATTAGAAAAAAAAATTGACCTCTCTTCCCCAGAAAACGCCTTCTCCACCTGGGTCAACTTTACTCTCTCCATTGCCAATGAGCATTGCCCACAAATAACAAAAACTGTAAACCCGAACCACAGAAATAGAAAACCCTGGTACAATCCGTACCTCAGAAATCTTAAAACACAACTTAGAGCTGCTGAAAGATCCTGGCGCAAACAACAATCCCCCTCTAATAAAACAATCTACTACCAACGCATGCATGAATATAGAAATTCCATCATTCACACCAAACGTGAATACTACGCCAAAAAAATACATGGCTTGCAATACAATCCCAAGGCCCTTTTCTCTATGGTAGCTGAACTCACCTCTCCCTCCCACACACAACAAATTCCTAACTCTTCAAAAAATCGCTGCAATGAATTAGCCCAATTTTTTAAAAATAAAGTCTCCGCCATCACAACTCAATTCTCTAATAATAACTTAAATATTTGCCTACCGACTTTTAGCGCTTCAGTCTCCCTCTCCTCGTTCGACTCTTCCTCCTCCCTCGAAGTAGAAAACATCCTTAAAAGGATGAAACCCTCATCGCATCCCTCTGAAACTATTCCTTCGAAACTCCTGCTTTCAATACCCAAAGTAATTGCCAAACCTCTATCAAATATCCTGAACTGCTCACTAGAACATGGCTCAGTCCCAAATTTCCTAAAACAAGCAGTAGTGAAACCACTACTCAAAAAACCCAATCTCGACCCCGCTACCTTGTCTAACTACAGACCTGTTTCTAACCTCCCCTTCCTAGCTAAAATCCTCGAGAAACTAGTCAACTCTCGTCTTTCTGATCACCTTGAACTAAACAATATCCTCCCTCCCACACTACATGGTTTCAGGAAACATCTCAGTACTGAAACCTTACTGCTCTCCCTTCATGATACTCTCATCAGAGGGACTGACTCAGGTTCCTCTTATCTGGTTGCCATGCTTGACATCTCGGCTGCGTTCGACACAGTCAACCACGATGTCCTCCTCAACATCCTCAGGAGTATTGGGACCTCCGGCAATGCCCTCTCCTGGATACAATCATATCTCCAAAATCGCTTCTTCACTGTCTTTGTGGATAATAAAGAATCTGACCCCATTAGTCTGCCTCAGGGTGTTCCCCAAGGCTCCTCCCTCTCTTCTACCCTCTTCAATATATACATGCTTCCTCTCACCACCCTGCTCACCAACCTGCACATCAAGCATTTCATTTATGCTGACGATGTGCAAATCATTTTCCCATTTTCCGACTCCCTCCAAACTGCCCTACATAACTGGGAATCCTGCCTTTCTTCCATCACCCAACTTCTTAATGACATGCATCTAGCTTTAAATCCCAAAAAAACTGAACTTTTAATCATATCTAACAAGCAACCTCTTCCAGACATTCCACCTACACACTCATCCTCCTCTTTCCCCACACAGGTTCGCAATTTAGGTGTACTTATAGATAATCACCTGACTTTTAAATCATTCATTAACTCTATCATTAAGGATTGTTATTATAAACTTCAAACAATAAAAAAACTCAGACCTCTTCTCCATTTCATGGATTTCCGTACTGTACTTCAGTCTATTATTCTATCCAAAATAGACTATTGTAACGCACTTCTCCTTGGCATCCCCGTTTCACACACCAAGCCTTTACAACTTTTACAAAATGCTGCCGCTCGTATTCTATCAAACTCCAAAAAGAAGGACCATATCACCCCCATACTCATCTCTCTACACTGGCTCCCTATACACTCCCGAATTCTTTATAAGGCACTCTCCATCATCCACAAAAGTCTGCTACACTCCAATCTCAATTGGATCAACCCTCCACTCACCCCTCGCACCTCCAACAGACCCACCCGCACAGCTCTCCTAGGAACCCTACGTTCCCAACCCATTAATGCTTTCAAACTCTCCTCCACCATAAGCAGAGCCTTCTCTCTAGCTGGTCCCACTATCTGGAACTCCTTACCTCATGACATCCGCATGGAGTCATATACACCCACTTTCAAAAAAAAACTAAAGACCTGGCTCTTCCAGCAAGCCTACCCTACGTCACCCCCCATCACATAATTCCTTCCGAAATGGATAACCCCAATCCACACTTGTGAACTCGGCCTGAATATTGGATTACGAAATGCCTCTGATTTTTGGTACCTTGAAATGTTATAATATTTATGTTTATATTTATTTATATATATATATATACATATATATAGGTTATAGTATGTAAATCAATACCCCCCTCCAATGTATTTCTTCCTTGGTTTTTGTTAAGGGCTATGCCCTAAAGTTAACTGTATTTATCTGTTCCTTGTAAGGGCTTCGCCCATAAAGTTCATGTTTTACTGTGAACCGATGCGATGTGCAAACGGACATCGGTATATAAGAGACATTAAATAAATAAATAAAATAAACTATATATGCCTAGGTTTAGGTGTATGGCTTTACTTCATGCCGTTTATACGTGATGACATCAGTTCCGGAGGAAATGTGAGTATGGAGGAGTTTTAAACGTTGTAGTCAGAGATTGTCCTAGCTGCTGGTATTGTATTTATGTCTTTCGCTATATTTTGGTTACAGGGTTGGTCCCTGGAATTAGCGGAAGCAGGTTGGATTGAGAAATGGTTTTCTTATATACTTGAAGATTTGAATGATATATAAAGCTCTGTAATCCGGCAACGGATGTTGCATATCTTAACCAGGAGAGAATTTACAAGCGTTTTTGCACAGGTAGATCCTTTCTATATATATATATTTTTTGGGTGAGCAGTGGATTTTAGGGGTAAGAATTGGTGGATTGTTATTACGATGAATATATGTATTTAATACAGGTCAAATTTGAGCTGACAGTGACGGAAATATCCCTGATGAAGCCCGGATGAAGCGGGCGAAACAAGGACTCCTTGTCTTGTCGTTTTTATACATGGGGTTGATGGGAATTGTGATATGTTTGTGGTATGGATGGATGAGTGTGTTAGTTTAGGAATTATTGTCTAGACAGGATCTATTTTATGTGTTTTCATGAATAAATTGTATTTTTGAATTTATTTATATTCTGTGAATGGGTGAGGTCTCTTTTGTTGATATAAATTATTAATGCTTGTGCCAGTCACTAGGTGGCAGCCCAGTGGATTCTAATCTAGCTGCAACTACTGCATCAGCTCTCTCTCTGGGCTCAGTGTTATAAGGTGCATTGTGCTGCGTGCTCACATTAGTGCCTGGTTGTACACACACCTTGCTCCTAATTTAACATGGAGTTTATGCATACAAAAATGTGCGCATAATCGGGCACTCTCATGCAAAACCTGTGGCCCACTCGATGCAGTAAATTAATGGTATGCAAATCAAACCGGGGCTAAAAATCCACAGAAAGCCCAAAAGGCATGCAAAAAATAGCATAAAACTGGCATGCAAAAAACACGGTGAAAACGGCAGTAAAAAATGGTGGTTAGAAAAAGGCTGCAGTGTTTCCTATTGGCTGGCAGAAATGACCTAGGCTGACCAGTGGTATGATTGGTGATGCCCAGATGTCCATCTGTTTTCTTGGACACTCCTCCTTTCATGGACATACAAGGCAACTTCTTCCAGGGCTTTTTTGACAGTGCTGGGTGGTGTTAGGAGAGAGCTCTGGATGTACATGTTGGAGGTTTTCTGTGGAGGTTGTTCTTGGTGCTTTGCAATTGCTAAGTGTTGACTTTTGTGCTGCTTGTTTTTCCCTTGCTGATTCCCATCCTTTTGTCTGTGTTCTTGAGTGAATCTTTAGAGTGCATCTGATTGTTGATCTGTGATTATCTGTCTATCCATCAACTTTTGTGTTAAGGTTCCTGAAAGAACGGCATTGGTGTTTGTGGCTGTGGAGAGAATGGAGCGTGAAAGAAGGGGTGCGAGTGGGGGAGCAGATGAACGTGACAGGCAAGCAAGAGGTGACAGGCCAGAAGGAGTGTGGTGCATGGGTTGGTGGCGTGCAGCCAGAATGGGGAGAGAGAGTGGGAAGAGAGTGGCATGCACGAGCAAGATTGGGCAGTTAGAAGGGGAGAAGAAAGCAGGTAGAGCGGGTCAGAGCAGGGAGAGTGGAGGGGAAGAGAGAAGATAGTGAGAGTAGCGCTTTGGGAGGTAGAGGCCCACCCCAGGCATCATCAGGGAGTGACGAGCAGGCAGGAATCAGCAGCTGGAGGAGAAGTGGTGTCAATGTGATGTGTGCTTCACGAAAGAAGAAATGGATCTTCTGGCGTGCCGGGTCTTTGAGAAGCACAGTGCGTTTTTTGGGCAGAAGACATCCTTGAAGATCAAAAAGAACATCTGGGACAGCATTGCCAAGAATGTCAGCAACCTGTCAGTGGCAGGTCTGCCTTCTTGGTTTAGAGATTTCTACATTTGGGACTATTTTTGGAAATCTTTGGACCATGCATCAGGCCTGTGCCATCTCTTGACAGGTCCTGCATCCTTGGCCCACAGCTTTCAACACTTGGGACTGCTCTTGGAAATCTCTAATGCAGGGCCTACCAGAGTATCACAGGCCATAGCTTCTTGCACCAGAGATTCCCACACAAATCTGGGAAACTCTGGACCAAAGTTTCAGGGCCTGTCCTAAATTGGAGTGACACCAAAGAAGGAGACCTATTAGTCATTTGATATGTGTGCCTGAATCTGAGACCAACATGGAGACTGTGATTGACCCAGAATCCTCTGCTGCCTTGGCCTGCTTGCAGTTCTGGTCATGTGAACCCTAAATGCACTATTGAGCCTGACCTGGAGAAATTACAGGAGATATCTGGACAGCAGCTGGCGCTGTCTAAAACTTGTAATGGATAGTCATAGGGTCATAATGAGCAGAAGGAAAAGGTCAGAATCTCAGGCTAATAGTCCAACTACAGTAGCACCTGTAAAAACAGCTTATGTCTTAGAGATCTCTCTGAGGGTAAAAAAATGACAGGACAAAGGACTAACAGAAGATTGATGTGAACATCAGGCAAGTAGACCTAAATTTGGGAAGAGGATCAGGTAATATAGGTCTAATTTATCTTGTTTTGACATGAAAAACTGTGTATGTGATACTCCCATAGGTTCATGCAATTTAGGGATTGAGACTGTCTATGTTATCTATAAAAAGAAGACTTCACTAATGTACAGGGAGAGACACAGAGAGTAGTGCTTCTCATGAACGTCTGGCCAGAGAAGTCCTGCCCTTCTGTTCCTCCCAAAGGTACCTGTATTGCTTATTAATACACAATAAAAAAATTGATAGTTGTTTCTCCAAAGTTTTGGTGTGGTATCCATGGAGAAGCGACTTAAGCTTGATTTAGCGCTTAACACATTCAAAATGTTATCACAGTAAAATTCACAACATATTAAACAAAAAAAACCTGGTGGATGGCAGGTGTATTTCTCTTGGCATTCATTTTCCTTGGGGCTCACATCAATATGAGAAGACATAAATGTTGGAGTTAGAATCTCTTCCACACAAGTATCCCTGCCCCTGTCAACTCACCCCCCACCCCCCCAAACCATGTGTAAAAACATACCTCTGAAATAGTCTGCTATGACCTTGCGATGCAGATCATTCCTTTTTGCCATTATATCGCCATCTGTGGCTCTAGCCCCAGGTCTGAATCCATGTTCAAATGAATACCATCCCCGAGGATGATGTTATGGAGCATACAGCACACCACAACGATATCCGCTACTTTCTCTGGTGAATACTAAAGTGCTTCTCCAGAGTGGTCAAGGCAGTGGAACCGGTTTTTCAGAAGGCTAAATGTACATTCTGTGCCTGCTCTGGTTCTTGTGTGTGCCTCATTTTAGCAGATTTCTGCCGCCATATGTGGTGCAGACAGGGATGTGAGCAGCCATGCAGTACAGCCTTAATCAGCATCTCCTGCAAAAAAAACTGGAAACAGAACAATTCATTAACTTGTTGCGTGCAAGGCACCAAAGTAAATCATGCTATTGGTATCTACTCCAGAGAGCTTACATGTACCAGACAGCTAACAATGAACTGTATAGCAGAATAGGATACACTTTGGCACTATGCACCAGAAAGCCTGCATTATTTCGCTTTTGATAGCTACCCCAGAAAGTTTACAGTTAAAATTTTCTGCTATTGCTTTCAGCACCCACTCCAGAGAGCTAACAAGTATAGCAGAATAGTACCCACCCCAGTGATCTTACATTATGACATTTTAGCTTATACTTTGGTTTGACTTACCAAGCAACCAGCCTTCACCTTATTTCCCTTCAGTGAAATTTTGATCCAGTGCCGAATGCACAAAAATGAATGCTTCATGGCTGCTTCCAGAAAACTTGGAGACATGAGTGCATTGCACACAACTTGTATATTCAGGGAGTGGAAATACTTCCTGTTATGGTATGTCATTTCTCTCCCTTATGGGGGTGGGTTGGGGTGAGAATGACATGGGTACAATCAATAGGGATGTGAATCGGGCTTCGGACGATTGAAAATATCGTCAATATTTTCAAAATCAACAGAAATCGGGGGCTCCCCCAAAACGATAGGAAAACCCCATGATATTGTTTGTGGGGGCTCTCTTATCGTTTTGGGGGGGGGAAAACGGCACACAAAAATAACCCCTAAACCCACCCCGACCCTTTAAAACTAATCCCTTAGCTTCCCCCCAAAATCTTTTTACAGGTACCTGGTGGTTCAGTGGTGGTCCCGGGAGCGATCTTCCGCTCTCGGGCCGTCGGCTGCCACTAATCAAAATGGCGCCTATGGCCCTTACCATGTGACAGGGTATCTGTGCCATTGGCCGGCCCCTGTCACATGGTAGGAGCACTGGATGGCCCGCACCATTTTTAAAGATGGCGTCGGCCATCCAGTGCTCCCTCCATGTGACAGGGGCCGGCCAATGGCATGGATACCCTGTCACATGGTAAGGGCAAAGGCCATCGGCGCCATTTTTATTAGTGGCAGCCAACGGCGCAAGAGCGGGATCCCCACACTAGACCACCAGGTACCTATAAAATGGTTTTGGGGGGTCGGGAGGGTGGGGGAAGCTAAGGGATTAGTTTTAAAGGGTCAGGGTGGGTTTTTTGTTTATCGGCTTGGGCGCAGCTGATAAACAAAACCACGATCGGGCCGGACGAAAAAAAAAACCACGATGTGAATCGGAACCGGAATCCGAACCGATTCCGATTCACATCTCTAACAATCAATAGTGGCAAAATCAATGAAGGATAAAACTGTGCAATCTCACAATCAACTGTACATAAACACTAAGAGAAAGCTTTTACACACTCCAATTAGAAGCCCTCGATGGAAGGGTGAAACGAAGAATTCTTTGTTGGGCGATTAAGAAGGGAATTTCAAGAGCATTAAGAAGGGAAATCAAGGAGTGGAGCTGAACAGAGAAAGGAATAGAGAGCAGAGAAAATAAAGATAAACTGAGATGACTTTGGAAACACAGCTACACTGAAATAAATTAAGATTATTAAGATGTATTATTAAGAATATATATTCTACTAGCTGTACCCGGCCACGCGTTGCAGTGGCAGAGCCAGGTTAAGTGGAAAAGAAAGAAAAGAGAATGGGGATAACCGCCCCCTGCCCCCCCCCGAACATGGACGCAAGAACATCCCCATGCCCCCCCCCGCAGGCCCGCCGATACCTGTCAAAAATGGTAGTTGGTGGAGTGTGCGTTCGTTCCGGCATGGAAGTATTGGCGCCTGGCCCTCTGCAGCCAGCACTGAAACTGTCTCCGACGGCTGTTAGAACTTACTCTGTCAGTGGGGTGGAGCAATGGGAGCGGTCGTCTCGCTCAGATAGTAAGGGCGAAGGTGCGCCGGTTGCCAGTCCAGAAAATGGCATCGACGGGCCCGAGCCCTTACTATGTCACATGGGCTACTGCCACCATTGGCGTTCCCGAGTGTCCTAGTAAGGGACAGAGCCGTCGGTGCCATTTTGATTGCTGGCAGCCGACGGCCGTAGTGTATGCGATGTGTCACGGAGCGGTGTTGCCCCCCCCGCTGGAGCAGCCCGAACTATTCTGCTGTTTTGCGTGTGTTCGGAGGGTGTGGGCAGTAAGTAGAAAAGTCAGGTGCGTGGGGGGTGTGAGGAGGGTGTTTTTGTGTGAGTTTGTAGGGTGTGGGAATTGCAAACATGTGGCATGTGAGTGGCCTCCTGGTGTAGCATGCTGGAATTTTGTGGGTTTTTGTGTGTTTTGGGAGGGTGTGTGAAGTAAGTACAATTGGCATGTGTGCGGGGGGGGGGGGGGGTGTGAGGAGGGTGGATTTGTGTCTGGTCGGAGGGTGTGTGAATCCCAAACATTGGTCACGTGTGTGTGGGGTGTGAGCGTTTGTGCAAGGTGTAAGAGCTTGCGCTTACGTCCAGCAGATGTCGCTGTTTTGTGGAACCAAATATTAAAACTTTTTTACCAGCCCCCGGTGTGACATATATGTAATGTAAGTGTAGAAGAACCTTGCCGTATGTGAGGTGAAGCTTGTGTCCAAATTTGAAAGCAATCGGTTCAGCTGTGGCAGAGCCTGGTAAAGTTGAAAAAACAGAACAGAGCAGTAAAGGTTACAGTTTGGGTGTTTTTTGTTTTTTTTTTACCCCAAATGAACAGCACCAGCAAAGAATAGTTTAAATATGCAAGCACACCTTCCTGGCCCCACCCCTAACCCGGCGAAATAGAGCAACCCACGCTACAGCCCCCCTCTCGGGAGACGTGAAGAATGAGTGCACCCCCCCCCCCGGTGAAAAACACGCAGCAGAAAATAAGAACGGTCCCCTACCGTGCTCCTCCCCGGCTACTTGTGTAAACTGCCAGCCAGTGGCGAGGGTGTGTGCTAGGGTTTGTTCCGCTGGCTGCCATGTTGCAAAACTTCACCGGTGAAAGGGATGCGTCAGGATTCGTGACCTAGTAAGAGCAAATGTCCGCTGAGAATATGGCGCCGACGGGCTCTTGCCCTTACTATGTCACATGGTGTACCGACGTCATTGTTGTCTCTGTATAGCATAGTAAGGGCAAGGTCTGCCGGCGCCATTTTGGTTGCTGGCATCCGACGGCCCTACTGAATGCGATGTGTCCCGGACCGTTCCTGTGGTGCCGGCGGAGAAGCACGGACTTGTTTCAGGTGTAGTGTGTGATCGGAGTGCAGTGCGTGGGTGGGTGGAAGAGGGTACTTTAATTTAAATTTGGAGGGTGTGTGAAATGCGTGGCTTCCCAATGTAGCAGCCAGGAATCTGTTTTTTGGTGTGTTTTGGGAGGGTGCGTAAAGTAAGTGACATTGGCAGGCGTGTGGGTGGGGGTGTGTGGTGTGATGAGTGTGGATTTCTGTGTGTTATGAGGGAGTGTGAATGAAAGACAATAGCCCTGTGTGGGGGTGTGGTGTGGTGTGTGAGTGTGTGTGAAAGATGTAAGAGGTTGTGCTTGCGCTGACGGCCACCAGATGTCGCTGTTTTGTGTAAGCAATTTTTAAACTTGTATTACCTGTCACAGGTGTGACCTATATGTAATGTAAGTGTATAAGATCCTTCCCGTATGGTAAGTGAATGTTGTGTGCAAATCTGAACGCATTCGGTTAAGCGGTTGACGAGATTAGCGACGACGTACAAACTATTTAACATTTTTATTTATATAGATTGTTAAAAGAGGGTTGCTGTAGACTTGTTTATGTGATTAAAGGTTTTATATGTAATGTGTGCGATGGATGAATGGTCTGTGTGGTTGGAATGAGATTTAATTGAGAGTGGTATGCAGTGTATTATGTAGATTATAAGCTTTGTAAAAACTTTTGTAAGAAATTTAGATTGTAATTAAAATTGTAATTGGAGTGTGAAATAGCTTTCTCTTAGTGTTTATGTACAATCAATAGTACCCACTACATTCAGCATGCCTGCTGTGGGTACTTGACCCGTTTCATCATGGTCCACAGTACCTGGCTGAAATGCCTTGAAAATACTGACTGATCCATATCAAACACTATAGCCACTGTATTCTGGAAAAAAGACAGTGGCAAGAAAATGCATAGTACCAATAAGCTTGACCAAGCCTGGAATGGCACATCCACGCTTGGTTAGAAGATGAATATTATCTCTGATTTCTTCCTAGAGAGAAAGAATTGCCTTGGAATTCAATCTATACATCCACACCATATCTGTCTCCATGTGTGCCACAAAATAGCTCAGAAAAGCAACTACACTCAGTACCACAATAGACTAAAATGGCCACCAAAAATGTGCTTTAACTTTTACTCCTGTCTTGAACCAGACGTTAATTTTCCTGTGTTAAAAAACAAATGTTACAAATGTTACAATGCCTACCCACTAACACTTTACATTGTAATAGCTAATGCCTTTTTATACATGCAATTTGCATGCACCTGTGCTAAATGCACCATGGGTTTTTGCTGCTAAAACCCATATTACATGCCTGAGTAAGGTTAGTGCCAAAAAATCCGCGGTAGGCTCACCGTGCCTTATTACATTGGTTGGTTTGTTCTGCATCCACATGGCTCAAGCAGCTCATCAGTGAACTATGCAGCTGTGGATTGAGGAGAGATGCCAGTATCAGTAAAGAGGAGTAACTAGGCTAAAGGCGTGTTCTCTGCGAGTCAACCTCCTTAAAGGTACAGGGGTGCACAGGCCAGCAGCGATTTCAATGCCTGTGACACAGTAAAACCTGTACCTTTAATGGGGAGGACTCTCTGCAGCTAGACTGAGTTGTCTCTCCTGCACCAGGTCCATTCCAGCCAGCACCATTTCTGCCTGGTGTACTGACTCACCAACTCAACAGGTGACGTAGGTGGTGCCCAGGGTGTTCCTTGTCTCCCGGTGCCCAGGCGACCGCCCAGCTTGCCTCACCCAGGTAGGCCGCTGTAGGAGACCGACAGCACCAGCAGGCAGAGCACGGACCAAGCTCTCCTAGCTTAGATCCATTCTATTGATGTTCGCTGCTCTCTATCTTGGCTGGTCCAGTTCTCTAGGGTTCTGCTTCTTATGAACCTTCTTCCCAGTTGACTGTACAGAATATACAGTTTATAGCAGTCTTTATTTCAAAATATTTTTTCCTCAGATCCATAATCTTCCTTGTCTAGCTCTCTGTTGACGATAGTTGTATGCAACCGTTTAGGCACCCTGGTCAAATTTTATGTTTCTATGAATCTCTAAGTACACAGAAACTGATACAACCTTTACATGGAACAATGTTAAACACTTCTTTCTGCAATTTTTAATGCAAAACTTCAATTTATTTGCTGGTTTTAACAGATTGAAAATAATTTAAAAAAACAGTAAATATAGCATGTGCAAAATTTTGGAACTCTTCCCATTGATTCATTACTACTTTTTTTTAAAGAGTTGCTAATAAGGCCCAAAAAGTTAACATTTTAGGCCTTCAATTTGTCAGGGGAAGACAATTCACCACTGAACAAATACTTTGACCCCTCTAACCTCTCAGGTCGTGATTTTTATTGTCTACTTTCAACAACCTTAGGTTCCCCTAACCAGTAACTGTCTGAGCTGTCAACTTGTTTACCCATTTCCTTTGCTCCCATCCTGAGTTAAAATGTACTGTCAGTCAATGTTCCCTCCAAGGAGTTAGTCCTGAGGGAATTCTGCGCTACTGCGGAGTGCAGAATTTGTGCAGAATTCCCCCTGCGCAGAATTGCCATTTTCTGTGCAGAATTTGGCAAAGATGTAGAAGGCCCCTGCGTGCCACAGGCGGAGCTCGTCCTGCTAGTGGTGAAGATGAAGGCCCCAGTGAGAGTAGGTGTGTGTAGAGGTGTGTGTGTGTAAGACTGCGAGCCTGGGTGAGAGAGCATGTGTGAGGGTGCATGAGTGTGGGTGCAAGAGAGAGAGAGAGAGCCTAAGTGAGGAGATTGTGAAGGAATAATTATAAGTGTGAGAGACTGGGAACTGGTGTGTGTGAAAAAGGGATCGTGTGTATGAGAGGGAGCCTATATGAAGGGATTGTGTATGTATGAGAGTGAGCTTGAGTGAAGGGGTGTATGAGAAAGAGACATAGGTAGCCTGTGTTAGGGTGTATGCGTGAGAGAGAAAGAGAGCCTATGTGGGTGTGTATGCAAGAGAGAGAGGGACCCTATATGAAGGGATATGTGTGTGCGAGAGAGAGAGGGACCCTGTATGAGGGGATGTGTGTGTGCAAGACAGAGGGGCCCTGTATGAGGGGATGTGTGTCTGTGAGACAGTGAGGGAGCCTGTATGAGGGGGTGTGTATATGTAAAAGAGAGAGAGCATATGTGTGAGAGAGAGGGACAGAGGGAGCCTGTGTGAGGGGCAGTACTGAGAGGGGGTCAATCTCTGGGAGTGGAGATAGAGTAGAAGGGTTTGAGCTTAGAGGGGGAGGGGAGAGATACTGGCAGATGGAGGAGTTGGGGTCTGAGAGGGCAAAGTGGCCAGGGAATTAGGGAGAGAGAATGGAAGGGACACTTACAGTGAACTTCTAGGGAAATTCTGCTCAAAATATTTAAAATTCTGCATCTTTAAGTAATAACTTTTTTCTGTATTACACTTTATATGAATTACTTAAAGAGTGTCATGTATATTGTGTTATTTTGACCAATATAAAGTATGCAGAATTGTGTAGAATTTTAAGTTTTTGTGCTCAGAATTTAAATGTTTTTTTTGCACAGAATTCCCCCAGGAGTAAAGGAGTGACGAGGTGTGTGCAAATTTTTATTTGTGTGAGCAACAATTTTTGAGTGACAGTATTAGCATTGCATTTCTGTATATAGCACACAGAAAAATGTATTTGAGCGACCATGCTCTGGAATGTATGAGCAATCGCTCTCGTGCTCAGCTTATAGGGAACTGTGTTCTCAGCCTATGCTTTTATCTCCTTTCCTAAGGATACACAAATCTCGGGGGACACAGTGAAGGCAAAAATAAAAACAGCCTCAGAACAGGGAATGCTGGGGAGAATGATTTACGGCTGTGACCTCCCCATGCCACTTCTGAGATGAGGATTGGCTGTTAAGTCGCTTTGTCACAAGGGCACAGCTTTCCAGCAGCTTTTTTATTCTGTATTTTTATCATACCAGAAGATGATGGGAAGCTAATAATCCCGATAGCAGTCAGTCCAGTAGGACAATGAAAACTTGCTGGCAGCCACTGCCTTGAATCTCTCAAATGAACATAAGAAGTTGCCATACTGGGTCAGACCGAGGGCACATCAAGCCCAGCATCCTGTTTCCAACAATGGCCAATCCAGGTTACAAGTACCCAAACATTAAATAGAGCCCACGCTACTAATTCCAGTAATAGCAGTGGCTAGTCCCTAAGTCAACTTGATTAATAGCAGTTTATGGACTTCTCCCAAGAACTTATCCAAACCTTTTTTAAACCCAGCTACACTAACTGCCCTTTTTGCGCATAAAAGACATTTTGTTGTTTTATGCACATAAGATGTTTTACACACTCAAAAAAATAGTTCCAAATTGTTATCTCTGGGGAGTGAGCTAATTTTACTCCACTTCTGACCAAGAGTTAAATTTTTAGCCTTAAGAAACAGCCTGAGCACCTTTCTGCACTGAGAGCTAATGACTTCATTAGTGTGGGAGCTCCAATGCTAGGGTGCTAACTAATACATGCAATTTTACATGCACAAAATTCCTTGCTGCATGAGAGGGATGGATTTTAAAACCCCTGCGCGCGCCGGCGCACCTATTTTGCATAGGCCGCCGGCGTGCGTAAAGCCCCGGGACGCGCGTAAGTCCCGGGGCTTTCGAAACGGGGAGGGAGGGGGCGTGTCCGGGGGCGTTCCCGAAACGACGCGGCGTTTCGGGGGCGTGCTGCGGCGTTTCGGGGGTGTGGCGCCGGCCCGGGGGATGGAGCGGGGCTGCCGGCGACGCGCGCAAAGTTACGCCTGCTAAAAGCAGGCGTAACTTTGCCAACAAAGGTAAGGGGGGGGGTTTAGATAGGGCCGGGGGGGGGGGGGGGGTTAGTTAGGGGAAGGGAGGGGGAGGGCGAAGAAAAGTTCCCTCCGAGGCCGCTCCGAAATCGGAGCGGCCTCGGAGGGAACAGGCAGGCCGCGCTGGGCTCGGCGCGCGCAGGTTGCACAAATGTGCACCCCCTTGTGCGCGCCGACCCCGGATTTTATAAGATACGCGCGGCTACGCACGTATCTTATAAAATCTGGTGTACTTTTGTTCACGCCGGTGGCGCAAACAAAAGTACCCGCGCGCGTAGTGTTTGAAAATCCGCCCCAGAGTGTGTATTGGTCTTTTACTATATGCAACAACCCAACAAAACTCTTACTGTTGCCAACATGAAAAGAGCAAATTAAGAGAGTCATTTATCAGATCACGTTAGGACGTTATCACGGACGTTAGGTCCTAATACCCACACGAGATAAATACCGCATCGCAAATTGTTATGTGCAAATTTTTCATTTGTATTCAAGTGGGAGGGGTTTGGGAGGAGTTTGGGCAGAATAAATGGAAATGAGGGCAGTTAGCGTGGCATGCAATAGAGTAAAGCAAAGCAAGCAGGTTTTAACACCGGAAATAATGACACCTTTTTCCTGTGCGTTGTGCCTGCGTTAACTGTGCACTATTGGCCAAAAACATTTTTATTGTGGTTTGGGACGGGAGAGGGGAGGGGAGAGGGAGAGTGAGAGAGCCTCTGTGGAGGCTCACTTATATCTGAACTTTTTATACCACTGTTCGTATTACTTCACATGTAAAACTGCCCCCCAAAACCCAACTCACCCCGACCTACTAGTGCCCCCCCTTACAGTGGTATAAATAGTTAACCTTTTGGTGAACCTCTATAGAGTCTCTCTCTCTCCCCAAAATTAGCTTAACCACACCTTTTTTTTTTTTAATCACAGACGCTATATTTATAGCAAAATGATGAATCTAGGTCTAAGAAATTTTTTGTGGCTGCAGGCTAAGTTCATGCTTTTCTTGTTCTTTTTTACATTTTTTTAAAATTTATTTTCCACATTTTTACATTTTAAGTCAAACTGATATTTTTTAATGTGGAAGTTTTGGGCATATGATGTGTCACACCACAACAGCAGACATTTGTTTATATTTATAAAAAGGTAAGTTTTAAAAAATGTGATTTCTTGCATTACATTCTTGATTTTTCACTTCAGTCCTGAACCTTTACATTCGTTTACAGGCATAATACATCAGCAAAAATATGAAAAATGAAACAGCAAGTTAGCCAGTTGCTATGGACTTGCTGATTCGAATTGCAGAACTTCACTGTGGTTATCAAAAGTATAATCAAGGAGTGGGGGGACTGGCCTGTTGGCTCAGTGTCAACACTATGGGGCTGATGCAATAATTGTGTGCAGAAAACGGGCGCTCAATGTTTAAAGAAGGGGTCACGCTAAAAAGGAGGCACTAAGGACAAATGTGCGTCCCTAGTGCTCCTCGGCATCGAACGCACAGGAGAGGTGGCTGTCATGCGGGCTATTAAGTGGGTTTGGAAAACAGACGCTCAATCTACAAGTGTCTGTTTTCTCCTGCCACTGGCATAGACACACACAAGATACACAGCCTGGACCTTGTGGATCTTGTGTGTATTGGGCGTCCAGAATTTTTTTTTTCACAAACTTTTTTTTTTAAAGTAAATACTACTTTATTTGGTTCCTCCTACTTAGTATTGCCACAATACTAATAAGAGGAATCACAGAAAGCAGGATTTTTCTTTTTTTTCAATGTGCCCCTGAGCGGGGCATACCTTTACGCCAGCCCTGGGCTGGCGTAAAATTTGCCACATTTTGAGGGCGCATTGGCCACATGGAAAATCGGATTGCAGGGATTAGCTAATAGCCCCATTCCTTAAATTGCTGCATTAGATATAATTATTTATCATCTTCAAAAACGCACAGAACACAGATGGATTCCCAGTCAATTTTTAGTTGATTTAGCAGAAATTGCTTTGACAAAAAACTTTTTCAGTTTTAACAAGAACATTTTTATACAGATTAAAGGGGTAGCCATG
Source organism: Rhinatrema bivittatum (assembly GCF_901001135.1). Classification (NCBI taxonomy): domain Eukaryota; kingdom Metazoa; phylum Chordata; class Amphibia; order Gymnophiona; family Rhinatrematidae; genus Rhinatrema; species Rhinatrema bivittatum. The sequence goes on from NC_042621.1 coordinate 204,500,337, forward strand.
GGGTCTACCATGGCCTCATCCGTGGCAAATTTATATGTGACGAAGTTTGAAGAAGATTTTTTATTAGACAACAGTTTTAAAGACAATATTTTATTATGGAAAAGATACATCGATGACATCTTTATACTGTGGGAGGGAGACATAGCTTCATTAGAAAAGTTTTTAATTGGCTCAACACAGATAGCAACTTGAGATTCACGATGAGTTTTAATAACACAAACATAGCATTTTTAGATATTTCAATTAGTTTTCAAGTAGCACCCTTCTGAACAAAGCACTGTTTTACAATAAATTGCTTTTAAATTACGCCCTTCTTATTAAAAAATTGATTTGTGTCATAAATATATTGAAAGCTTGTCTTTGCGATAATATTTATTTACAAAAGAAATTGTTTTTTGGACTAAATATCAGGGATCCAATTTAATTAATTATGTTTTCTAAATACAAACAGTTACAACTATCTATTGCAGACACGCACTGATTATTGATGCTACAAAATAGACTGATGCACAAACATCTTATGTTCGAATTTTGTACACGCAAGGTAATTTCTAATTTTTAGTTTGGTTACAAATACTAAATGAAACGTTTTTTCTAGTGCTTGTTTTTTGGTTCAATATGGGTCTTATCAAATTAGTAATCAAGTTTTTATTTGATTTTTATATGATTTTTAGGTGTGTGCAATTAAGATACAATTTTTTGTTCAGCACTTGACATATTTTACACTACCCCCCGCTGAGTGTTTTTTTTTTTATTTTGTATTCAGGCTTCTCATGATTTGTATATGCTCTTGATCAATTGTTTGGGATTTCATTTGCTCTTGATCAGTATTTATTTATTATAATAATTTGTATGTCTCTGTTTTTATTTAAGTTATGTATGAAATTGATTTATTTATATGTGTTTTTGTGTGCATAAATATATATGTATTAATATCTATGTTATTTTACCATAGCCCCTGAGGCAGCCACTTGTGGAGTGGTGAAACATGGCCTGAGTCGGGCAATTTTATACGTCTCCACTGTAATAAACACTTTTAAAGGACATCCGGCATTTATTTTCTTTGTTGACACCATTATGGCCTTCATAGATCGCCTCCCTTCTTGCTTTGTGGGCCCATACCTTTATGCTAGCCCTGGGCTGGCGTAAAATTTGCCACATTTCAAGGGCACATTGGCCACATGGAAAATTGGATTGCAGGGATTAGCTAATAGCCCCATCTACATGAATTTACATGTGATGACTGCTATTAGCTACGTGGTGATTTGGCTGCGCGTTTTGGACATCCCCATATTAGATTAGAGGTTATGGATGAATGTCCAAAACGCTCGTCCAATTGTGTTAAGCCACGTGCAGTGGCTAGCGCACGGTATTGCATCAGCCCCTATGTGCATGAAGAGGGAATTGGTTTGAATTACGGACCAGGAGTCTGCTCCCTGGGCCAGTAGCGGGTCAGGGATGTGGCAGCCCTTGGGGGAAGCCTTGGTCATTACTCAACAAGGACTACCTGGCAGCCAGAACAAGGGGCCACTCAGCATATGGGTTTGTGACCCCTAGCTGAAGTTGCAATTTTAAAATCTCCTCAAATAAACATAGGACTGGTCTGCTGTCCTCCAGGCATACTACAAAAAGATTGCTCACCACTGATTGAATTATTTGCTAAGGTGTTTTAATCACCAGAATCTACATTAATTGTAGGAGACTTTAACCTCCATGAAGACAAAACAGCGAGAACATTAGCCTGTGAAATGTTTTTGGAAGCAATGGAAGCTCTGGGATGGTCTCAATTTGTCTCGAAAGCCACTCATAAAGTGGGCCACACTCTAGACCTAATATTTGCGAATACCAGTAATTGCCTAATCAATACTTTGCACATGATACTGCCCTGGTTTGATCACCAATTAATAAAGGCAGAGATAGCCTTCACCAACCAAATCCATAATAATATAAAGAATACGCTTACTTTTACCTTCAGGAAAAAGATAGATGGAAGAACTTGCAGAAGCAATATTTATTTATTTATTTAAAAATATTTATATACTGTTTTATAAAAATTAATTTTGTCAAAACGGTTTACATTGAATAAAAATAAAATTTTTAAAGAAACAATCAAATCAAATAAGTTTAAAATGTACATAAAAATTAATTAATAGCTAGAACAAATTCTAGCTTAAAATAAAATCAATCATTTACTCAAAATAATGGAAACGAAAAAATTGTTGCCATGGGACTTACTATTGCAGCGGGAAGGGGAAGGAGGGGAGGGGAAGGGAATGGGATGAAAAAATAATGATATAACTAACAGGGAGGGGGGAGAGAGAAAGGGAGGAAGTGTGATGAGATGAGTGGGATGTATAGGAGCTATGGATGGGTCGATGTACTATGCTAGGTGTTGCTTTTGATTTTGGGTGGGTATATTAAATGCGAGTTGGAAAAAATAGGTTTTAAGTGATTTTTTGAAATGAGAAGAGTTTGATATTAACTGGAGGGGATTTGGGAGTGAATTCCAAAGTATTGGACCGGCTATCGAGAAAGCTCTCTTTCTGGTAACATCTAGCCTAGCTTGTTTGGGTGAGGGAATATCTAGAAGGTTTTGAGTGAGTGATCTTAAATGACGTGCAGGTTTGTAAATCCGTAGTAAGGAACAGAGCCAGGTGGAAGTTGGATTGTAAATTAAACCATGGATAGTGGAGAGAATTTTATATTTTACCCTGTACTTTACGGGGAGCCAGTGTAATGATTGCAGAATTGGAGTGATATGGTTGTGTAAAGGAGTTCTGGTTAGTATCCGGGCTGCGCTATTTTGAATCAATTGAAGGGGATAAAGTGAGGAATCTGGTAGTCCTAGGTAAAGTGCATTGCAATAGTCTAGCCCAGAAAAGACTAGGGATTGAAGAATGGTTCTGTAATCACGGTAGAAAAGTAATGGTCGGAGGTGTTTTAGAAGCCGTAGTTTGTAAAAGCAATAGAAAATAAGCTCCATGAACGAAATCAAACCAATTCCACATCAGATTTTGATTCTTGGGATAAGATTGTCAATGACATAGTGTTGCGTCTGTCAGGCTCAGACAACTTTGCCCGACATGCCTCACCTTTCTCTCAGCTTTCTCCCCCAGCCTCGGGAATGTGGCATCCGTGGCGTCTCCTTGCCGCACCCTCTGGCTTCCCCGGAGCGGCTCTGGCGCGGCGTTTGGCCATCTTGACCCGAGGTCTCCTAGGGCGCGCTCCTAGGGTGCGCGTCCCTACCTTTGTAGCAGTGTTGGCGCGAACCTCGGGGGCGTCCCCCTCGAGTGTCGACTCTCGCCGAGATAGCAAGGATTGGTATACCCCGGTCTGAAGCTACTCTGCCACTTCTATCCACTGGAAGCTATCTTCACCCTTCGGGGTTCTCTAACCTGGGTACCCGCTCCTCGGGGGCCCTCTGCTTATTTACAGGTGCCTATCCTCTTACAGGTACTCGCTCCTCGAGGGCCTGTGTGTCTTTCCTGGTGCCTGCTCCATTCTTCAACCTGCTGGAAATCCATCTATCAGCTACAGAGAGTGAGTATAACTTCTACCAGTCTGTCTCTCATCAGTTCTTCGCTACCTCTCTGCATCAGGCCCTACACCACCATTGTGGAACGGGTCTCCTCTGCCGAGGGCCACGGACTGCTAACACTTATCCTCTCTACTGCTCATTGGGATTCTCTCTACTCAGCTATGGGAGTGTGTTTAACATCTGCTAGTCTGTCTCTCCTACAGTGCCTTATTGGACATCTGCATCGGGGCCTTATACCACCATTGTGGGACGGGTCTCCCTCGCCAAGGATTACAGACTGCTACCAGCTAACCTGCTCTCTACTGCCACCTCTGGTGGTTATCCTAGCTGTACAATAAAAGAAACCATCTCTGTGTTTGTGCTATTGTGGGGGGTCAGGAGGGAGCCCCTGACCCCCCCCAAGGCTTGCCAATAATCCCTGGGGGTCCAGCGGGGGTCCGGGAGTGATTTTGTTGTCGGCTGCCAGAAATGAAAATGGCGCCGATAGCCTTTGCCAATACTATGTCACAGGGGCTTTCGGCGCCATTGGTCGGTTCTCCTACCATGTGACAGGGGCTGACCAATGGCGCCGGTAGCCCCTGTGACATAGTAGTTCAGAGGCTGTTCGGCACCATTTTGAGGAGCAAGGCTGACAATGGTGCACATGTGCACGGAGGAACAAAGGGCACCCGGGACCCCGCTGGACCACCAGGGATGTTCGTAAGTCATGGGGAGGGATCGGGATGAGTGGGGGGGAGTTTGTATGTATGCATGAAAATGCTTTTAAATGCTTGGGGTGGGGTTTTTTAAAGCTTTGTTTCCCGATTCGTTTTTTGGCCCGGTTTCGGGTTTCCTCGTTTCGTTTTTAAAAAAAACTAAACGAGAAAACCCGAATTTTACCACGAAGTATCCGAGTCAAAAAACGACCCAGTAGAAAAAAACGAAGCACATCTCTAATGAATATGCCACCTCACTCTTAGACAAAATCAATAAGTTGAAAACACAATTCCCTACCCATTGTCCAACAAAAGCACCTGAAGATTCAAATGGCATGGTTAAGTGGTCCATATTCGACAGACTATCAAAACTGGAATTTAGTCAAATCATTACTAAAATTAAACCTGCCATTCACCCACTTGGCCCTTAACCTGGGTAATTTTCAAATTAATCCCTCAGATCAAGTACAGGATTTAGGTATACAGCTAGATGAGAACCTTACAATGAAAATGCACATCAGTAAATTAATCAAGCAGGTTATGGCAAGTTGCGTATTCTACATAGGTTGCAACCATTATTAACTTTTGAGGACTTCCGTACTGTATTGCAAACTCTAATCTTCTCGAACCTAGACTACTGTAACTCCTTACTACTAGGTTTTCCACCATGTCACTTAAAACCACTACAACTATTACAAAATGTCGCAGCAAGAATCTTAGTAGGATCTAGGAAATATGAATACATTACACCCTCGCTTATGTTACTGCATTGGTTACCAGTCAAGCCAGAATCTACTATAAAGTATTAATGATTATATTCAAAATCATTCATTCCAATAACACTGGCTTGTTAGGGGTGACACTACAACCAAATAATCCACAGCGAACACTAAGATCTCAAAATAAAGGACTATTTGACTATTCCCATAATATGGAGCACACATCTGATGCAAATAAGAGATCGTGTGTTTTCCATAGTGGGCCCAAAGCTCTGGATTTCTCTGCCTGAGACGGTATGTATTTTACCAGATAGAAAGAAATTTAAATGTGAGCTAAACACATGGCTATTCAAAAACGCATGTAAACTAACTTAAAACATCAGAATGCACTAAGCACAAAGACAAGAAGGATAAAAGATAATAATCGAATCATGAAGAATAAATCAAATGAGAGAATATAAGATTCTCAAAACAACCCTCTAAGATGTGAAAACTATCATTTCGCTTTAATTTTCCATACTTTTTACCTGAAATATTAGATCAATTATTAATATGTACTAGATAATTTCACTTCATAAATATTAATGCATGTCTATGAATATCACCTCTATAACCAATCATTGTTTGTTTGTTGAATAATAACTATGAATGTCACTTTGTAAACTGTTGTGATCTATACATGGAATGACTTTACATAAAATATCTAAATAAATAAATAAAGACCGTTGCCATGATGGGAGACTCCAGAAATAAGTAAATTGTGATTAGAGATCTCTCCAAAGAAACCCTGCAATGGAACCTGCCCACACCATTGAAACCATCATAGGATGAGGAATTCACAGAAATCTTTGGAGAACATAAATGTTGTGTTCCGCGCTCGTGGAAGGCCACGAGCGCGGCCCCCTACCTCACCCACGATGGCGACCCACCACGGGAACTCCGGGGGAAACCCCTGACCCGATGCCTGCCGCTTCGGCGCGGGCTCCCGCCCTGGCTGCCGGATAGGGAGCTGTTCCTGCTCCTCCCTCGCGGCGTCCGGCTGCATTTCCGGCCATCTTGGATTTCCTCCGCGGAGGAAATCCAAGATGGCCACTGACATATTTTGGCTCGAGGCCGTGCCTCCTCATTAGCTTTAAAGGGACATGATCCCTTTAACCAGGTTCAGCTGATCCCTATGAGCCAGAGCAGAGGAAGTACAAAAGCAGACTTCCTCTGCTCATTCCTCGACTTGGCAACGTCCTTCGTTCGTCAGGTCTGCTTGCTTCGGTGAGTCTTCCTGTGCTTTGGATCCTTGTTCCTGTATTGTCTTGGAGTTTCTGGTTCCTGACTTTGGATCGGCTAGCGGTGATTCCTGGTATTGACTTCGGATTGGCAAGCGGTGATTCTCTGGTGTGTGACTTTGGACTGGCAAGTGGTGATCCCTCGGTGTGTGACCTCGGACTGGTAAGCGCCGACCCTCTGGCACTTGACTTCGGTCTCCTTCTTGACCATCGTCTCCAAGGGCCCGCCTAAGTCCCAGTGGTCCGGGTCCCTATAGGCTCCTCCCGGGGGGACCGCGGGCTTCCAGGGGTGAAGCTCCAGTCAGCCCTTGCACCGACTTCTTGACCTCTCAAAGGTCCACCTAAGTCCCAGCGGACCGGGTCCCTACGGGCTCCTCACGGGGGGACCGCGGACTTCCAGTGGCGAAGACACACTTCCTTTCTTCATCTCACGACTCTTCGTCTGCCTTCACAGTCGCCTCTGTCTCCTGTGCTGAGGGTCAGCTGGTCACGTCTTCTGTTCCTGCCTCGCCACCCGACGGGAGAACCTACGGACCATCATCCCAAGGTATTCCATCCTCCCGTTGGCCAAAGGGTTCACAAGCCTGAGCATAACATTAAAACATAAGCAAAAACAGAACTCAAACCTGATCTAGCCCAAGATAAGTAACAACTCCCCCATAATCTCCTCCAGCCCAATTTTTTTTGCTTCTTTTGCTAAATGTTCAATCACTAGCTAAAAAAAATCCCATTGATAAATGATCTGTTAGATGAACTAAATCCCACAGTCTTCTGTATCACTGAAACATGGCTGAAAGACATGGACAATGTCCTCCTAAATCAAATTGATAACCCCAACTATGATATCTTTCACTACCCCAGACACGAATGTAAAGGTGGAGGACTTTTAATAATCTATAAAAAAGAGCTAAAACTAAAACCCTACAAAGCTGAAATTAATGCTTTCTGTGAAGTGACCATTCTAAAATCACCACAACTAAACACTGGCTTGGTATATTGCCCTCCTGGAACACTACAAAAAGACTGCACACCTCTAACTGAAATTTTCACTAAAGTGTTTCTAGCTCCTGAATCAACTCTAATTGTAGGAGACTTTAACCTACGTGTAGACAGCATACCCAAAACCACAACATGTGAAATCTTTCTAGACACTATGGGGCAGATTTTAAAAGCCCTATGCGTGTAAATCCAGGAGGATTTACACGTGTAGGGGGGGTTACGTGCGCTGGGGCTATTTTCAAAAGGCCCGGCAGCGCGCGTAAAGCCCCGGGATGCATGTAAGTCCCGAGGCTTGAAAAAATGGGCGGTCTGGGGGTGGGGCGTGGGCGTGGCCAGAGGCCTCTGCAAGGCTGCTGGGCTGACGCACGCAAGTTACGCCTGTAACTTGTGAAATAAAGGTACGGGGGGTTGTTTGGGCTGGGGGGGGTGGGACAGGTAGGTAGGTATAACATGCACGCACATGTTAAAAAATCGGGCGTACATTTGTGCGCACTGGGTAGCATGCACAAATGTAGGCCACACACGTACATTTTAAAATCTGACCCTATGGAAGCAATGGGTTGGTCACAATTTGTAACCAATCCCACTCATAAAGCAGGATACATCCTTCACCTGATTTTCGCCAAGCACAATAACTGCTTAATCAATTTCACCCACAAGATAGTGCCCTGGTCAGATTACCAACTAATTAAAGCTGAAATAACCCTCATCACCACACTGCAAACAAACCCAGAGAATATAGAGTCTTTCACATATAGAAAAAAGATAGAACCGAACATACATAAAGAAACAATTAAAAAGAAAATAACTGATTTTGATCATGACAATGCCTCCTTATCTTTTGACTTCTGGGAAAAAAATCATAAATGAAATAGCTGATACCCTATGTTCAATACAGGAAAAAATGTTCAAGAATGAAGGCCATAAGGCTAAACAAAAGAAACCTTGGTATAACAAAGAATTAAGACACACAAAACAGAGATCACGTGATGCGGTGAGCATGGCGGATGTCCCTCGCTGAGCTCCGGGTGCCGCGTTCCAAAAATACCATATTCTGACTGCCTACAATCTCCATTTGCGGCAAAACCCTAGCATCCCCGAATTTATGTTGATTGCATTGTACATGCAATGATTGCCACCGAGTATGCCTCTGAAAACCAGCAGGAAGGAGAGGGAGAAATCTAAGCCGTCCGACAACAAAATGGCGTCCCCGACCGACACAGCTAGTAAGCAGGGCCAGCTTGAAAGCATGGCTGAGGAACTTAAAGCGGCTGTACTAGAAGCCCTGGATGTTAAACTTTCCTCCATCTCAGCGCAAATAACTGAGGTGAAATCTGCACTCTCGGAGCTGAACCCTCGCTTTGAGCAAATAGAAGGTAGGGTGTCGGTGCTGGAGGATGACTCCCTGGCAGAAACCTCTAAATTGATCACCCTGGAAAAAACGATCGCGGCAAAAGCCTCCAAATTAGAGGACCTGGAAAATAGATCACGCCACTCAAATTTGCGGTTTCTGGGTCTCCCTGAATCCACAGCCGACAAGAACTTAGGCTCATTTTTTAGAAACATGGCTACCGGACATTCCCCACCTCCCAGAGTTACAGTCTGCTCTCGAGATCGAAAGGGCCCACCAGATAGGGCCACTGAAGGATCAGGATCAAAGGCCAAGGATAGTAATAGTGAAGATCCTAAACTTTGCCCATAAAGAGGCTATCCTACAGGCCTTCTGTATGAACCCAGAGTTGATTTATAATTCTACAAGGGTGAGGATTTTCCAGGATTACTCCGCACGAGTCTCAGCGTTACGGCGAGGTTTCTCCCCGATAAGCTCTGTGCTGTTCGCCAAACAGATGAGATTTTCGCTGCAATTTCCGGCACAACTAAAGGTATGGCATGGAGACACCATCAAATTCTTTGACTCAACGGTGGAGGCGAAGAAATTTCTGGACTCTTTGGGTGACTAACCGGTCGGTGTATCTGCGACCCTAAGCGTGGCAGAATCCCCTTATTCACCCACTCTTCCAGGTGCCCTTGATTGCTGACAGGCCAGAGGACAGCCGGATTTGCCATATCGACAATGAACTCCTGGGCATCTACCATAAAGTTACTTTATGTTGTCCTGTGTTGGAAATCCGCTTTCCTTCTCCTTGGACTGATATTGCCTCTTTGAAAAGACTGGTTCTTTTAAACCCAAGTTTGGAACTCGGGACCCCTGGATTCTCATGGACCATTTGTTCAATTCCCAGGTTGTTCCGTACGATACAGACTATCTGAATTTTCTTTGTTTCTTTGTTATTTATTTTATTTTATTTATTTATTTTCGCTGCTCTCTCTTTTGGAAATCGCGCTGCATGTTTTATGGAGTTAGGCCCACTCAAATGCAATAAGAGGTCTGCAATTGGATCAGGCCGGGATCTCTTAAAGGCGGCATATAGATGGGTTTTCCTTTTTTATTATTCCTTTTGCATAATTTGGGGCATGGCACCCGCTCGCATAGTTTACATGATCCTCTACCCCAGCTTTATGGGGAACCAAGCTTCCTTAATTGGGTATTGAGATGGGGGAGAGTGTGTGTGTGTGGGGGGGGGGGGCGGGTTAGGAGGGGTTTTTACTATATAAGCATGGGCATGGGAATGCGGAGATGCTTTCGGGAGTTTTACTGGTGCGGAGGGTGGAGGGATGGGAATTCGAGGAAATGTAGTAAGGGTTGGGTGGAATGGGCAATCTTGCGGGTAGGAAAAGCGGGTCTCCTGTGGGAAGGGTATTTCGTCCCCTCCTTGGGCGAACAATGGAGAAGGTATAAGAATAATTATTGCAGTGAGTCCGACGGGAGTTCTGTGTCTCTAGACATCTTCCCTAGCATGCATAATGGGTGATCCAGTAAGGATTATATCTTGGAATGTAAACAGGCTGGGCTCCCCCATCAAACGCCAAAAGGTTTTGCGTCAACTGAAGAAATGCAAACCCACGGAGGCCTGCTTACAAGAAACTCACCTGTCCCATACAGAGAGACAGAAGTTGGTGAGGGAGGGGATTGAGAGTGGGTGGGGAATGACTGAGGGAGTGGGAGGGAGAGTGAGGGGGAGGTGAGAGTGAGAATGAGGGGGGGGGGGGGTGAGGGAAGGGGAGGGAGAATGAGGGGGGAGAATGGGAGGTGAGAGTGAGGGAAGGGGAGGGAGTGGGAAAGAGAATGATGGGGGATGTGAGAATGAGGGAAGGGAGTTTGAGTGGGGGCAGGAGAGGGAAGGGGGGGAGGTGAGTGACCGAGGGGGAGGAGCATGAGTGCCTGAGGTGAATGAGCGAGGGGAAGGGGGGAGTGAGGGAAAAGAAGTGTAGACGGGTGCAGTGGCCGAAAACGGACCGAACATTTTTAAAATGTAGCCCGTTTTAACGGGCTTAACGGCTTGTGTAATAATACTAAACATAGTACTAAAGTACATTTGGGCAAAAAAACTACAGGAAAATTAGAATTAAGGTCAAAAGAGAAAGCAAAACAGAAAAAAAGATTTTGGGGAAGCTAGAAAACAATGTTGCTAAAAAGACAGACAGCTATTTGCAGCAGGATGCTGTAGATCAGGGACTCTAAACAAAACAGCTACCCTACTGCATACACAGCTCCTGCGCCCCGCACCATCGCCGTCCATTCATGACACGGCGGGCTGCGCGCACGCCGGACGGACAGCAACGTCACCGGGTTGGGATTAGAAAGGGGGCGGGGCAGTGGATGGTCCTTGACGCAGCCGCAGTTCGTCGTTTACCTCCGGAGAGCTGGTGGCGGTGCTCTCTTCCTCACCGTGCCAGTAACCCAGGGAAGGAGGGAGAGAGCAGCATGGACAGCCTGCCCCAGAGCGCTGTGGGGCTGCGAGGGGAGAGCTCGGGGACGGCGGCAGGCGAGCTGTGAAGCTCCTGAGAAGCAGCTCCCGACTTTCTCCCCGCACGCGGCAGTTATGGCAACTGAGCTGCCCGTGGTGCTGGGGGTAGCGGCAGCGGACGCTCCGGTCGTAGCAGGCGGGGATGACGCGGCCAGGAAGGAGGGCAGCCCTAGCGGGCCGTGCGAGGAGAGGCGCTGGTTCGCGAACGGCTGCGTGCCGCTCTCGCACCAGGTGGCTGGGCACATGTACGGCAAGGCGAAGATCGGTGAGTGGCGTCAGCACCTTCCCTGCCTCTGCTGTGCCTGGCACGGCACCAGGCTTCCAGGATGTGGCACCCGGAGCTTGGCCACAAGCTTGCTCCCCGGGGGAGGGGTGGGGATCACATAGCTGAGCTTTAGGGCAAATGCACTGAACTTGAGCTGTGCGGAGAGAATTGTAAACACGGGCTGTGAACTCTAAGTCTCGTGATGGGGGATATCCTGCTTTCCTTGGGATTCTTACAGCAATGGTATAGTGACGCTGGAACCAGGGTGGACGTGGGGAAACACTTTATCATCCTTCACATGTATAATCCTGTACTATGCCCAGCTCCAGCACGTTTTGTTTCTAGCGTGGTTTTGTTTTTTTGGTAAAAAGTGTTACAAGTTTAGATCTGACAGGAAGGACAAGGTGGCACAGCTGGTTTTTTTTTTTTTTAATTAGTTGTCCTGCTGTGCAAGGCTAGGGAAAGAAAAAGATATAGCAATATTGTGGCCAAAACAGAGCGATGACAGATTCTGTGATAAGGCAAGACTGTTCTCTCTGCTCTTTAACATCTGCTTCCAGCTTGGAAAGTTCTCTACATGACAGTCTGGAGGGATGCAAGTATTGAGCAATTCTGAATAGATCTAGTACAAATGGACTTTGGAAACCGAAGAAGGAAAGAGAAGAGCAAGTGGCTGTAAAATCTGTAGTAAATTTGAAAGGAAAACTGATGTATACCACACACGTTTGTTAATTATGTGTAGAACCAACGTGGTGAAAATGGCATAATGACAATGTCGTACTGTAGAGCTGACTTTTGAAAGAGTATTTTATTTATTTTAAAAATTTGTAGTCTGCCATTCCAAAAATCTTAGCAGATAATAAAAAAAAACATAATAATGTTGGCAAAATACAATCAACAAAATATCTAAGCATATGGAACACAAAATCTTCCATAAATTAGTAGTCTTGAATTGAGAAGTTGGCTAGGATGAAATGAAGTGGACATTTATGCAACCTAGTGATCATAAGATGAGGTATTACGTGAAACTTACGTTTCTTACTGAATGCAGCCTGTTTGTGCATACTTTTATACCACATTTAAAAAAGCTTTTAATGTGAAATACAATAATTGTTGGGATGGATAAGCATCTGAAAGATTTTGGATGCTCATGGCTATTTAATTTAATGTAGCACTTCTAATTTTTTACTTAAATATAGACAATGTATGCTTTATTTTGGAAATGCCAGTACTTTTTGTGAACAATAATTTTATATATGTACAAGGGGAAATATGATAGAAGTCTATAAAATAATGAGTAGAATGGAATGAGTAAACGTTAATTAGTTGTTTACTCTTTTGAAAAGTATAAAGACCAGAGGATACACACTGAAGTTACTAGGTAATGCATTTAAAACTAATAGAAAATATTTTTTTACTGGGCACATAATTAAGCTCTGGAATTTGTTGCAAGAGGATATGGTGAAAGCTATTAGTGGAGCTGCATTTAAAAATGCACTGCTTATTCTTGGGATATGGAGCTCGGAGTCTGTGTACCCCTTCGAATCCTGGCAAGTTCTTGTGACCTGGCTTGGCTACTTTTTGAAACAGGCTATTGAGCTTGATGGACCTTTGGTATGACCCAGTATGGCAAGTCTTATGTTCAAGCTTGCCCTTTTAGGTGCAGCTTGATTTTATGCATCACACCTTGAGGATTTACAATGGGGTTTCTTAAGATTAAGTTGCTATAGCAACAACAGTCAGTATACCCTATGTGAGAGAGACCGTTGTGAATAATATATTATGTGAACTTTTGTTCCTTTCACAATTCTCTGATGGAAAATCTGTGCTCCTACTCTTCCTCTGAAAGATATTTTCACTGAGGTATTAATGCTCATTCTATAATATATTTTTTTAACTGATCCAAACCTTTAATATGGATAAAAAATATAAGTTAACAACCAGAGCAATAGTGGTATCTTAGTCCTATCATTTTATAGTGCTACATATGCAGACTGAAATTTTACAGTCATTACTGGCAAAAAACATCCATGAAACTCTAACTTAAAATAAAAAAGAACTGATAAGAAAAATGGCATGTGACAGCTACAATATGAAACAAGCTTGCTCAAAAAATTATGTATAACCAGCTTGTTAACTACAGAGGCTTACCGTATCTAACAACAAATGCTCACAAATCAAGGGCTAGATTCATCAAACTATCACATGCGATAGGAAGAGGGGCGTGTTTTATGGTAACAGCCTATTTATCGCAAAGTGGGCTTCACATAGGTATTACCGCAGAGTGCGATAACTGTTTTCACACTTTGCGGTATAACCCCAGTTGTTGCAATTCGTACCTACAACCACTGGAGTGAGAGAGAGCGAACAATGTTCTCTCAATGATGGACTCTCAACCTGGGTAACATCAAGCTAGGTTGAGAGAACATTGTACAAATCTGATCTTTGGTGAGTTTCCTCACTCTGAAGGACATCAAATCTTCACAAGAGTGCACTGTTCTGTTCATACATCTCACTCTGTATGTAAAAGTGTCCCCTAACCTCTACACTACTACCTAAACCGCACCTTGAGTTACTAGGTGGGCCTCCTGGAGAGGTATCAATTCCTAACTACTAGAAGGGCCTTATAGCTAGGCTCTTGCTATCTCAGCTTAAAAATACCCAGAATGCTATTTGCGAAAAGATCGCTTATTTTCGGCATTAAAACTGCAATATGGCTTTACAAACTGTGAAGCCAGCCCACTTGGACAGAAATCCCGCCCCAAACGCCTTCCCCTTTTCCAAATTAGCATTTCGCCATGCGTTATGGTGCTTTTTGCACGTGAAAACGCGTGTGAAAAGGCCATAACGCGATTTGGAAAATAACCCCCCAAATTATAATAGGGTTTACAAATTCTGTTAAGTTCAAGAAGGGGTACATTTTAAAAAGGACGCATGGGTGTCCATGAGTGCGCGGTACCTGGTGTGCGCACATGGGTGCGCTGATTTCCTATTGGCGCGTGTGCGGGTGCCCACTCGCATGATCAAGGGGGAGAATTTATTTAAAAGTGCATGGCGATGCAGTCGGCCCATCCCCAGTTCCCTCCCAGTCTGCTCCTTCTCTAACCCCTAAACACCACCTAACTATTTTTTTTTTTTTATTTTATTTTAAAACTTCTGCTTGGGAGAGCAGGTAAGTTCCACACACTGGCTGGCTGCCGGCGCACGCTTCACTAGGACAGCGCCTAATGGCTCTCGCTCAGACCGTGCCCCTGGCCCTCCCCTTTTACGAAGCCCCGCTCTTCCGTGCATAGCCAGGTTGCTTGGAAAATGCGCACGGCTCGACCACGCGCTTTTCTCTTGGTATTTGTGTGCGTTGGGGATTGAAAATTTCCCCATAAGTTGGAAAAATAAGTTGGGGGAAAAGTGAGGTGTATGTTTTAAATAAAATGCAACCCCCCCAATAATATTGTACCACTTGATATCATTTCAGTTGATGTAGCAGTGCAGATGGCCTGCCTTTGATATCGTAGTAAATTTATATATAGTAACTTACTTTTTTATTAGAATGTATTACTTTGTTATTGGACTAAATTATGATATATATATTATATATATATCAACCATAAACACTCATTACCGAGTGGAAAACAAGCACAATTAATTTTTATAAATATTGTCTTTATTTAGTTTCTATACCAACAATTGTGACAGTTCTAACAAATTCTAACTATCATAGAGATCAGTTGTGTTATTTTATCTCACTAAAATCACCATCCATTTGTACTCAACCACACCACTCTCACTTTTTGTGCAATATATGCAAAATAAGAATTACATGATATTTACTTAAAATTTTACAATGACAAACACTGGTGTAATTTTATACAACTAAATATAACTCATCTTGATATTAACACGTTTTCATCAAAATACAAGTTACCAATTTAACCCTTAAGTCACTATAAATGATCGTGAAGTGCTTGCCACTGATGTTGTTCTTGTCATTTTTTATCTATCCCAACCGGGCCCTGGTTTCGCCTTCCGGCTTCTTCAGGGGAATATATATGTTGTTCAACCAGTGTTTAATCTCTCACAACACTTCCATGTAAACTCTATCATTCCATGAGGGCACTTATGATCTTCATTGCATCTGCAACTGTGTATTATGTCTATATGTTGTATATCTGTAGCAATTTTCATAAACCGCTGTCATCACTATCAACGAAATCCATCTTTAAATGATAATGCCTCGCAGATCTCATCCTTTGAAAAAAACTTTTTTAGAGCCATTGAAGCTTCCCTGTTATATTCAAGAACCAGTATTTGACCAACAGGACTTGTCCTTTCTAAGTTTGGCACTTCTTGCTATCTCAATAGCGCGGCACAAACTGTGCATACAAGTTTCACCGATGACTCCAACATTGCTCCTCCAATCTCAAAGACGCGGTGTGTGTATGTGTGTATGTATATGTATATATATATATATATATATATATATATATATATATATATATAATTTTTCATTACACTTTTTCTGTTCATTCAAGTGGACTAATATGGTAACCAAACTACTTAAGCCAATGTCCTTTTCAGTGGCCATGCCTACTACCATAGCAGAAGTCTATTTAGAGGGAATCTAGTGGGGAGAGGGTGTACCAGACAAGCTGACATGATCTAGTGTAGTATCCCAGGTAAGGAGCCCCTGAGATGTAGTCTGAGGTATTACCTTACTTAGCCATCACTAGTGTCCTAGTTTTATTTTTGCATCCTTAAACTAATAATACATTGGAGAGCCCAGTTCTGGTTCTGCTCATCTTTCTAGAAACTGAAAACATTTTTATTTACTTGTGATTTATCTTAGTAGTCTTAGTTATTAAGCATTTCCAATTATTATGTGTGTTTTTGTCTGAAATCTTAACACAAACACATACTGTAAGTTTGTTTTAGAGTAGCCAAAAATTAAGCTGTTACTAATATTGGTGGAGTTATACACTGTAACTATTATATATGGCTGGAAGGTCTCAGGAATGGAAAAATACTGTATTAGAAGATTTGGGCATCAGCCACAAAATTTTTTTTTTTTTTTTTAGGATCCAGGGAAAACTTTAATTTTCCTTTTTTAAATTGCTTACTTGCTCCTTCTCTTGTGTTGTCTATATTTCAGGGTTGTTTTTTTTTTTTTTTTTTCACATTTTTGCTTGTGACTTTTTTTTTTTTTGGTTCTGTTTTTCTGTCATGCTTGGGTTTTTTGTCTTATTTGTATTTTTTTTTCTGTCTTCTCTCTATCTGTGGAACCCTAGGCTGGAGCATTTTGGCCTGATCCCAGCCAAGAGAGATGTCACAAGTGCCAATTTTTAGGCAAACTGGCACCCAAGAATTTTCTACTCCTGCATGTATGTAGTTTCCTTTATATATGACATGACTCAGTCTAACATCGTTGACTAGAATTTATCTCCACCCCTCAAATTCCCCTAAAGTTACAGTATAAAATCTATACAATATATTCATATCTTCATGTGGAACTATTTGAACAGTTAGCATATAGGAGATGTTCAGAAGCAGGGCTCAAATTTTTATGATCAAAATGTTAAATTCTAAATATAGGGGATTGGAAACTGCTAAATTTCTTATCAAGGAAGAGTAGTGTGGCTGCTGTTTTAGCAGACTTGACTGCCTGCAAATAGAGACCTTTTTTAATTGGACTTTTAATATATTGGCATTTTTTAAAAAAAAAATGTATTTCTATGCATCAGGGAAGAGATCATATTAAGGTTTCAAACTTGTAGTGGTATATTATTGGATTAGATATCATATGGTAAAATTTCCACTGTTGTGTTCTTTTGATTTATATTTAGTCACAGTACTGTACATATAATCCTCTTGCATGCCTCCATTTTGACAATGTATGAAAGCTTAGTGTAATATTTTTTTAAGAAACAGTTATTAGCTGCAGAGTGAGTACATTTTTGCAAAACTCTCTCTGCAGAACTGTCCTGATGGACCCCAATTACTGTTGCTTACTGTCATTTCTTGTATAGCTTGATATTTCAGTTGATGTAGCATTGCAGCTGGCCTCACAGTAAATTATTTATTTAAAACATTTATAGGCCACCTTAATACACAGCTCTAGGCGGTTTACAGAAATAAGTTCTAATTGCATGGCTTAGCACTGAGATTTCTGCATAGAGCTAATTGAAAATCATTTAACTACACCATACATATTTTAAAATCACAGTATTAGATGATGACTTTTATCGTTTCATGAAGGTGTAAAGAAAACAAGACCCCCATAATTTGTTAAACTTGTTTTTTTTTCTGATCTTTAAAAGCCTGATTCAGTTTTCAGTGGTATTTTGCCTAGTAAATTCATCAGAACACTTATATAAGAACATGCCATACTGGGTCAGACCAAGGGTCCATGAAGCCCAGCATCCTGTTTGCAACAGTGGCCAATCCAGGCCATAAGAACCTGGCAAGTACCCAAAAACTAAGTCTATTCCATGCTACCATTGCTAGTAATAGCAGTGGCTATTTTCTGAGTCAACTTACTTAATAGCAGGTAATGGAATTCTCCTCCAAGAACTTATCCAGTCCTTTTTTAAACACAGCTATACTAACTGCACTAACCACATCCTCTGGCAACAAATTCCAGAGTTTAATTGTACATTGACTGAAAAAGAACTTTCTCCAATTAGTTTTAAATGTGCCCCATGCTAACTTCATGGAGTGCCCCCTAGTCCTTCTATTATTCGAAAGAGTAAATAACCGATTCACATCTACCCGTTCTAGACCTCTCATGATTTTAAACACCTCTATAATATCCCCCCTCAGCCGTCCCTTCTCCAAGCTGAAAAGTTCTAACCTCTTTAGTCTTTCCTCATAGGGAAGCTGTTCCATTCCCCTTATCACTATTTGAAGCATTTAGAGTAGTCTGTAATTGTTAAACTGAAAAACAAACATTTATCTAAAGCCTTTGCAGGGAATCTAAAGTGTGCTGTAAAGGCACAATCTGGAAGCATATGCCAGCTCTGTTAGGCAGGCAGATGGGTTTGTACCAATGTCTGTTCTCTTTCCTTCTCTTGCTGTCCAGTTAGTGAGAGAGAGAGGGCAAGCTGTCTGTTTATTCACACCCTGAGAGATATCTTTGCCAGAATCCCATAAAGTTCTGTGGAACTCTCCTCTTGAGTTTAGTATGGAATAAGAATCTGACTCTTCTATTTGTATTTAAAGAACTGCTTGATGAATCTCTGCGATTTTTGTTTGGACTATGATGTTAGAATCTGAAACTTAGGATAGTGGTAAGTTGACCTGATTTTGGAGTACATTCCATTTTTTTTTCTCAGGATAAGGGTATTATGGCTGGAAGGATCAATAACAGCTGCATGTTATGTATTGTGGCACAGTGGTATTTCATGAGAGAAGATGCTTGTGGCTGGAGTAACTGTTATTGGTGCAATATAAGGAGACTCAAAGAAACTAAGACTCAATAGCAAAACTTATCATGCAAGCAAAGAATTTTGGGTTTGTAATTTTATTTATACATAACAATTCCTTACAGATATATATTACTGGGTGCATAATAGTTGAGAGAATACTAAAAGTTGACGAACAATTTTAATGTGGTATTCCTTGATACACTGTCCTCACTCAGAGTCTGGGATGCCACTTTACTTCTCCCATTGTATTCTTTAGTATGTCATTCATATCCTCTACCACCACTGTGGTAGATCTGTGCCTCAGAGCTCTGTCCTGGATCTCTTCTGTCTTTTTTTACATTTGTTCCCTTGGTTTTCTAATCTCATAAGAACATAAGAAAATGCCATACTGGGTCAGAACAAGGGTCCATCAAGCCCAGCATCCTGTTTCCAACAGTGGCCAATCCAGGCCATAAGAACGTGGCAAGTACCCAAAAACTAAATCTATTCCATGTTACCATTGCTAACGGCAGTGGCTAGTCTCTAAGTGAAGTTAATAGCAGGTAATGGACTTCTCCTCCAAGAACTTACCCAGTTCTTTTTTAAACACAGCTATACTAACTGCACTAACCACATCCTCTGGCAACAAATTCCAGAGTTTAATTGTGCTTTGAGTAAAAAAAGAACTTTCTCCGATTTAGTTTTAAATGTGCCCCATGCTAACTTCATGGA
The DNA here is from genome assembly GCF_901001135.1 of Rhinatrema bivittatum. Classification (NCBI taxonomy): domain Eukaryota; kingdom Metazoa; phylum Chordata; class Amphibia; order Gymnophiona; family Rhinatrematidae; genus Rhinatrema; species Rhinatrema bivittatum. Next base: position 204,519,831 of record NC_042621.1, read on the forward strand.
GTGCCCCCTAGTCTTTCTACTATCCGAAAGAGTAAATAACCGATTCACATCTACCCATTCTAGACCTCTCATTATTTTAAACACCTCTATCATATCCCCCCTCAGCAGTCTCTTCTCCAAGCTGAAAAGTCCTAACCTCTTTAGTCTTTCCTCATAGGGGAGCTGTTCCATTCCCCTTATCATTTTGGTAGCCCTTCTCTGTACCTTCTCCATCGCAATTATATCTTTTTTGAGATGTGGCGACCAGAATTGTACACAGTATTCAAGGTGCGGTCTCACCATGGAGCGATACAGAGGCATTATGACATTTTCCGTTTTATTCACCATTCCCTTTCTAATAATTCCCAACATTGTTTGCTTTTTTGACTGCCGCAGCACACTGAACCGACGATTTCAATGTTATCCACTATGACGCCTAGATCTCTTTCTTGGGTTGTAGCACCTAATATGGAACCAACATTGTGTAATTACAGCATGGGTTATTTTTCCCTATATGCATCACCTTGCACTTATCCACATTAAATTTCATCTGCCATTTGGATGCCCAATTTTCCAGTCTCACAAGGTCTTCCTGCAATTTATCACAATCTGCTTGTGATTTAACTACTCTGAACAATTTTGTGTCATCTGCAAATTTGATTCTCACTCGTCGTATTTCTTTCCAGATCATTTATAAATATATTGAAAAGTAAGGGTCCCAATACAGATCCCTGAGGCACTCCACTGTCCGCTCCCTTCCACTGAGAAAATTGTCCATTTAATCCTACTCTTTTTGTTTCCTGTCTTTTAGCCAGTTTGCAATCCACGAAAGGACATCGCCACCTATCCCATGACTTTTTACTTTTCCTAGAAGCCTCTCATGAGGAGCTTTGTCAAACGCCTTCTGAAAATCCAAGTATACTACATCTACCGGTTCACCTTTATCCACATGTTTATTAACTCCTTCCAAAAAAGTGAAGCAGATTTGTAAGGCAAGACTTGCCCTGGGTAAAGCCATGCTGACTTTGTTCCATTAAACCATGTCTTTCTATATGTTCTGTGATTTTGATGTTTAGAACACTTTCCACTATTTTTCCTGGCACTGAAGTCAGGCTAACCGGTCTGTAGTTTCCCGGCTTGCCCCTGGAGCCCTTTTTAAATATTGGGGTTACATTTGGTATCCTCCAGTCTTCGGGTACAATGGATGATTTTAATGATAGGTTACACATTTTTACTAATAGGTCTGAAATTTCATTTTTTAGTTCCTTCAGAACTCTGGGGTGTATACCATCTGGTCCAGGTGATTTACTACTCTTCAGTTTGTCAATCAGGCCTACCACATCTTCTAGGTTCACCGTGATTTGATTCAGTCCATCTGAATCATTACCCATGAAAACCTTCTCCATTACGGGTACCTCCCCAACATCCTCTTCAGTAAACACTGAAGCAAAGAAATCATTTAATCTTTCCGCGATGGCCTTATCTTCTCTAAGTGCCCCTTTAACCCCTCGATCATCTAACGATCCAACTGACTCCCTCACAGGTTTCCTGCTTCGGATATATTTAAAGTTTTTACTGTGAGTTTTTGCCTCTATAGCCAACTTCTTTTCAAATTCTCTCTTAGCCTGTCTTATCAATGTCTTACATTTAACTTGCCAACGTTTATGCTTTATCCTATTTTCTTCTGTTGGATCCTTCTTCCAATTTTTGAATGAAGATCTTTTGGCTAAAATAGCTTCTTTCACCTCCCCTTTTAACCATGTTGGTAGTCGTTTTGCCTTCTTTCCACCTTTCTTAATGTGTGGAATACATCTAGACTGTGCTTCTAGAATGGTATTTTTTAACAATGACCACGCCTCTTGGACATTTTTTACTTTTGTAGCTGCTCCTTTCAGTTTTTTTCTAACAATTTTTTTCTCATTTTATCAAAGTTTCCCTTTTGAAAGTTTAGCACAAGAGCCTTGGATTTGCTTACTGTCCCCCTTCTAGTCATTAATTCAAATTTGATCATATTATGATCACTATTGCCAAGCGGCCCCACCACCATTACCTCTCTCACCAAGTCCTGTGCTCCACTGTGAATTAGATCTAAAATTGCTCCCTCTCTCGTCGGTTCCTAAACCAATTGCTCCATAAAGCTATAAAGCTATCATTTATTCTATTGCTGCTTTTAGTGTTACCTTTATACTAAATCTATCTCTGCATCACAAATTTCACCAAGAATTCAGTTCCGAATCTCAGCCTTCTTATCTGGTATTGCTACCTGGATGTCCCACTGCCACCTTTTTAAAATTTGACATGGCCAAGAGTAAATTACTTCTTTCCTCTTTTTTTCTATCAGTTTGTTCATTGGTCTTCCTAAAACGACACTACATTCGTTACAATTATTACTTAATTCGGCTGTGCGTCTAGTATCTCATTCAAAGCGTTGTGATCATATTTCTCCAGTCCTACACATTCTGAATTGGCTACCAATAACTGAACGCATTACTTACAAAATAGCTATGGTTGTTTTTAAGTTGTTAACTTCGGATTCCCCTTACTGGCTAAATGCCCTTCTACGCATTTATAAACCAGTAAGATGCTTACGTTCTTCTCAATTGAATCTGCTAGAAGCTCCTTCTGTTGAACAACTTCACTTTATATAGTATTCGTGAGACCTCTTTTTCCATTGCTGCGCCAACACAATGGAATCTCATTCCATTTGAGCTCAGGTCTTTGGATGCTGCAAAAAAGTTCAGACGCGCTAAAGAAAAAGAAAACGAACATTTTGAGGGCCGGATTCAAGGACCCATGGATGCTCACGTAATACGGGAGCAGAAGCCGGAGGATAGCTCGCAGCGAGGAGAGCGGGTGGAAGAGGAAACCGCCTCCTCACAAGAGCTTCAGACCACCTTATCCCCGGTACCGCGGATGCCCCCAGGAAACCCTGCAGCTCTGCGAGGAGCGAACGGGGACGATTCCAACCGCGGAAGTGAAAATGAAACCGCCAGAGAATCGTGGCTGAGCGATGAGGGCGGAACAACAGAGGCCACAACCCGTGGAAGTGATTGGCCTGGGAGACGCTGCAGGCAGTACGATACAGCCTCCAACAGAAAGGAAAGTATCTTTGATATTATCTAAAAAGAAAGAACTAATAAAACCAGAAGCTTTTTCCTTAGAAAAGATATGGGAAGCAATTCAAACGGTTAATGATAACCTCTTTAACCAGATAAATCCTTTGGCTTCTGTCTTAAATACTACTGTGGAAAGATTGGGAAAATTAGAGGAAGACATGAATAAACAGATGGAAAGAAGTGGAAAGGTTGAGAATGAAGTAAAGGAAATGAGAAATCTTCAAAATAACATTATAAAAGGAAATTCCATATTAATGAATCGTTTAGAAAATATGGAGAATCAAATCAAAGGGAGAAACTTGCGTTTAATAAATTTCCCTAGAGATCCCATGGTGACTCCACGAGATATGTGGAGGCAATATTTGACTCAGATATTAAAGATATCAGAGGATTTAATACCACCAACATCGAAGTTATACTATATACCAGCTTTTAAAATAATAGAGAAGGAAGGAGAAAAAGATTTTCAACTGTTAACACCTGTGAATACATCTGAAATTCCAGCATTAGATGTAACAAATTTGCTTGAAACGACACAGAGAGAACAAGTGAAACCTGCCACTCTCATAGTGACTTTTTTGCTTGAATCAGATCGTGAATGGATTTTGAGATTATATTTTCGTAACAGGACTGAGTCTTTCCTTGGTCTAAAAGTTGGAATATTCCCAGATTTGGCAAGAAGTACCCAGCTAAGAAGAAAATTATTTCTAAAATTAAGACCTCATGTACAGAAATTGGGCGCTATGTACATTCTCAAATATCCATGTAAATGTTATATAAAATACAAAAATGTTTCCTATATATTCTTCCAACCTGAGCAATTGGAGAATTTTCTAAAAAAGTATTCTTTAGATATAATAACGTCCTCCCCTGTTTTGGAAGGCTAAGTACTATTGGTCTGTAGTTGGATCCGTAATTATTAGAAACTCCTGTATAGGGCCTGTATTTTCTTCAATGTTATATTTTATTCCTGAGGTAGAGTAATGGATCACCCCCAGGAAACGAGGACTTTAAAGCAGACGGAAAAGGGAAAGATATTATTGTGATAGGTGTATATATTGGTTTATGGATACTGCTTATTACACAAGATTGTTTTCTTGATGTATTTTTGAAAATGGGGAAAAAAAAAAAAAAAAAGTTCAGACAGTTATTGAAAGAGCACCTTCTCCAGCGTGCATACAACATATTCTAGAATGCTGCCAGCAGAATAAATACTTCTACAGATGTGAGGATTCTGTTACATACTTTGGGTGATTGATTATTCATTTTATTTACATGAGATTGTCTATTTCTGTTTCTGTGAAACATATGCAATTTGTGTGTTATTGTATTTGTTATTTTTATGTTTTTATTATGTATGTTAATGTTGTAAATCGCCTAGGCCTCCTTGTGGTAGGCGATCAATAAATTTTAATAAATGAAATGAAAATCCCATTTGCTTTAGCCTCTTAACTTTTGGAGTCAGGTTCTTTCTCTTTCCTCCATTTCTCTCTCTTGCTCTCAATAGTTGGTCTACTCTACTTCCACACAATACACCCAAGCTCAGTATGCTGTCTTTTCTACTACCACACATCTCAATTATGCACTTCCTACACTTCACAGGGCTTTTACTACTAGTACATGATACTGCAAACCCAGTCAGCATAAAAAATCTAAACAGTTGAAGATATGCCATTTTTCAATCTCAGCTGGTACAGTTGTAAAAGTAGACCTATAGACCATATAATCACTATTAAATACACCAAAGAGATATATGTCAGAAACCTGTTATTTAAAAAGCCGTGTTGTGCATATCTTCCTTGTCATTGGATAATCCCTTGTGAGTCTTATATTCTTGGAAACTGAATTCCAAAGAGTAAGGTCCCACAAGATAATGCTTGATTCTGTGTATCTACAAATTTTTACCTCCCAGCAGGAGTGGGAAAGGTCAGTTGTCCCTTATTTGGGGCCCAAATCAAAAAGTAATTCTTATGCACCAAAGGCAGGATTTTAAAAGAAATTCTAGAATCGGTGGGTAAACAGTAAAGATTTTTCAAAAGCTAGTGTGATCATGAATTTTCAGCCTCATAAGAATCCTGTCTGGGTTATGAACAAACTGTAACCTAAGAAACATAGAAAATGACGACAGAAAAGGACCAAATGGTTCATCCTGTCTTTCCAACTGTGAGATATAAGTCACTCCCTTGTTTTCCCAAATTGTCAAAGTCAGGGCCTTTGTTGGTTGTTGTCTGAGTCCAATTCCCTGTTACCTCTTGCCGTTGAAGCAGATAGCAACGTTGGATGCAACTCCAACATTGCTATCAGGCATGTTGGTTAAGGGTAGTAAGCGCCATACTAGCAAGTTACCCCATGCTTATTTATTTTCCCAGACCGTAAAATCCAATGTCCTTGTTGGTTGCTGTCTGAATCTAATTCCTCTTTTCCCCCTGCCATAAAAGCAGAGAGCAATAATGGAGTTGCATCAACGATATGAAGGCTTATTGGTTAAGGGTAGTAATTGCTATGTGAGCAAGTTACCCCCATGCAGTCTTCATTTCTATCCTCCTAGCCTTTAGGGATCCAGAGGGCCCGATTTTATAACATGTGCGTGCAGCCGTGCGCATGTTATAAAATCCGGGGTCGGCGCGCACAAGGGGGTGCACACTTGTGCAACTTGCGCGGGCCGAGCCCTAGGGGAGCCCCGATGGCTTTCCTTCCACCCCCACTAACCTTTATTATTTAAGTTGCGCCTGCCAGCCTAGCAGACCTTCGGAGGCCCCTGGACCGCCCCTGCCCCTTTTTTTCAAGCCCTGTGACATTTGTGTGTTCCTGGGACTTGTGTGCGGCGCCGGGCCTATGCAAAATCGGCTTGGTGCGTGTAAACCCCCCCCCCCCCCCCCCTGCGTAAATCCAGCCGGATTTATGCGTGCAGGACTTTTAAAATCTGCCCCACAGTGTTTATCTCATGCCTCTTTGAAATCTTTCACTGTTTTTGTCTTCACCTCCTCCTGTGGAAGGACATTCCAGGCATCCACCACCCTCTCTGTGAAGAAATATTTTCTGACATTGGTTCTGAGATATCCTTCCTAGAGTTTCATTCCGTGATCCCTAGTTTTACTGATTTCTTTCCAACAGAAAAGGTTTGTTGATTGTGCATCTTTAAAACCTTTCAGGTTTTAAAGATGCACCTTCTCTCCTCCTCTCCTCCAGGGTATACATATATTTAGGTCCTTCAACCTCTCCTCATAAGTCATTTGATTGGAGACCCCCCCACCGTTTTTTGTTGCCCTTCTCTGGACTGCCTCCATCCTATCTCTGTCCCTTTCGAGATAAGGTCTCCAGAACTGAACTCAGTACTCCAGATGAGGCCTCACCAAAGACCTGTACAAAGAGACTATCACTTCCTTTTACTTACAGGCTATTCCTCTATACAGCCCAGCATTCTTCTGGCTTTAGCTATCACCTTGTCACATTGCTTCACCGTCTTCGGATCACTAGACACTTATAACCCCAAGGTTCCTCTCTTGCTCCGTGTACAACAGCCCTTCACCCCTCAAGACATACAGCTCTTTTGGATTACCATACCCGAGATGCAAGACTCAGCACTTCTTGGAATTGAATTTCAGCTGCCATATCTTTGACCACTGTTCAAGCTTCCTTTAAATCACGTTTTATTCTCTCTACTCCTTTCGGTGTGTCCACTCTGTTGCAGATCTTAGTATTATCTGCAAAAAGACAAACTTTACCTTCTGTCCCTTCCGCAATGTCACTCACAAAGATATTGAATAGGACCTGTCCCAACACCGATCCTTGTGGCACTACGCTTAATACTCGCCATCTTCTATCCGTCAACCAGTTTGTAATCCAGGCTACCTTGGCACTTACTCCTAAGCTTCTCATTTTATTCACAAGCCTCCTGTGTGGGACAGTATCAAAAGCTTTACTGAAATCCAAGTAGATCACATCAAGCGCTCTTCCTCGACCCAATTCCTTAGTCACCCAATCAAAAAAAGTCAATCAGATTTGCCTGACAGGACCTTCCTCTGGTGAATCCATGCTGCCTCTGGTCCAGCAACTCTTCTGACTGTAGATGGTTCACTATTCTTTCCTTCAGCAGCGTCTCCATTACTTTTCCCACCACCAAGGTGATGCTAACCGGTTGTAGTTTCCAGCCTCCTCTCTGCTCTCACTCTTGTGCAGCAGGATCACCACCGCTCTTCTCCAATCACTCGGCACCACACCCGTTTCTAGGGATCTATTGAGCAGGTTGGGCAGTGGACCCACCAGCACATCTCTGAGCTCCCTTGGTATCCTAGGATGAACTCCTCAGGCCCCATGGCTTTGTCCACTTTCAGTTTTCCTATCTCTTCCCATACATTCTCTTTTGTAAACAGAGTTTCGTCTGCTCTACCCCCTCCATTTTCTTGTTAACTAGCGACTGTCCTCCTCCAGGGTCTTCTTTAGTGAACACCAAACTGAAGTATTTAATATTTCTGCCATTTCTTTGTCTCTCGCCACACATTGATCCTTTTCACCTTTCGATTTCACTATACCACTTTGTACCTTTCCCTGATGTATCTGTAAAATGTTTTATCACCTTGCTTTACCTCTTTGGCAATCTTCTGCTTGACTCTTTGCCTTCTTGATTACTTTCTTCATCTTCTCAGTTTCACCAGATATTCTTCATTGTGTTCCTCCCTTTGGGATCCTTTATATTTCTTGAACGCTGTTCTTTTTGCTTTTATTTTATCAGCCTCCTCCTTTGAGAACCAGATAGGTTTCTTATTTCTCTTGTTTTTGTTTACTTTTCTTACATAGATTAGTTGCCTTTGTAATTGCTCCTTTTAGTTTGGCCCACTGTTCTACCTCTCTCATTTTCTCCAAGTCTGCTAGTTCTGCCTCCAGGTATGCCCCCATTTCAAAAAAGTCTGTATTTTTGAAATGTAAAACTCGAGTCTTCATGTGACTTCGCCGATATCGAACCATACCGTTTGATGAACACTGGTGCTGAGGTGGGCACCCACCTGGATATTAGAGACATTATCCCTGTTAGTGAGCCCTAAATGGAGTACAGCTCCCTCCCTCATGGGTTCCATTACCATTTGTTTGAATAGAGCCCCTTGCAGGGCATTCACCATCTGTCAATTTCTGTTAGATTCTACAGAAGGGATTCTCCAGTCTGCGTCCGGCAGATTAAAATCTCCAACAATCACCACTTCTCCCTTCTTTCCCACATTTTAGATATCTTCTACCAGATCTCTGTCTAGTTCTTCCGTTTTTGATTCAGAGGCCTGTAAACCATTCCGTAAAAATGGATGCACGATCATATTTTTATTAGGATGGCCCATAATGCTGCTTCTTTACCTCATCTTTCTTGCAGCTCAGTTGCTTGGATATTGTTTTTAACATAAAGAGCTACTCTTCACCCTTTTTCTTTCCTCTCTGTCCTTCCTTTACAAGTTATAGCCCTGCATGGCCATATTCGAGTCCATGAGATTCCTTGAACCACGTTTCCGTGACAGCAACAATGTCCAAGTCTGCCTCCACCTTTAGGGCTTGCAGGTCTGGGATTTTATTGCCCAGACTATGAGCATTTGTGCTCATACCTTTCCAGCTTTTCTCGTTCATGTTACTGCTTTTCTTGGACTTTTATGTCTTATTCAGATGACTTTTTTTAACCCCTTCACCCATGTCCTTTGTATTTGGGGGGGGGGGGGGAGGGTGACATTCCGATTTCCTTCTGCCACCCCTGTGGTCTAGTTTAAATGCCTTATGGCTAAGGTGGTGTCGTGTGTATGTTTTTTTTTTTTTTTTAATTTTACCAAGAAATCGCAACAATAATCCAGCTGTCCTTAAACTTGGGGCATGCGTACAGTGGGCAAATAGGGTTGAAAGTTGCAAATAATTCACAACTGCGAAAATGAGGTTTTATCTAAATTCAGTATGGGTTTTGCTCTCAGAATTTTACCTATCAAAGGCTATCAAAACACAAAATTAGCAGGTTCAAATATCTTAATTCCTAATTTACAGCAATTCTGTTTTTTGAGGATTGCAGAATAGGTTGCTTTTTTTTTTTTTTTTTTAATCTTCCAGTCCTGGATTGTGGTCAAACAAGCAGAAAGTTGCACTGTTTTTTCTCTGCACAATCAACAATTCACATGTAATCTAGATATTGGCATATCGTATATTTGAATTCCAACATATTGATCAAATAACTTAATGACTTTATTTTTAGGTATATTGCAGCATCCTGATGGCACAGTCCTGAAACAGTTACAGCCACCGCCTCGTGGTCCAAGAGAGCTGGATTTTTACAGCAAGGTATTTGATCTTGAGGAATGTAATTGGCTTTATTATAGAAAGAATGGTACTGCTTCTGGCATCAAGCTAACCATCACAGGCAATTCTTTCTTAGGGCCTTATTTTTTTTCCCCAGTATCTAACATGTTTGTCAGTTTCCTCTTTAACAGTAAGGTATACCTGTCACGTTAATTTTATTTCAAGAGCCACAAAGAAATAACAACCTGTGATAATTGCAACCACTCCCATAATTAATAGTCTCAACTACTATTACAAGCTTTGTCTTTCTCCTTCCTTTATTTTTTTTTTTACATATTTCAAATTGGGGAGAAAGTGCAACATACAGCAGGGGAAACTTTTCTGCTCATTGATTGCTTTTTTTTTTTTTTTTTTTTGTATTGAACCACTAAAAGAAACTGTCATACCATACATGCACTTGAGCTTAATCCGGGAATGTGTTGTGTTCTATTAGTTATCGGGGCAGGGTTCATTTGATAACAGTCTTAACTGTTTCCCTCCACTTCTCCCATGAAGAATAGCAGTGGAAAAATAGTTAGAAAACTTAGGTGCCAGCCAAAAGGCCAGGGCAAAAATGAAGTTTTCCTTGTAATTTTTTCCCACTCTTTTTGTTATTGTTGCTCTTCCTGTTTTGTCCATTTCTGATTTCTTCATTATATGTGTGTAGGGTTTTTTTGTTTTATTGTTTCCTTTGCTTGCTAAATTTTTTTCTCTTCCCTCTAGCTTCTATATCTTCTGCTGCGCCCTCATAAACCAGCCCATTGTGGTAGTGGCAGGTCTCTTTGGGCTTGATCCATTGAGAGATGCCAATTTTTATGTGCCCGGATGACTGGGTACATTTTAGGAATTTTCTACCCCTAGATAATACACAGAAGATGTTTTGAAATTATTGTAATCGGTTGAGTTATTTTGTATTGCAATATGACACATCTCATTGTGTACTGGCACCTCTGCCTTATGGTGTAAGGACATAAGAACAAAGGTTAAGCCACGCTGAGTCAGATCAAAGGTCCACTGAGCCCAGCATTCTGTCTCTGAAGGTGGCCAGTTTGGGTAGATTAATTTATTATTGCTCACTCCCAGGGATAAGCAGTCTCTTTTCCAAAACCTACTGGACTGAGAATGGTATATGGACTTTTCCTCAGAAACTCGTCCTAACCTGTTTCTAAAACCAGCTACCGTATGCTAGATGCCTTGACCATTTCCTTCAGCAACAAATTCTATAACTTTGTATGTTGAGTGAAAAAATATTTCCTTTAAATTGTTTTAAATCTACAACATGTTAAGATTCATGGAGTGTCCCCTAGTCTTGGTAAAATAACTGTCCCCTATTTACCTGTTCCATCTCACTCATGATTTTTATAAACAGCTATCATATGTCCTCCAAGTTGAAGAGCCCTAACCTGTTTAGCCTTTCTTCAAAGGAAGCTGTTCCATCCCTTTTGCAAATTTTGTTGCCCTTCTCTTTGCTTTTTCTTTATTGAGATGGAGCAACCAAACTGCACACAATACTCAAAGTGCTGTCCCACCATGGATTAATACATTTTTATTTTCTCTTCTTTCTGAATCATTTTTAATGTATTGTTTGCTTTTATTGACTGCACACTAAAGGCCGGATTTTAAATCTCCCCCCCCCCCCCCCCCGTGTATAAAATCCGACCTTTTTGCTCACCGAGCCTATTTTCAAAAAGGCCAGGCCACTCGCGTAAAGGCCGGTATGCGCATAGGTGCCGACTTTCCTGCAAGCGGCGGGCCCGGTGGCGTGTTCTGGGTGGGCGGTCCTGGACAGCGCCATTCCTCGCTGTCCTGAAGCCTCTAGTGCCGGCTAACTGCCGGTGCATGTAAGTTATCCCAGGACAAGCAGGATGCTAGTCCTCACATAGGGGTGACGTCATTCACGGAGCCCTAATGTGGGAAAACTTCTGGCAAAGTTTCTAGAAGCTTTTAACTGGCAGCCTGGGGCTACTGAGCATGCCTGGCATGCCATGATATTCCCTGCCACAGGGGTCTCACTTCAGTCTTCTTTTTTCCGCGCTGCTAACTACATCGCGGTTCACAGGAGCCCTGTGAGGTTCTCCTCATAACTTGACAAAAATTAGTGTCAAATTTGCCCATTACGGGTCTCATTCGCTTTGTCACCGGCTGGTGACAAATAACATATTTTCGCTAAAGAAAATACCAACTTTCCATCGGATGTCGACTGAAAAGACTTCAGGCTTCAAAAAGTGCCCGGCCTGCAACCGAACGATGTCCATAACGGACCCGCATACCGAATGCGTTCGGTGCCTTGGCGGAGACCATGACATCGCTGCCTGCTCAAAATGCCAGGAAATGACGGTAAAGGGCAGAAAACTCCGCCAAGAAAAAATGGCACAAATTTTCCAGATTCAATCAGGGCCTTCACCGACGACTTCCACAAAATCTTCGCCGGTAGGCATAACAAAGAAGATACTGATCAAGAAAAGACTTCTGGAGGGTTCGGGGGATGCCTCCTCTCCAACACCCTCCGCATCATTGACAAGGTCAGTATCTAAGCCAAGTTCTAAGCATAAACACCGACGGCATCAATCCATTCCACCGCTTCCGCCGCCGGAGGAACCGATCCCTAAGAAGCAAAAAATTTCATTCGCTTCGGTGCCATCGGTTCCGGAATCGCTACCATCGACATCGCAGCAAGTATCACCTCCAATTACCGACTTGACTGCTTTAATTAAACAGATAGTCACTGATGCCCTGCAGCATCATATTCCGGCGTCATCGTCGATGCTGACCACCGTGTCGATGCCGGCAGAATCGCCGATTGTCTGTACCTTCGATACCGGCTTCACAGCCGATGCCGGCGACTCCACCGATAATGCCGATACTTCAGTCGATGCCGGCATATACGCCGATGCCAGCGATGACTTCATCGATTCCGCTGATGACTTCTTCGATGACAGTTCCATTCTCCCTACACGCACCATTGATGACATCGGTTCCTTCACAAATTCCGATGCCCACGATGACTCCTAGGCCAATTTCATCGATGATTCCAATATCAATGTTCACCTTCAATACTTCATCAATTCCACCTAGTTCGCAATCAATGTCTCTACACAATGGCACCGTCTAAAGTACCTGTGCCAAGAAGAACACCTTCAACTCAAAAGTCATCGGGGAAATTTAAACACTCTTCCTTAACTGCTCCAGACAATTCCACATCTGAAGCACAGTTGCATAGCATCCTCACTAAGAGGTATCAAGACCTCCTGGCCTCATTGCCCATAGCACCTGGTCAAGAAGAAGAGGACAGAGAGTATTCTCCGGATCCTCAAGATCCATTACAAGGACCTTCAGGGGTACCTCCACCTCAGAGGCCGGAACCTCCTCAGTATCATCTTCCTACTTCAGATACTTGGTCAGACACAGAATCTGAGCATTCCTCAGAGGATTTCTTGTCTGACACGTCTCCACCTCAAGCTAAAAAACAGTCACCTCCAGAGGACCTTTCATTTTCCTCTTTTATTCAGGAAATGTCTGAGTCCATACCCTTCCAACTCCAAGCGGAAAAGGATGAGAGGCAGCAGACGCTTGAAATTTTACAATTTGTAGATCCTCCTAAGCACAATCTAGCCATTCCAGTGCATGAAGTGCTATTACAGCTTCAGCAGAGGATATGGGAACACCCATGCACAACCCCTGCTGTAAACAGGAGAGTAGACTCTACTTACCTCGTTCAGGCAGCCCCAGGATTCGAGAAGCCTCAACTTCCTCACAATTCCCTGGTTGTAGAATCTGCTCAGAAGAAATGCCGCAGATCCAGGACTCATGCCTCAATCCCTCCAGGAAAGGACAGTAGATTTTTAGATTTAATGGGCAGAAAAATCTACCAGGGAGCCATGCTCAACTCTAAAATTGCTGCATATCAGCTCTACATGACGCAGCACCAGAGGAATCTCTGGAAACAAATTGAAGAGTTTCTACCATCTCTGCCTCAGCAACAACAGGAGGCAGCACAGCAGATCATCCAAAAGGGGTTAGATGCAGGAAAGCATGAGGTAAGGGCAGCCTATGATGCTTTCGAAACATCATCTAGAACAGCAGCATCAGTGCAAGAAGGTGGGCCTGGCTAAAGGCTTCAGATTTACGCCCGGAAGTCCAAGACAAATTAGTAGACCTTCCTTTTCAGGGAGATAATTTGTTTGGCACCAAGGTGCAGGATGCCGTCGCCCAGCTTCGAGAGCATTCGGAAACCTTGAAACAACTCTCAATGTTACCTCATGACACTGCAACTCATACAGCTCGCAGACCACCACGTAGCGAGGCTAAACGTCCCTTCTACCGACCAAAGAGATACTATCCTCCGGCCTCTAGATCAAGACCCCCAAGGTCTCAACAAAGACCGCAACAAAGACAACAACCTTCGGCAAGGCCACAGCCGCCTCCTCAAACAGGTTCCACCTCGGGCTTTTGAAATAAAATTCAGAGCACAAAGCCAATTACCCAATCCTTATCCCAACTTACCAGTTGGAGGGAGAATTTCCCATTTCTACAAAGAATGGACAAACATAACAACCGATCATTGGGTCCTGTCTATAGTTCATCAAGGCTACCGCCTAGACTTCTTATCTCTCCCTCAGGAGTTTCCACCACAAAACTCTCATCTCAATCACATACCTCAGTTACAAACAGAATTATCTGCTCTTCTGAAGGCAAAAGCTGTGGAACACGTACCACACGCTCAGAGGGGAAGGGATTCTATTCCCGGTATTTCCTAATTCCAAAGAAAACCGGAGGCCTACGTCCCATTCTAGATCTCAGAAATCTCAACAAATTCCTAAGGAAAGAAAAATTCAGAATGGTTTCGCTAGGCACCATGCTTCCACTAATACAAAGGGGAGATTGGCTTTGTTCTCTGGATCTTCAAGATGCATACACACACATTCCTATATTCCCGCCTCATCGCAAGTATCTGCGATTCACAGTAGGACATCAGCATTTCCAATACAGAGTGTTACCATTCGGCCTGGCTTCAGCTCCCAGAGTATTCACAAAATGCCTGGCAGTGATAGCGGGACATTTGCACAAACAAGGTGTTCATGTTGTTCCTTATCTCGACGATTGGCTAATCAAAAGTCAATCACAACAAGGAGCAGTAAACTCTCTGCATTACACAATACAGTTACTTCACAAGCTGGGATTCCTCATCAATTATCAAAAATCCCACCTGAACCCTTCGTATCTACTCCAATTCATAGGAGCAGAATTAAACACAAACATTGCACAGGCTTTTCTTCCAGAAGATCGTGCAATCACACTGTCCCGGTTGGCTTATTCAATTTCCAAACAACAACAAGCGACAGCTCACCAGTTTCTAACCTTACTAGGCCACATGGCGTCAACGGTTCATGTCACTCCTATGGCGAGACTTGCCATGAGACTAACCCAATGGACTCTTCGATCTCAATGGATCCAAGCCATTCAACCACTACATTATCAAATCCAAGTAACCCACCAGCTACGCACCTCGCTACATTGGTGGACAATCAAGGACAATTTACGCAAGGGTTTACCCTTCCAAAAGCAGTCCCTCAGATAACATTAACTACAGATGCATCCACCTTGGGGTGGGGAGCTCACATAGACTCTCTTCAAATGCAAGGAACTTGGACAAAACTCGAAGCCACATATCAAATCAATTTTCTGGAACTTCGAGCTATACGTTATGCGTTCAAGGACTGCCTTTCACACAAAACGGTGCTGATCCAAACAGACAATACGGTAGCCATGTGGTACATCAACAAACAGGGAGGTACGGGCTCGTATCTCCTTTGTCAAGAAGCTGCACAGATTTGGGACCGGGCCTTGAGTCACTCAATGTTCCTACAGGCTACTTATCTAGCAGGAATTCAAAATACACTAGCAGACCGACTCAGTCGCCAGTTCCAACCACACGAGTGGTCTCTGAATCCCTTGATAGTGACCAAGATATTCCAACATTGGGGACAACCAACAACAGACCTCTTTGCGTCGCATCTCAATCACAAAGTGGACAACTTCTGTTCTCTACACAAACAGAAGAACCAGCCAGCCAAGGACGCTTTTGCTCGCCCTTGGAACTCAGGCCTACTATATGAGTATCCTCCAATATCACCAAGACGCTGGTAAAGCTACAACAGGGCAAGGGGTCCATGATACTCATAGCCCCATATTGGCCTCGACAAGTATGGTTTCCCACACTGCTAGACCTTTCAGTCAGGGATCCAATACGCCTGGGAGTAGCTCCCAATCTCATAACTCAGGATCAGGGTCGGTTGCGCCATCCCAACCTTCAATCCCTATCCCTGACTGCATGGATGTTGAAAGCTTGATCCTACAACCACTCAATCTTTCAACTAATGTATCCCAAGTGCTTATAGCTTCACGCAAACCTTCCACAAGAGAGAATTATTCTTTCAAATGGAAACGGTTCACTTTGTGGTGCAAGCAAAACAATATTGATCCCTTCACTTGCCCCACCACTTCTCTTCTAGACTATTTGTACCATCTATCAGACTCTGGTCTTCAGACATCATCAATCAGAGTACACTTGAGCGCAATCTCGGCGTATCATAACAAGATAGGAGATGCACCTATATCTACACAACCTCTCGTCAGTAGAGATGTGTATCGTTTTTCGCCCGAAGTAGGAAATTGAATGAAATTTCCTACTTCGTTGCTGTTTCGTTGTCCCCGAAACCCGAAATGAATTTTCCCCGAATTTCGGGGAAAATTCGGTTTTTGGGTTTGCCTGGGGAGAGGGGCACAAATTTTTTTTTTTTTTTTAAATAAAAAACCACCCCAAACATTTAAATTAGCTATAATACACCCCCCCCCCCCTGATCCCGATCCCTCCCTAAGACTTACAAAGATCCCTGGTGGTCCAGCGGGGTCCCGGCTTCCATTTGCCCTCCGTGCCCGGTGTAGTGCAAGCCCTGCGCCTCAAAATGGTGCCGAATAGCCCGAACTACCATGTCACAGGGGCTTTCGGCGCTATTGGTCAGCCCCTGTCACATGGCCATCGGCGCCATCTTGTGCTCCTATCATGTGACAGGAGCTGACCAATGGCGCCGAAAGCCTCTGTGACATAGTATGGGCAAAGGCTATCGGCGCCATTTTGGTTACTGGCAGCCGAAAACGAAATCGCTCCCGGACCCCTGCTGGACCCCCAGGGATTATTGGCAAGCCTTGGGAGAAAACCCGAATTGTACCACGAAGTATCCGAACCCAAAAACGACCCGGTAGAAAAAAACGAAGCACATCTCTACTCGTCAGTAGGTTTATGAGAGGTCTAACTCACCTTAAACCACCAATTCGGCCTCCAGCCACACAATGGGACCTGAATCTGGTTTTAACAGCATTGATGCGTTCTCCCTTTGAACCCATACATTCCTGTGATTTTAAATTTCTCACATGGAAGACTATCTTTCTTATAGCCATCACATCAGCTAGAAGGGTTAGTGAGTTACAAGCACTAATCACGTATGAACCTTATACAAAGTTCCTACATGACAGAGTGGTACTCCGAACACACCCAAAATTCCTTCCTAAGGTAGTTACAGAGTTCCACTTAAATCAATCCATAGTTCTACCCACATTCTTTCCAAGACCTCATTCTCACCAAGGGGAAAGAGCTTTGCACACTTTGGACTGTAAACGTGCATTGTCTTTTTTTTTATTTGAATCGCACTACTTCCTTAAGAAAATCCAATCAACTTTTTGTCTCTTATGATCCAAATAAGCCAGGTAAAGGAGTGGGAAAGCATACTCTATCCAATTGGTTAGCAGATTGCATACAGTTTTGCTATGAAAAAGCAGGCCTTCCTCTCCAAGGGCGAGTAAAGGCGCATTCAGTAAGAGCAATGTCAACTTCAGTAGCACATTTTCGTTCAGTGCCAATCATTGACATCTGTAAAGCAGCAACATGGAGTTCTCTTCACACCTTTTGCAGTTCATTACTGTTTGGACAAGCAAGGACGACAAGATTCAGCCTGTGGACAATCTGTCTTAAAGAACTTGTTTCCAGTTTAATCCCAGCTCCTTCTACAACCATCCTGCTGTGATCTTCGGCTGCATCATTTCCTCAACAAAGCATCACTGCTTCCTGCATGGACAATGACTCAGCCTCTAGCTTGCTAATCACTCATATGTGAGGACTAGCATCCTGCTTGTCCTGGGATAAAGCAAAATTGCTTACCTTGTAATAGGTGTTATCCCAGGACAGCAGGATGTAGTCCTCACAGAACCCACCCGCCACCCCGCGGAGTTGGGTCTCAGACTTTTATTATTTTAATTTGCTAACGCTTATTGCTACATACCAGACTGAAGTGAGACCCCTGTGGCAGGGAATATCATGGCATGCCGGGCATGCTCAGTAGCCCCAGGCTGCCAGTTAAAAGCTTCTAGAAACTGGGGGGCGCTAGCGAGCAGCGCAGCAAGATGGACGCTTGATTGCTTCGCTCTCCCTTTTCCCCGGCATTATTCGGCAATTTCGTGACAATTTAACCCCGCTGCGAGGAATTTTTAAGCGTACGTGGTGCGGGTACTAGCAAGGATGACGGCTCGCAAAAAAAATGTGGACTTAAAACAATTTGCATTCAGCAGAATTGCAGGAGATTTGCTGGATGACAATGAGGACCAGGCCGAACCCGCTGCGTGCTCAGCGGACATGTTGATGGAACCGGTCTCGGCCATTACTCCAGCGGAGTCCCCGGGAGCACTGGGCCAAGCGGAGTTCCCGACCAGAAGCGAGATGCGCGGCTGGTTTATAGAACTCCGTGCGGATTTAAAAGCTCACAAAGCGGAAATCCTGGAATCCATTACTAATGTTCGAGAAGATCTCAATTCCCTGGGCCACCGGGTCGATGACTTGGACGTTCGAGTAGAGGGCCACGGAATACAAGTTGACTTAATCTCCAAGCAACAGTCCCAGTTAATAGCCGACCTAGAAACCATGTCCGACAAAGTGGAGGATCTCGAAAATCGTTCGAGACGGGCGAACCTCCGTATCAGGGGCATACCGGAAACCGAGGCTTTCGTGGACTGTGTGGCCACCGTCAAAGCTTTATGCCAACATATTTTAGCCTCTACGAGCGGTTCGGCGGAGGGTGACCCCAGCAGCCCGATTATAGATCTTGAGAGGGCGCACAGGGCATTGGGCCCGCGGAAGGAAAATCAACAGAGGGATATCATAGCGAAATTTCATCACTACCGGATCAAGGAGGAGATCCTCAAAGCAGCCAGAGATAACCCTGACTTGAAATGGAAAGACTTACACTTTAGCATATATAATGATCTGGCCCCATCGACGCTTCAAAAGCGCTTTCAGTTACGGGAGGTCACTACAGCTCTGCGAAACGAGGAGATCCGGTACCGCTGGGCATTTCCTTTTGCACTGGTGTTTCAAAGAAAGGGCATTACGTACCGGGTCAAATCGCTATCTGATGCAGTGGAGTGCTTCAAGCAAGCAGGTCTGGAGACGCCATTTTCTGCACCGAAGCCCCAATCATCAGCTCATGTGAACTCGCAGACCCCAAGATGGAGTCGTCCAGGACCGGGAAAAGGCAGACTGCGTAGACAGCGTTCTCAAGTTGCCATGTCGCAGGAAGGACTGGGTTGAAGGAGCCTATGAATAGGTTTGCTATCAGCTGAAATTCTAGGCCCGTTCCATTACTCTTGGTGCGAGGTGCCTTTGGACTGAGATGTATATTTTATGGCACGGTTTGGTTTTGCCGATGCAATAGCTCCTGTTGAATTTACATTTGCCGGGGGAGGGGTGAGGGGGGGATCGGGTTCATGCGGTGTGCGTTTGGCTACCCCACCGATGGGACTCGCGTATTTGTTGCGTGTCTCAAGTTCAATTCGGGGGGAAATAGACGGCTTCATACAGGGGTTAATAATTTTCTAATCTGTGTATTAACCATGGTTTTGATTCTTGTTTTTGGTTATGGAACTGTGATGACTGATTTCAGGGACAGCTTTGATTGGGCTCCTGTTGCGGGGGGTTGGAGGCATTCCTTTCATATTTCATACAGGTATCTTTCCTCTTTCACTGATGGCTATACTAGTTTCCCTTAATGTAAAAGGATTGAACACTTATCGAAAGCGTTTCTTACTTAGGAAAGAAATGCTTCGCTTAAAGGCGGATATTGCCTTTATCCAAGAAACACATCTGAAACGCAGGCATAGTCATCTATTGCGCAGTAGAGAGTATCCTCATGTCTATACAGCTGCCAGTGGCCCTCAACATAAATACACAGGGACGGGTATATTGATCTCCTCTCATTTAGTCTACGATCTCGTGGATAAGGTTGAGGATCCTGGTGGGAGATTTGTTCTCCTTAAAATTCGGATAAACTCCCAAATTTATACTCTAATCTCCCTATATGCTCCCAATAAGGAACAATCCTTATTTTTCCATTCTCTACAATCCACATTATTATCCCATGCTGAAGGGGCATTGATTATCGGAGGGGACTTTAATCTCACCCCCAATAATGCCTTGGATAATTCCACTAGACAGCCTACCTCACGGAACCCTCAGAGGACTCAGCTTAAGGGGCTGCGGGAGGAATGGCAGCTGCTGGACATATGGAGAGACACACATCCACACTCACACTCTTACACTTTCTATTCCCACCCCCATAACAGTTACTCTCGCATTGACTACTTTTTGGTAGACAAAGGGCTGCAACATCAAGTACGCGATGCTGATATAGAACCAATTACATGGTCTGACCATGCTCCTATTAGCCTTAAATTGGAATTGGGGCAAAGGGATCCCGGTGCCCGTTTTTGGAAACTAAATGAGTCACTCTTATCTGACACCCACTTTATTCAGGTATTAGAGTCTCAGCTTAAGGAGTACTTCGATACAAATACCAGCCCGGACATATCCCCGGGGGTGTTATGGGACTGTTCTAAAGCAGTCATCAGGGGCACTCTCATTGCCAAGGCGGTGGAGTGTAAGAGACAACGCCTACTTGATAGAGAAAATTTGATGCAGCAGATCAGCCAACTTACACAGGAACATATGCGCACTCACTCCCAATCATGTTACCAGAAGCTATTAAACCTTAAATCCCAACTCCAGCAATTGGATAATAAGCAGTTGCTGTATGCCCTGGATATCACCAAGCAAGCATATTTTGAGGGGGGGGATAAAGCAGGCAGACTGCTAGCCCGTCAATTGAAGGCGAAAATCTCGCAGAATCATATCTCTAGGATTGTCAACTCAGATGGGGCAAATTTAACGGATTCTACGGGGATTCGGGAGGCGTTTTCGCATTTCTATGCCGACTTGCATAGTTCGGAGAAATCTATATGCCCTGACGCCATTGAGGCCTACTTAGCCCCCATTAGTCTCCCTGGTTTAGATGAGGAATCGCAACGTATTTTGGACTCACCTATCACCGGGGAAGAGGTGGAGGAGGTAATTAAATCTTTAAAACCGGGCAAAGCCCCCGGCTTAGACGGACTATCCGGGGTATATTATAAAAAGTGCTCTACTGCTGTCATTGAACCCTTAACCAACTATTTCAATAGTCTCAGAGAGGATGGTGCTTTAGCCCCGCAGGCCAATGTTGCCGGTATAACAGTTCTTGCTAAGCCCGGTGGGAACCCTACGCAGTGTAGTTCTTATAGACCCATCTCCCTCATAAATGTAGATTTAAAAATACTGGCCCGTATATTAGCACTCAGGTTGAATAAATTTCTTCCCCACCTCGTATATTCAGATCAGGTTGGTTTTGTACCTCGCAGAATGGCTGCGGATAATATTAGGAAGGTCCTGGACCTTATGTGGTGGGTAAAAGAGGCTGGAGAACCGACCGTTCTGTTATCCCTTGACGCTGAAAAGGCCTTCGACCTTGTCCA
This sequence comes from Rhinatrema bivittatum, assembly GCF_901001135.1. Classification (NCBI taxonomy): domain Eukaryota; kingdom Metazoa; phylum Chordata; class Amphibia; order Gymnophiona; family Rhinatrematidae; genus Rhinatrema; species Rhinatrema bivittatum. The sequence goes on from NC_042621.1 coordinate 204,541,115, forward strand.
TTGGCCTTTCCTATTCTTCACTTTGCAAAAATTAAACTTTGGCCCTTATTTTCTTCAATGGTTGCATCGGCTGTACGATAATCCCCAAGCCAGAGTCAAAGTTAACAATGGATATGGGAACCCCTTTGCTATAGGGCGGGGAACTCGACAAGGCTGTCCCCTCTCCCCCTTATTATTCGCTCTCTATTTAGAACCTCTAACTGCCTACATTAGGGCGGCCAAGGATATACGAGGAGTGAGGGTAGGGGGACGACAATACAAGTTGTCCCTCTTTGCAGACGACATTTTGATGACACTCACTAGCCCCCTCACTTCCCTGACCGGTGTCATGAGGGAACTCAACAACTTTAGCAATGTGGCGGGTCTCCGTGTTAACTTAGACAAATCCGAACTACTAAACATTAATGTTCCCCCTCGGGATCTGGGGCTGCTGAGGTTACAGTTTCCTTTTAGATGGGCTAAGGCACACATCAAATACTTGGGCATTCTGATTTCAGCCAACCTCACAGAGTTATTTTCCCTTAATTTCAACCCGCTGGTACACAAGCTGACTACTGATCTTAGTCGGTGGAACAAGGCGGCCTTTTCTTGGCTGGGCCGGATCGCGGTCATCAAGATGAATGTCTTGCCTAAATTCTTATATTTTTTTGCTGCTCTCCCAGTGGTCATTCCTTCCCAGATACTTCGCAATTGGCAGAAAAAGGTCTTTGACTTCATCTGGAGGCGCAGACCCCCCCGGATCTCCAGATCCGTGTTATTTTTACCCAAAAGTCAGGGTGGTCTTGCGGTGCCTAATTTAATGTGGTACTATTATGCTGCCCAACTACGGGCGATCTTTGATATAGCCCGCATGCCGGCCTTGAAGCAATGGGTGCATATTGAACAAGAACTTGTGGGCTCTATGGGGATAGCGGCGTTATTTTGGCAACCAAGGTGTACCTGGAGACCACTCGTTCGCCTTCCCAGTTCTTTGGCGACTACATTAAAGATATGGAATATTATTAAACCAAAGTTAGTGGGCAGCCACCAATAATTTTACCAATCATCCCTATTGCATAACCTCCATCTTGTGGTGGGGTTCCAATCTTCTCGGATGGGAGATTGGTGTGACCGGGGTATACATTCCATAGGTCATCTCTTGCAGCAGGGCGCTCTTATTGGCAGGGATAGATTTTTTGCCTTGTATGATTTGGACCACAGAGATTTTCTTTTATATGAACAAGTTATACATTTCATACGCAGTATCATTCGGTGCGGTTCTCTAAGACCTGGCAGATCGCTATTGGAAGCGTATCTCCTAAGGGGGGATGCTTTGACCGGGGCGATCTCTAAACTTTACCAGCTTTTCTTCCCCCCTGAACCGGCCGGTTGCAAATATCGGCAGCAATGGGAACGTGATCTTGGCAAGCAATTTGATCAGAAGACGTGGGATGAGGCTTTTCTTTTAGCACGACATTGCTCTGTTTCTGCCAGGTTGCAGGAGAACTGCTACAAAATGATATTTAGGTGGTATCTCACCCCAGATAGGCTGCACCATATGTACCCCAACCTGCCATCCCTTTGCTGGAGGTGTAGTAAGGGCGAGGGTACCTATATGCATATTTGGTGGTCCTGTACATGCATTCTTCCTTTCTGGGAGGCCATGTTTACCCTGCTCCATGATATCTTGGGGGTGGACATGCCCTTGTTGCCTGAAATAGCGCTACTAAATATGTTTCCCGCCACTCTAGACAAGTATCAAAAGAAATTTGGGTCCCAGTTCTTCATTGCTGCCCGTAGCTCTTTAGCTCGACAATGGAAGTCGCCTTCGTTACCTTTAGTCTCTGAGGTCACGGCGAAATTGCATTCGATATGTCATTTGGCATCCCTTACTGCTGCTAAACATCATAGGCAAGCCTCATTTAAAAAAATTTGGAATCCTTTTGCAATCTATTTATCGCACTTGTAGATGCTATACTTGCTCGATAGGGGACACGTTTTTCAAGTCATTGCTGTATATGATATCTCAGTGCCTTGATCAGCAGGAATGCTTTCTGCCCCGCGCTGTGATTTTGATTTTGATTTTCAATTTTTGCTGTTGTAGTATTATGTATTGTGCCACAAACTTCATCTGCCTCTGTATTACCGTTCTTGAATACACATTGTGGCTCCAAGCCGGAATAGTCATCCAACCGTATGTTTCCATGCTATGGTTTTGGTTTATTGTATTGTAAGATTTTCCCTGTTGCTGTCATTCTGGGGGGGGGGGTGTGGGGGAAATGAATGGGGGTCTCACCGGAGACAAAGAAAACCAAGACTTGAATCCTTTTGGTTGTATTTGTATTACTCATTGTGGATTTTATTGTGTATTCAAGTTCAATAAACATTTAAATTTAAAAAAAAAAAAAAAAAAGCTTCTAGAAACTTTGCCAGAAGTTTTCCCGCATTAGGGCTCCATGAATGACGTCACCCCTATGTGAGGACTACATCCTGCTGTCCTGGGATAACACCTATTACAAGGTAAGCAATTTTGCTTTACTTCAGGTCGGGCCCTGAAGTAACTTGTGAAAGATACAAAAAAAAAAAAGGTTTTAGGGGGTAGGAAAGTTCCCTCCCAGTCCGCTCCTAAATTGGAGTGAACTGGGGGAGCCCCGATCTTGTTGCCGAGCGAATTAGCTTAATTCTACCCCCCTTGCGTGTGCTGCCCAGGAGTTTTTAAAAATCTACCCCAAAGTATAGGATTTCAACATATTCACAATGACACTTTAATATTCTTCATGAATGTTGTGCCTTGCTTGGGGATGTTTTTAGTATAATAAAAATGAAGAATATCTTTTTTTTTTCCTGGGTGATGACTCCTAATACAAAGCCCATCATTGTGTAGCTAGAATTGAGATTTTTTTTCCCTTATGCATAACTTTGGACTTGTCCCCATTATTTCATCTGCCATTTAGATGCCCCGTCTGCCAGTTTCTCAGAGTTCTTCTGCAGTTCCTCACAATTTGCTTGTGTGATTACTTTGAATAATCTTGTGTCGTGTAGATTTGATCACCTCATTTGTAGCTGCTTTTTTTCCAGATTATTTATGAAGGTTATTAACCTTTCTTCATTGGGGAAAACTGACTATTTAGTCCTACTCTGTTTCCCATCTTTTAACCTGGTATCGGTCCATAATAAGTCAACACCTCCTATTCCATTAATGTTTAATTTTTCCTGAGGAGTTTCATGAGGGACTCTCAAATGGCCTTCTGAAAATACAAATATACTATATCAACCTGTTCACACTTATCCATATATTTATACAATTTTCAAAAATCCAGTAGATTAAGAACATAAGAAATTGCCATGCTGGGTCAGACCAAGGGTCCATCAAGCCCAGTATCCTGTTTCCAACAGAGGCCAAACCACAAGAACCTGGCAATTACCCAAACACCAAAAAGATCCCATGCTACTGATGCAATTAATAGCAGTGGTTATTCCCAAAGTAAACTTGATTAATAGCAGTTAATGGACTTCTCCTCCAAGAACTTATCCAAACCTTTTTTGAACCCAGTTACACTAAAACTGCACTAACCACATCCTCTGGCAACAAATTCCAGAGCTTTCTATCTGGCCTGCACGTCGGCCCACAGGAAATCCACTCAATTGTTTGTTTCTTTCGATACCATCAAATTGGGAAATTCTGTGGGAAAGCAGACCCTCTCCTCCTGGTTAGTGGATTGCATTTCCTTTTGCTACCAGCAAGCAGGCATTCCGCTGCAAGACCGTGTAAAAGCACACTCTGTCAGGGCCATGGCGACATCAGCACACCTCCGTTCGGTGCCGCTCGCTGATATTTGTAAGGCTGCTACCTGGAATTCTCTCCATACCTTTGCAGCTCATTATTGCTTAGATAAGACTGGCAGACAGGATTCCATCTTTGGCCAGTCTATTCTACTCAACGTGTATTCAGTTTAACTTCCCAACATCTTCCACCCCTGTTGTTGTGCCTGTTGCACGTCTTTGGGTGCATTTGGTGTATTGCTCTGGCATCCTCAGCTCGGTACTCACCCATATGTGAGGACTACCATCCTGCTTGTCCTGTGAGAAAGTAGAGTTGCTTACCTGTAATTGGTGTTCTCACAGGACAGCAGGATGTTAGTCCTCATGAAACCCGCCCGCCACCCCGCAGAGTTGGGTTCGTTTACGTTTTCTTTTATTTTTCGCATGTACTTTTTACTATAAGACGAGACTGAAGGGGGACACTTGCGGATGCAGGGTCAGTGTATTGCTGGGCATGCTCAGTAGGTGCCAGTCAAAGTTCTAGAAACTTTTTTCAAAAGTGTTCCGTGATTGGGCTCCATCCTGATGATGTCACCCATATGTGAGGACTAACCTCCTGCTGTCCTGTTAGAATACCGGTTACAGGTAAGCAACTCTGCTTTTCTGACATTGCTTCTGAGTCGTGCTCCATGGCGTTTCATTTCGTGACCCCTAGTTCTGTTGGATTCATTTCACCGGAAAAGGTCTGTTTGTGCATCATTTAAAACCTTTCAAGTATCTGAAGGTCTGCATCATATCTCCTCTACTCCTCCTCTCGTCCAGGGTATACATATTTAGGTCCTTTAGCCTCTCTTCATAAGTCATTTGATGGAGACCTCCCACCATTTTGGTTGCCCTTCTCTGGACCGCCTCCAACCTGTCTCTGTCCCTTTTGAGATACGGTCTCCAGAACTGAACACAGTACTTCAGGTGAGGCCTCACGAAGAACCTGTCAAGGGGATTATCACTTCCTTTTTCTTACTAGATATTCCTCTCTCTATGCAGCCCAGCATTCTTCTAGCTTTAGCTATTGCCTTGTCACATTGCTTCGCCATCTTTAGATCGCTAGACACTATCACCCCAAGGTCTCTCTCCTGTTCCTTGTACAGCAATGCTTCACCCCCCATTGCATACAGTTCCTTCTGATTACCACATCCCAGATGCCTGACTACACTTCTTGTCATTAAATCCCAGTTGCCATATTTTCGACCACTTTTCGAGCTTCCTTAAATGACGTCTCATTCTCTCCACTCCTTCAGGTGTGTCAACTCTGCAGACCTTAGTATCATCCGCAAATAGACAAACTTTACCTTCTATCCCTTCTGCAATGTTGCTCACAAAGACGTTGAACAGAACCGGTCCCAACACCGATCCCTGCGGCATTCCACTTAACACTGTTCTCTCTTCAGAGTTGGTTCCATTTACCATCCCACTCTGTCTTCTATCTGTCAACTAGTTTATAATCCAAGCCACCACCTTGGCGCTCACTTCCAAGCTTCTCATTTTGTTCATGAGTCTTCTGTGCGGGACCGTATCAAAGGCTTTTCTAAAATCCAAGTAAATCACATCATGCTTTCTTCCCTGATCCAATTCTCTAGTCACCCAATCAAAGAAATCAATCAGACTAGTCTGACAGGACCTTCTCTTGGTGAATCCGTGCTGACGTGGATCGAGCAAGCCACCATAATATAGGTAGTCCACTATCCTTTCTTTCAGCAGAGTCTCCATTAATTTTCCCGCCACTGAGGTGAGGCTAACCGGCTTGTAATTTCTAGCCTCCTCTCTGCTCTCACTGTTGTGAAGTGGACCATCACTGCTCTTCTCCAGTCACTCGTCACCACTCCGTTTCCAGGTCACTCAGCGGACCCCCCAGCACATCTCTGAGCTCCCTAAGTATCCTCAGATGAATCTCATCACGCCCTATGGTTTTGTCTACTTTCAGTTTTCCTAGCTCTTCCCATACATTCTCTTCTGTAAATGGGGTTTCATCAAATCTACCCCCCATCTGCAGCCTTATTAACCAGCAACTGTCCTTCTCCAGGGTCTTCTTTAGTGAATACCAAACTGAAGTATTTGTTTAATATTTCTGCCTTTTCATGGTCTCTTTCCACACATTGATCCTTTTCACCTTTCGGTTTCACTATGCCACTTCGGATCTTTCTCCTTTCTCTGATGTATCTGAAAAAAGCTTTGTCACCTCTCTTTACCTCTTTGGCAATCCTTTCTTTCGACAGACATTTTGCTTTCCTGATTACTTTCTTCATCTCTCTATTTAACCAGATATTCTTCCCTGTGTTCCTCTTTTTTTTTTTTTTTTGGGGATCCTTTATATTTCTTGAATGCTGTTCTTTTTCTTTTTCTTTTATCAGCCACCTCCTTAGAGAACCAGATATTTCTTTTGCTTTTGTTTAATTTTCTAACATAAAGATTAGTTACCTTTGTGATTTGCTCCTTTTAGTTTGGCCCACAGTTGTTCCACCTCTCTCATTTTCTCCCAGTCTTCAAGTTCCATCTCCAGGAATTTTCCTATTTCAGGAAAAGCCTGTATTTTTTAAGTTCGAAACTCAGGTCTTCATGAGACTTCTCCGTATCCTGTTTGTAATATCAAACCATACCATTTGATGATCACTGGTGTTAAGGTAGGCCCCCACCTGGACATTTGAGACTTTATCCCCGTTTTGTGAGCATTACGTCAAGAATAGCTCCCTCCCTTGTGGGTTCCATTACCATGTGTTTGAATAGAGCCCCTTGCAAAGCATACACTATCTCTCTACATTTTAGATTTTGCAGGAGAGATCCTCCAGTCTACATCCGGCAGATTAAAATCTCCAACAATCAACACATCTCCCTTCCTTCCCATCTTTTGAATGTCTTCAGTCAGCTCTCTGTCTAGTTCTTCCATTTTGAGTCTGAGGCCTATCATCTATTCCAGTAAAAATGGATGCACCATTCTCTTTTTTTCTTTTTTTAGGATGGCTCATAATGCTTCTTCTGTATCCCCTTTTCCTTGCAGTTTAGTTGCTTGGATATTGTTTTTGACATAAAGAGCTACTTCTCCCCCTTTTCTGTCCTGTCCGTCCGTCCTTAACAAGTTATAGCCTGGTGTGGCTGTATCCCAATCATGTGATCCGTGAATTATGTCTCCGTAACAGCAACAATATCCAAGTCCACCTCCACTACTAGGGCTTGCAGGTCTGGGATTTTATTTATAAGCCCTCAGTTCCCCTGTGTTTGTCCCATGTTTTCTTTAATTCAGGTACTGTCCTTATCTCCACCACCTCTACTGGGAGTCTGTTCAGGCATCCACAACTCTCTCTAAAGAAATATTCCCGAGTCTGCCCCGTCTCACCCTCTTCCCATGTCTGTGATCCAAAGTCTTCTATCTGTTGCCTCCTAAACATTGAGAACCTCTGGAGAAATATAAGACTGATGTATTTAAATGCCTCATTATTCAGGGTATACATGTTTAGATCTTTGTCTATCCCCCCCATATGCTTTACAGCAAACAAGTCCCTCTTGTTTACATCCTATTGAAGGTTTGGTTTCCGAGAATTGTATGCAGTATTCCAAATGAGGCCTTTTTTTTTTTTTTTTTTTTTTATCTGCTGACCATTTTTCTCCCTATGGGGGAAATTTTCAAAAGCATTTACACACTTAAAACTGTTTTACATGGTTAAAGTGTATTTACATATGTAAGCAGGCTTTTGAAAATTGCTACAATACATGCTTTTGAATTGTCCAGAGGATTTACCTGCATTAAGTGCACTTACATTTATTTATTTATTTTATTTAATTTAAGGTTTTTATATACCGGCAATCATGAGCACATATCTTGCTGGTTTACATGAAACGGGAGTGCATTAAATACATCAACTAGAACTGTGGTGATCGAAGGAGCAGTTACAAATAACAAGGGTAGCAGAACTTGGATAAGAAGGAAGAGATAGGAAAGAATAAACGGTTGAACGGTATACAAATACATTAAATGCTATGTAAAAATGGCATGATTAATGGCTGAGTATTTGAAGTCCTTGGTTTGTATCTATGACGTGATATTAGATTGTGTCTGGGAAAGCTTGCTAGAATAACCAAGTCTTAAGTCCTTTCCTGAAAGTTAAGAGGCAAGGTTCCAGTCTGAGATCTGTGGGAATGGAATTCCACAGAGAAGGGCCAGCAGTGGAGGTGGCACGATCTCTTAGAGTGATGTGTTTGGTCATTTTCGCAGGGGGAACTTTGAGGGCGCCTCGGTAGACATTTCTGGTAGGTCTTGTCGAGTTGTATACTTGGAGGGGGATTTGTAGATCGAGGGAGATGCGTTGATGAATAGTTTTGAAGATGACACAAATGGCTTTGTACATGATACGGAAGTGGACGGGTAGCCAATGTAACTCTTTCAGAATGGGGGATATGTGGTCTCTCTTTCTTGCGCCTGTTAGTAATCGAGCTGCTGAATTTTGAACCATCTGTAGTGGTTTGGAGTAGGAAGAGGGCAGACCTAGCAATAGGGAATTGCAGTAGTCTAATTTTGCAAAAATGACTGCTTGGATGATCGTTCTGAAGTCTTGGGCATGGAAAAGAGGTCTTATCCTCTTCAGAATCTGGAGTTTATAGAAGCAGTCTTTGGTTGTTTTGTTGATATGGGCCTTGAAGTTTAGCCGGTTGTCTATTATCACTCCTAAGTCTCGAACTTGTGTGGTAGGTAGGTTGGTGGGAAGAGTAGTGTTGGAGATGTTGGTTTCTGGAGAAATGAGAAGGATTTCTGTCTTAGAAGAGTTTAAGATGAGGTGTAGGTTGTTTAGTAGTTGTTTGATTTTCAGGTGGCATGATTCCCAGTAGTCAAGAGTTTCAGAATATGTATCTTTGATGGGGATGATGATTTGGATATCGTCTGCATAAAGGAAGTACTTTAGATTGAGGTTGGTGAGAAGTTGGCAGAGAGGAAGAAGATAGATATTAAATAGGGTTGGAGATAATGAAGAACCTTGAGGGACTCCTATGACAGAGTCAAATCTAGAGGATTCCTTGTTTTGGATTTTAACTTTGTAACCTCTGTTATTGAGAGAGGTTTTGAACCAGGATAGGACGGTGCCGCTGATTCCTATAGACGAGAGTTGGTTTAGGAGGATTGCGTGGTTGACCGTGTCGAACGCTGCTGAGAGGTCTAACAAGATCAATAGGAATGAGTTTCCTTTGTCAAGGCCCATTAAGATATAATCTGTCAACGAGGAGAGGAGGGATTCTGTGCCTCGATTTTTTCTGAAGCCGTGTTGTGGGGTGAAGAGAAGATTGTTGTCTTCGATGAAATCTGAGAGTTGAGAGTTCACGAGTTTTTCCATGATCTTGGCGATGAATGGGAGGTTAGCTATGGGGCGGAAGTTGTTGGGTTCCTTCGGGTCAAGGTTAGGTTTCTTTAAGAGCGGTGAGATTGAGGCCATTTTGAGGTCATCAGGGCAGATTCCTTGGGCTAGAGAGCAGTTGATGATATTTGTCAAAGATGTGGCTATTGTGTCTGGAATAGATAGAAGTAATTTGGAGGGGATGTGGTCTGCAGGATGAGATGAAGGTTTCATTTTTCTCAGGATGGCTTGTATCTCAGTGGAGGCTACAGGTTCAAAGGTGTTTAAGCTGGCATTTTTGTGTGCAGGTTGTTGATATGTCTGGAGGGCTGCTGTGTCGGGAGGCAGTTGTGTTAGGAGATTGGAAATTTTATTTTGGAAAAACTGAGCGAGTTCTTCGGCTTTGGACTGAGCCATATTGCCGGGGATTTCTCGCGGTATGGTTTGAGTGAGGCTGGAGACATAGGCGAAGAGGGCTTTAGCGTCAAAGACCAGGTTGTGAATCTTGGATGCGTAAAAATCTTTTTTTGATGTTGAGGTGAGGGATTTGTACTGGTAAAGTGTGGATTTGTATGATGAGATGGTGGTGTCGCAAGGGGTTTTACGCCAGGTCATTTACCCACTTACATGGGTAAATGACTTTTGAAAATTGCTATGAGAGTATGTTGCATGTACATGCGCAGCTCCTTTGAAAATTCACCTCTATGCACACAAGAATCTTTCTGGCTCTTGTTGTTGCCTATCCACATTTGGCCACCTTGAGGTCATCAGATATGAACACCGCTAGATCCTGCTCTTTCTTGCTTAGAAGAATTGCACCCCCTATATTGTACTGCCTCTGGGGTTTTGCAGCTTAAATACATGACTTGGCATTTTTTTTTAGCATTAAACCTTAGCTGCCAGAATCTGGGCCATTGTTTTCCAGTCTTCTCCTGACCACGTACCTAATGAGTCAGATTTTCAGGGTTGCCACAATGAATATGCATATGAGAGATTTGCATACCCTGGGTCTCCAGTTTACACAAATCTCTCATGCATATTCATTGTGGCAATCCTGAAATCCGACTGGTTAGGTGCACCTCCAGAAGAGTGCTGGGAAACACTGATCTAGACCATTCCTCAGTCAATCCTCAGTCTTCTGATGACTCTCACTATCAAAGTTATCTGGATTATCCAGCTGAGTCTGGTCAGGGTCAGAAAAATTGCAGTCCTAAAGTTAGCTGGAAGAGAGAAAAAAGTTGTCAGGACTTAGCAGTGACTGGCTCCCTGCTCTCCTACCCACCAGGATAAAATAAAGAAGCATGGGGTAGGCAGCCTCCTGGACACCCTACTCCAAGATATTTAAAAATTGTGCTGCCTACTGGCAGGGTTCCCCCCTCCCCTACCTTAAAAAAAAAAAAAAAAAAAAAAAAGTCTTCAAATCCCTACTCCCTCACTCTATATCCTCGGAGCCCCAACAATCTCCCTAATACAGAGCAGAAAGAGATGAGAATTCTGTCCCTTCCCTACATTGTGTGTTGTATATTGGTTTTGGTTTTTTTTTTTTTTAAAAACAGGAAGCCCAACTTTCTTCACGGCTGCAAGGTCTTCCCCTCCCCCCATCTCATTTTATACCACCATTGAGTTTAGGCAGCTCGACAGCTTTCATCGTGGCTTTGTAGTTTTTCTGTAATGTTTTTCATTTTTCACAAGAAGTCTGGCACTTTGGAAGAAGCACCTGCTGTCTTTTAGCTGACATGTGACCTTGTTTAAGCCTTGTGGCTCAGGAAAATTATAGTTTTGAGTCTGTACTGGGTAGAGCAAGGCAATTGAGCTTGTGTCGTGTAAACTCTGCAGATGAATGGGGTGTGTTTTACAGGGGAGGGAAGCTGGACTATTGTCTGCTGTTTGATAACTTTAAATCCTTAGTTCTGTGGCTTTGACTCAAGTTAAGCTTTGCTGAAAATTGACTGGGGTAATGTTTATTGCTCTGTGTTGAAATGTAAAAGTTTCTTAAATAGTTTAACAAATGACAGTGATATTTTTCAGTCAAAGAATTTAAGAATTCACTGTTCATCTTAAGGATCTGTTTGAAGGTCCCTAGCAGCCTGTATAAATTTCCTTTTCCAGGCATATTTTGTGAGGTGCCAGTTCTGATGTCATGCTTAAACACCACTTTGGGTTGTGCAATTTAACCTGATGAAATTCTGTTTTGAAAAAGATTTTGTGCATCATTTAAAGCAGTGTTTCACAATCTTTTTGTGCCAGAGGCCCTCCTACATTAACAAAATAGTGAGGCACACCAACCTCCCTAGAGCGCAGGTAGTGTGGATATAGAGAAGACTTGTATTGGCAAAAGACAAGCTAGGAAAGCCCCCACCAGTCTCTTCTAAATTTTAAAGCAAAGGAGGAGAGGGGCGAAGATACCCATGAGCTCATTCTGACGGACCAGCTCTCTGTACACAAATAGAGGAGAGGTGAGAAGTTGGTGTGGGGCTGGCTGCCTCACTTGACTACTCGAGCTCCTTGGCAGTTGGTGCTTCCAACCCTCATTGAGTCACATTCAGTGCTCCGTGCACGCACTCTGACTCACTCAGCTTTGAAGATAACAGAGACTGGAAGGACTCAAATTGGGAAGATGAGGAGGTGCTGTGTGAGCTGCTCAAAGTGGATTTCGGCTATTTGGGCCCTGCATGCTGCCGCCTGACCAGCTCTGGAGCTGAGGCTGTAGCTAAGAAGAAAAGACATGCCTGATTACACATGTTCTCAGAAAGAAACTCTTCCAAGTTTAAGAAACTCTGCTGGTATCTGTTGCTGAGCAGCAGGCAATGATTTTTTTTTTCCAGTGTAGACCTAATGAGGGCTGGAGGCATATTGCTTGGGGAAATACTGATATAAAGTGCTGTAAAATACTTTTTGATGACAGAACTTGCTAGCTGCACTAATATAATTTTACAAATGGAAGTGGTAGCAGATGATTTCTTATTTTCTTGCTGTAACTTGTTGTGCATAAGAGTATGATGCACATGCTACTCCTAGGGGCATTCTGCACAATTGCGCAGCATTCTGCTCTGACACAGATTTTCTCAAATCCATTCCAAATTTGGCTGCACCACCCTGGAGGGAGGAAGAGTAATTGTTCCTTATGCAGTCCACAAGGAAGCTGTCAGATTTGGGCTGGGAAGAAATAGTGTGGCTGGAAGGGGGGGTAGCACAGTAGGTAGGATGAGGCCTGCTGGGAGGGAGGGGGAGAAAGATTCTGTGCAGTGGGAATCAGTTTGAGCCTGCTGGTCAGAGAACAAGTGAATGAGTCAGTATAGTGGGGGATGAGTCAAGCCTGCTAGAAGAAAGAGAATCAGCATGGTGGGGGTTGAGTTGAGCCTGAGGGGGGGGGGGTGGGGAATGAGCAGTAGTGGTATCAAAGTTGGAGGGGATCACAACTGTGTCTTGACCTAAGGAGAGTGGATGGTTATCAAAACTGGGAAGGGAGAGATGATTTTGGGGGGAGGTGGGGAGGAAGATAGTATGAGTAGTGAAGGTCAAGACTAGGGTGAAGAGTACGGTAAAGTTGAGGCTTGGAGGAGAGACAGACTTGGGGAGGGAGAGCTGGAAGGGGCTGAAAGAACTTGGCAGGGTCAATCCTGGGGAATTGGGTAGGAAAAGGGGGAGCTGGGGGGGGGGGGGGGCAGGGGGAGAGAATGAGGGCGGCAACCGGATCTTGCATACTCCATTGAGAGCTCTGCAAAAGAAAAGGTAACTTTTTTTTTTTTTTCAATTGGATCATGGATCTGGATTGGCCACTGTTGGAAACAGGATGCTGGGTTTGATGGACCTTTGGTCTGACCCATTATGGAAAATCTTATGTTCTTAAGGTCTGGCAAAATGCTTTTCAATATGCATGCTATAATTTGCTGTGGCTATGGTGGTGTTCTTTAAAAGGTAATCCGAAATGGCTTTGAATAAGACTTCTTTGCAACTTTTTCTTAATGTCTTTTATATATCACATTTCTGTGGAATTGGATACAGTAAAAGGAAATATTTGAGCTGGCCCATGCCACATTATTTTTCTATGTGAGAAAAAGAAAATTAGAAATTTTGGTTTTCCTCCCATGGGAAATAGGAGCTACATTGATAAAAGGAAGGCCAGCAAGGCTTGCTCCTCCTCGTAGCTTGGATAAATATTGGAGGATGGAGGCAGAGAGGAGCCTGCTAATAGAAACTATAGTTGGCCTCTGCTCTAGTTCCTCCTTGCTCTGAGGTGAATTTTCAAACCATTTTACTATACATGAGTAAACTTTAGCACATACACACATAAGTAGCTTGTATTCATCAAAAGCTTGTAACATCAAAAGCATATTTTCGGTCATGCAAGCACATTTATGGTCTGGGAGCATTCTGGGACAGGGCCAAGAGGTATATGTACAAGTTACTATTTTATAAGATGCATGCACATTTTGTCAACTTATTTGTGTAATTCTATATCCGCTAGTTATCTTGCACATTTGATATCAGTCTTGTCTATTGTTTGCTATTAGTTGGGTGGGGGGTCTTGGTGAAGAGTGAAAAACTAAGAGGGTCTCAGCAAACTGGTGATATCAATTATACAAATATGTTTTAAAATATACCGACCATATAAACAGGGTTTTATGCCAGCAAATCAATTTTTTCACACACTATATATGCGTGTATGTGTGTTTGTGTTTTTGCTTACCTATTTTAAAAAAAAAAAAAAAAAGTGTGATCTGAATGCACTAAATATTTGTGCATATGTTAGGGGGTAGACATGCACTTATTTTATAATCTGCACGTACCTGATAAGCGCAGGTTATAAAGTACTGTAGTAGATCCCCGTGTGGCTATATACACGTGTATATGGGGCCATGCAGAGTTGTTTGAAAGTTACCCTCCCTATCCTGTCTTCTACAGATAACTTTTGACATATTTTGAAAACATAAATAGTGGCCAGTAAATATTTGGGAAAAGCCAATATTTGGTTGCTCTTCACTTGCTGTAGTCTTAAAACCTTTGGTAATTAATCAACCCCAGAGCGATTTTGAAATTTGAACGTCTTAGTGTACATCAAACTGACTTAAAAACCACTTATTTTCCAGTATGTGTCGCAGAGGGGATTTACTGACAAAAAAATTCTGACTTGGCCAATTTTTGACCAGTTTTCTTTTCTGGTGCACGTAACCCCTTTTTATGCAGTAATATGTTGTACAAAAATGTTAATTGAGCCCCAGTACAGAATGTGTAGACAAAACTGGTTATCTTTTAAGCTCTGTTTGGTAGTTGGGACATAGCAGTATGCATTTAGAGACAGTGACTTGTAAACTGGAAGTATTTTCTGTTATTTGGGTGACAGCTCCTGGTGCTGCACACTTGCTACTATTGGGACTTCAGCAGAGAATAGGCAAGTGCCAATCATTGAGTAATTTTTGTCTGTTTCCTTGATGGGAGAGTTTATTTTTGCATGGCTACATGTTAAAAGTGCAGTGTTCAGTGTGTTTTATTAAAGGCATTTAAAACACTTAATAGTAAGATAATCAACCTGCTATTTCATGACTTACTGAAATCTTGCAAGAGTTGCTCGCAGTTGGCAGAGTAAGAGATGGTGTGATGGAGAAGAGCACAGCAGCATGGGGTTAAGTGGAAGAAGGGAAGAAAACTGTGATTCTGATGGTACCAGGTAGTAGTGGGGGGAAAAAGTGTTACCAGGGAAGAGGGAAAGAGTAGTGGCAGTAGTGATGGGACTTGACTTTGAAGATGAGCTGAGCTAAAGAGCCAGGTGCTCGATGCGAGACTCCCAAGACTCACCCAGCTCTACCACCAGCACCCCTCTGAAGTGTTTTGATACGCTTTATTTTTGGGTTTGTTTTTTAAAGGCTATTTTCATGCCTTCTATGGCAGAGTGCAGTAGTATGCCTGAGAAACCCCCAGAATAGTGTAAAGGGCTGGGCCCATCTGTCTGGCCCAGTCCACCTTAAGACAGAACATTATAGATACTGGGTGACTGTCAGAGCAGGATATAACATAGGCTCAGAAGGGAGTAGAGAGAAACCCAGGATTTATAGAAGCCAGCTCCTTCATACAGAACTGTGAGTAGAGCCGGGAAGCAACTCTTGAGAATGGGAGTACTTAAGAATGCTTTTGTGAATGCTGAAGATTTGGAGCACTGAGAAAGCCTTAACTGCTCATATGTTGTGCTACTGGCAGCAACAAACATTTTACAATAGAAAAATCCATGCAGCCTTATGTCAGAAATGCTGATAATAGACTGTGCCTAACAAAGCAATTCATTGAATCAAACAGGAGTGCACTGGTTATTTGGGCATGCGTGTTTGATGGCGTTCAAGGTATACTAAAGCCAGTCAAGAATTCTTGTTTATTTCTATGAAAACCTGAAGCAAGGAAAGTACCTATATACAGAAACCTTACATATGCCAAAAGAATTGCAGAAAAGTAGGTAAAAGGTAAAACTACAGTGATCATTTTTTAAGCCTAAATGGCCAGATACTACATACAGACTGTATCAATGTAGTTTTTTCTTCTAGTTTCTTTGGCTTGGTAAAAGACCATTTTTTAAAGTTTTCACTGCCACTCTGTAGTATTGTCTGGCCTGTAAGAGTTCTTCGTACAATGTCTGTTGTGTGAAGGGCTTGTGTCTGTTTCCAACAAGGAAAGTTCAAACAAATTTAGTGTAAAGTTTAACGAGCAAAAAGTCACAGCAAGTGCATATCTAATTCCCTGTCTAAGCATTAAACAGATTTTTTTTAAACTATCAATTTACAAAATAAATTACAATAATTGATCTTGCAAAAGAAATATCAAATGATGAAGACCAAAGAAATGAGCCTCCTTGTCCATTTTTCCCTTAGTTGCATTGTTGGAATATTGTGCAAGTCATTGCTAAGGTTTGAATTTACTGTGGCAATATTACTTTCATTTCCAAGCCCCTAAAGTCTCCTTTCTGATTTTTTTTTTTTTTTCTGTAAATCTAGATTTGGGGGTAGATTTTCAAAACTTACGTGCAGGCGTCCATGTGTGCGCGGTACCCAGCGCTCACACATGGACGCGCGATTTTATAACATGAGTGTGCTACGCGCGCATATTATAAAATGCCAGGTCGGCGCGTGCAAGGGGGGGGGGGGGTGCGGTCAACTTTAGCAAATACGCGTGGCGACGCATTGGGACCTTCCCCAGTTCCTTCCCAGTCCGCTCCAATTAAGGAATGGACTGGGAGGGAACTACCCCAAATCTTCTTATTTTACCTTTTGCTCCTGCCTCGGAGCAGGAGCAAGTTGTGCGCGCTGGCACCCTGGCAAATGGCCGCTCTGCCAGGTGCCGCAAGCCCCGGGGCTTACACGTGTGGCCGGGCCGCTTGAAAATTGGCCCGGTGCGCGTAAGGCCTGGCCACGCGCGTATACTCCGGGCTTTTACGCATGCTGGGGTTTGAAAATCCAGTCCTTAAAGTTCAGCAGGATTATGGTTTTAAAGATTGAGTTCTCAGCTAATAATGCTGTTTCTGTATAATTATTCATAAGTTTTGTCCTGGTATCCTTGTTCACAAACAGGCAGAATCTTCCTAATCTACAAATTGTGCATTCTATTATGTAAATGCCATTCAAGTTACAGAACTTTGTACCTTGGTTAACTGGTCTTGTTTCACTAGTCCTGCTCTCATGAGTGGCTGACAAAACATTACTGTCCTGGTACAGATATCTTTGACCTGGTAGTTTTTGCCTGGTTCTTTTTTGAACCCCCAGTTTAATGAAACTGGCCTCCATTAGGCACTGTCACTATGAGCCTTCATTCTTTACTACTTTAGTGTCTTCTCCCTATTTTTATAAATCAGTCCAGGGGCCGCTCAAGGTAATCTGCTGCCTGAGGCAAGGGATGAAATGGTGCCCCCTTTTCCATGGTGCGGTGCAGGTGACATCGCCAAGAGGGCCAGGGCAGGGGGAAGGCAATGGAGAGTAGTGAAGTAGGATTTGAACCCTGGCTTCCCTTGTTTGCAGCCCATTGCCTCAGTTTTTAGGCCTGTTATTTTCTTGTTCTCAGTCTTCGGTGTCTCCATTAATGGGTGCCTGTGAAATGTTTAATAGGGGTGGGGCTGCCAAAGGTCTAGAAATAGGACTCCTCCATTCCCTATTGCCTGCCTCCCACTCTTCTCCAGGATCTGTCCCCTGGGGGTGTGAGAAGTTGGTGAATGGTGGGAATCTGTGTGTGTGACACATTCTCTCTTAGGGCTGATGCAAGGGTATTAGATGCCTTAAACTTTCTAGCCTTTCATTCCCCCTTCCCTCCCCTCCCCACACAATTAAAACTTATGCATTCTTTTCCATTTTTAAATCGATTAACTACTTCCCCAACCTAAAAAGGCAGATTGCATATGGAAAATAGACATTCAAAGTACAATCTTCTGCAGTAAAAATATCACTTACGACTTGTAAACACTACAAAAAAGACTTTCAATAATAGGTAGTTTATTAAGTCTATTAAACTTTCTCATAGTAATCAAGGTGGGTTACTGGATCCCATATGTATTAGGCTTATGGTAAAATGCATTGGGTGTGGACTTGGCTCACAAAAAGCCAGTAATAAATTGAACTACAATTCCAATATAGTAAGTCTTCCATATCATAATTACCAGCACTCAACCTATGAAAAAGCCATACTGCCAATATTGCACCAGGCCCTAAACACCAATACACTTCCTATTAGGAAAACAGATTAAAGCCAGGTTGTTGTAAATCCCTACACAGAAACTACCTTCTAGAATAATTCCTAACCTCAGTCACACATACAGAATTAAAGAGACCATAAAATATAAATTGAAATGTGCAGACAAAAACTGAATTGGAAATCATGAGAAGCCAAACTCTGTAAGCAATGCCAACACAATCAAGAAATATAAAACAAACATACCAATGAAAAGCTTGTCAAATCTGCTGATAATAGAAAAGCTAATTAAAAAAAACATAAAAATGTTTAAAATATTACCAGACAGTAATATTTCAAACCAGGAGATGCATCACATCCAATAATTAAATGTTTATTAATTTTCAATCAATGATTAACATCATGAACAAGAAAATATGTTTACAACAAAAGCAAAATCATATAAAATATATACTATTAATAACATTTCCAGTTGTAACATATTCCATAATAGGGGGAGACACTTCAAGAAAAAAAAATAAAGAAAAACATTTTATACCTTAAGGAGAAGGAGAATATATTCATTTTTACACACCATTGACCTTTAAGCCTCAGCAGGTGCCTGACTCTTATCAGAAAGAAAAGTTTCCAAGTGTGTTGGGCAGTGGGCGAGGCTGAGTCGCCGGCGGGTGACGTCACATCCAATAATTAAAACTAACAAGGATAAAAAAAATAAAAATATCCTACTCTCCATTCCAGGGAACTTTAGATTTCCAGTCCTCCTGAGATTGTCGTAGATTGGAGGCTGGTGCACAAACTTTAACCTCTCTCACACATAGACACACACTTTCTCATACACACTCTCACTTATACATATTCCCCGTGCTCTTTCTCTCTCGTATATATACACGTACATTTTGGACTTTTTCTCTGACTGTTAAGGCCCTTTTCTGTTACCGGCTGCGGGGAAATACCAGCAGCACAGCAATGACTACTTTGGCCGGTGGGAAGTGGGAACCCCGCCAGCATGTCGCTGCTTCATGCCACCAGCACTGCAGGTTTTCCTGCTGGCAGATTTGTTTGCCTGTGTGAAGGGTGAGGTGGCTGTGGCATGAGGAGTTCAGCTGGCAATCTTGCCACCTGAGGGGTCTGCCTCACCCTGCCTCATTATAGACTGCTCCTGAGTCAGTCAGTCCAGCCTTTGCGTTTACAGTCCTTGGCCAGAAGTCAGACTGTAGCGCTCTCTGGAGCCTGGTAGTGTGCACCTTAAGTCTGACAATAGGTGCTGCTGTTAGAGCAATGGCAGAGTCTCTTTCCCCAATGTGCAGTACCAGATGCTTTTCTGAAAGGTCCTTTCAAAATCATAAGCAGGAATGTCCTTGGGCAAACTGAAATGAAAGGGGGAGACCTTTTGCTTGTTCTGTCTGCTGAATTATAAGTGCTTTGCCTAGAAACATAGTAAATGATGTTAGAAAGACATAAAAGGCCCATCCAGTCTGCCCAGCAAAACTTTTCATAGTTGCAATTACTGTTGTGTGCAGAGTATTCCCATACCTTCTGTTTAGGTTGGTAACTGCTTCGCTGTGCATGTTATCCAGGTGCTTCATTACCATCCTAGTGATCCTTTGCGGGGTTTTTTTTTCTTCCCATGCCTTCTTGGATTCTGATACTGTTTTTCCCCACCACTTTTGCTGGGAGGACATTCAAGGTAGTGACAATCCTTTCCATGGAAAATTATAATTTCACCTCTGGTTCTGAGTCTATACCCTTTCATATCATGCCCCCTAGTTCCAGAACTTGCTTTCCATTTGAAAAAGGCTTACCTCCATGCATTATTAATGATTTTCAGGTATTTAAGTCTGTATCATATCCTCCCCCATTCTAGGTTATACATAGGGAACCTTCACTTTTGGTTTATTCTTTATTTTTGCCAGGAATTTCAGGGTTTATTATGACAAGAACAAAAACAGGACAAAATCAGTTTGAAAAAAAATAACTAATTTTTCCAGGTAAAATTCAGTTTATTTTGGTGGACAGAAGCAAGGACAATAAATTAAGCAGATTTTCCCACCCATCCACTTAGCAGCATTACTATCTCTATCTTCATCCCCTGCCTGGCATATTCCACCCCCCCCCCCCCAGCACTGCAGTAGCATTCATTAAATCCTTACCGGTGATGACTCCAGGCTTCTTCTCCTCTCTCCTTCAGCAGCATGCTTATTAATGCTCCCTTGCTCTGCAGCACAGTACTTCTGCATTTGTGCAAGGTTAGGAAGCCTTCTGGAAAGTGCTTCTGGTGGACAGGGCCTGTTTGAAATGCATTCGTGTCACTAGACAGCAGGCACTTTGGCTGCTTGGGTGGGTGAGGAGGCAGGTCTTGAAACATAGCATGGGCGGCAGTAGAGGGTGAATGTTTTCAGTGGTGGATGGTGGGGCTTGAAAACTGCATGTTTATTGGCCAACACTGGGACAGCTTTATAATCGGTCTAAAATCCAGGGTGAATATCTATTTAAACACACTGTCACCTTTTGGAAAAATCCAGGAATGTATGGGTGAAAATCAGTTTAAACTGAAAATGAAGGACCCTAGGTATACATTTTAAATTCTCAAGTCTATTATGTGGCTTCTAATGCAGATCCTGAACCATTTTAGTTGCCTTTCTCTGGAGTTCCTTTAGCCTCTCTGTTTTTCATGGGAGGGGGGGGGGGGGCCACAAAAATAGTTCCACCTCTTAGCTGTGTGTTTAGGGTTAGACACAAGTATTGCGCACACACAACTAAAGGGTCTCCCAGGGATGGGGAGAAGAGGCTGGAGCAGAGAATAGAACAATAAGTGATAACATAAAACCTACCTTATGTAGCTACAGCAAGTACTGCATATAAAATTGGTGCATGCACTGTGCATTAGGATTCTTATACACTATAACAAACACAGATAAATGGCATTATAGTAAAAAAAAAACAACAACAAAAAACCCCCAGGATTTTATTAACATGGAAAAGTGAGGAAAATCAGTTTGCAAGATATAAAAGAAAAATCACCAGCCCTACACTGTATCTCAGTTCAGTTTACTTGCAAAATACTTTATACTCCCACCTAAATTCTGGCCAGAATAATAACATACGTTCTCAGTTAAGACTCACATGAGTTCTGTTTGCCTTTTCTTTAGACAAGCTGCTTCACTGTGTGGTTAATGAAGCCGATGCAGTGGTCGAAGATATGGCAGCTGGGATTCAATGCCAAGACATGCAGAATCATGCATCTGTGTGTGGAAATCCAAAAGAGTTGTATGTGATGAGGGGTGAAGGGCTGTTGTGCACAGAGCGAGACCTTGGGGTTATAGTGTCTAGTGATCTGAAGACAATGAAGCAATGTGACAAGGCGATAGCTAAAGCCAGAAGAATGGTGGGCTGCATAGAGGAATAACCAGAAAGAAAAAGGAGGTGATTGTCCTCTTGTATAGAGTATTGTGTTCATTTTTGGAGACCGTATCTCAAAAGGGACAAAGACAGGATGGAGGCGGTCCAGAGAAGGATGACCAAAATGGGGGGGGGGGGGGGGGGGGGAGCTCTCCATCAAATGATTTATGAGGAGAGGTTGAAGGATCTGAAAATATGTATACCCTGGAGGAGAGGAGGTGCAGAGAGATATGATACAGACTTTCAGATACCTGAAAGGTTTTAATGATACACAATCGACAAACCCTTTTCTATTGGAAAGAAATCAGTAGAACTAGAGGTCACGTAGTGCAACTCCAGGGAGGAAGACTCAGAACCAACGTCAGGAAATATTTCTTCACAGAGGAGGGTGAGGGATTCTTGGTTAGCCATTCTGGAGGAGTTGGTGAAGATGAAAACAGTGAAAGAATTCAAAGGGACATGGGATAAACATTGTGGATCCCTAAAGGTTAGAGGATGGAAATGAAGAAAAGAATGCATGGGGGTAACTTGCTGGTGTGGCGGTTACTACCCTTAACCAACAAGCCTTCATACTGTTGATGCAATTCCGTTTTTGCTCTCTGCTTTAACGGCAGGTGGAAAAGAGGAAAAAAGGGAATTAGATTCAGACAGCAACCAACAAGGACATTGAATTTTCTCCTAGGACAAGCAGGATGATAGTCCTCACACATGGGTGACATTATCAGATGGAGCCCGCATGGTAACATTCTGTCAAAGTTTCTAGGATATTGACTGGCACACTGAGCATGCCCAGCATGCCACTATCCGCGTGGCCACTCGGGGTCTTCCTTCAGTCTCTTTCTGTGGTGCTGTTGTCTCTCGGTTTCTGGAGCTCTGCTCTGTTTTTCGGAGTTCTTTTCTTGTTTTTTCATTGCATCCACACTGGGTCCCTCTTCCTTAATGACCCTAGTCAGTAGGGCGGGATGGTAAGTTTTTTATACCTTCTTTGCGGTCTGTTCTGTGGGTTTTTTGGAGTCGATGTGTCTGCCCTGCACCCGACCGCTTGCCGGCCCGAAGCATGGCTTCCACCAGGTTTTGTCAGTGCCCCCCATGCTCACGGACTATGTCTTTGACTGATCCACATGAAGTTTGTATTCTTTGCCTGGGGGCAATGCACGATGTCTGGGTTGTCAATTCTGTGATCAGATGACCCCCAGAATTCTTTGGGCATGTTTGGATAAAATGGAAAAGCTTTTTGGCTCCAGGAAACTGGGGCCATTCATGCCAGCGTCCGGTGTGTTGACACCGTGGGGTTGGGGGGAGCCCTTGGACACCAAGCCATCAGTGTCGTTTCCCCCCCCCCACCCCCCCGGAAGAAGGGCACTGGGGATTGACCGTTGTCTGAGTCCTCACCCTCCTCGGCACTGGGGAAAGACCAGACCAAGCACTGTGGGAGATCAAGGAAGCATAGTCACGGTCGCTATCAGCACATGGTACCACTTCCGGGAAGGCACCGGCATGGATTGTGTTGCCCCCGAAGTGGCCCCATGGAGATAAGGCTTTGTCCTTGATCGAGTCCGGGAGTCAGAGGCACTCCCCATCAATGCCCATTTCTGTGCTGGGCACCGATCCCCCTCGTTTCGAGGGTGATTCAGTGGTGCCTGCTCCTCCTCCACCCACATTACCCATAGCTACCTTCGAGGAGGAGGTGGATCGCAGGGGTCAGTTGGTGGTGCTCCAAGCCCTCAGGGGTATCGAACCGCCAACCCCCATCAGTGCCACCACCGATGCCGGAGCCTACTCCCTCAATCAGCACCGCTGCTGGAGCGCCTCGATGTCCTGCTGGGCATCCTCCCTATGCAAGCCAGTGCCCGGGGGTTTTCTGATCCCCCAGTGGCCATCATTGCCTCCTCCCTCTGGGGCGATACCCATTGCCGGTTCCTCCTCCGAGGAAGGCTCGGCGCTCCCAGGGCCCTTGGATGCTCGATTTTCCAGTCTTATAAGGTCTTCCTGCAATTTATCACAATCTGCTTTTGTATCATCTGCAAATTTGATTACCTCACTTGTCGTATTCCTTTCCAGATCATTTATAAATATATTGAAAAGCAAGGGTCCCAGTACAGATCCCTGAGGCACTCCACTGCCCACTTCACCTCCACTGAGAAAATTGTACATTTAATCCTACTCTCTGTTTCCTGTCTTTTTTAGCCAGTTTGTAATCCACGAAAGGACGTCACCATCTATCCCATGACTTTTTACTTTTCCTAGAAGCCTTTCATGAGGAGCTTTGTCAAATGCCTTCTGAAAATCCAAATACACTATATCTAGTGTATTTGGATTTTATCTAGATTTATATCTAGTGTATCAGGCCTCCATCGCTACCAAACTGGACTACTGCAACGCTCTCCTCCTAGGCCTCCCCTACAGCACAATTAAACCCCTGCAAATGTTGCAAAATGCAACAGCAAGAATCATCTCAAACACACGCAAATACGAACATATCACCCCCATTCTCAAAGAGCTCCATTTGCTTCCCATCCTATCCCGTATCCACTACAAAGCCCTCACTATTGTACACAAATCCATTCACTCACACAACTCCAACTGGCTAGATATCCCATTCACCCCCCACCACTCCTCCCGCCCGTCCAGATCCACCAATAGTGGCACACTTCATGTACCCTCTCTAAAGACAGCCCGCCTTTCCTTCGCCCGTGTCTTATCAATGTTTTACATTTAACTTGCCAACGCTTATGCTTTATCCTGGTCTATCAAATCATGAGTGGAGTGGGATGGGGGAGTATGTATTAATTTACTCTTTCAAAACATAGACTAGGGTTCACTCTAGGTAGTTACTAAGTAGTACATTTAAAACAAATTGGAGAAAATACTTTATCACTTAATAAACAATTAAACTTTGGAATTTTTTGCCAGAGGATGTGCAAAGGCAGTTATTTGTAGCTGGGTTGAAAAAGGTGTGATTAAGTTCCTGGAGGAAAAGTCCATAAACTATTATCTAGGTAGACTTTTTTTTTTTCTCATTTTATTTTTATTGAGTTATAACATTTATACACAAATGCAATAATCCAAGAAATTCCAGTAACACTTTTACATTTCCAAATGATACTTTACATAATATATTTCATATCCTAGCCCACATCTAGGGGGTAAAGGGGAGTTCCTGACTACTGCATGTCATTTCCTTTTATTGCAATCCTATCTCCTTTAACTAATACTTACTATTTTGGAGATTTATCCTTTAAGAATCGCTCCAAGTGAGTGGGGTCAGTAAAAATAAACTTGTGGTTCTGAAATGTTATATGACATTTGCAGGGAAATTTTAGGAAAAACTAGCTCCCAGATCGAGAGCCTGTTTTTTTAAAGTAAGGAATTGTTTCCTACGCACTTGTGTAACGCGTGAAATATCCGGAAAAATTTGAATTTTTTGCCCGCAAAAAATAAAATCCTTAATTTGAAAATACTTTGAGAAAAATAAATCTTTATCCTTCCTTAAAGAAAAAGAAACCAACAGTGTAGCTCTAGTGTGAATATTGTCCATAGAATCCTCCAAAAATGTGGAGACTCTAGGACTATTCAAAATATCTATACCCCCCTCTTGTACTTGGAGCAATTTTTTAGAGGGCAAATAATACAATTTAGATAATACAAGAATTTTATCAATCTCAAAGGATAAAATCTCTACAACATATTTATTAAATAATTCGATAGCTGACATTAATCTAGATTTTGGGAAATTCAATAATCTTAAATTGAACGACCTTAATTCATTCTCCAATAATTCAATTTGATTATGCAGTATCAAATTATCTTTAATAAATGAGGTATTGGTGGCATACATAACATTTACTTGAGGATTTAATACTGCAACAGCTTGTTCTACCTTTATAGTCCTACTTTCTAGGTCTTCAAATTTTGTTCTTACTTGAAGAGAAAAATCATGCATTTGAGAGCCAGACCTAGATAGTTTTTTTTTTTTTTTATCAATTTTTGCAGATAGCCTCCAAATTTCTAGAAGGGTTACATTTTCTGGTTCAACATCACATTCTTCACCCTCATTAGTTAATTCAAGTATTATCATCGGACATTGTATTAAATTATTACTAACAGTTATTCTCTCCCCTTCTATTTCACTAATCAACTGCCTATTTCCTTCTCTGACTTGAGCCACTGGCAGAGGGTTTTCAGCAATATTTGTGTCACCAATACCTTCCCTACAGGGTTGTAAAGGGGGTTGCACGGATCTGGGACTTAAGGAAACCCCCAGCTGGGAATTTCCTTCTATACCATCCCTAACCATGGACTCACCCATATGTATTATATGGTCGTCCATGGGTCCGTATTTCCTCGATGCAGGAGTTGGTGAGGAAGTCCAAGTCTTGGATTTATGTTTTCTTCCCATAATAATAAAAAGCAGAAAAAATTTACCAGGGGTGCACCCCTTTGGTGTGCGGCTTCGGCTGCGCGCTGGTGGCTGCGTGCCGCAGGGCCCTTATTTTATGCTATCCCGGGGCTCCTGTAGATGACGTCACAAAGGGGCCGTCCTCTCAAGCACAACCTCCCTTCTCCCTCCACCAGGAGTTAAACAGTTCTTTTTCTCACTCTCACCGCTAAAAGCGACTGGTCTCGGGGTCCCAGCAAGCAGTTGGTTCTCCTCCTTTGCCCCCTATCTAGGTAGACTTGAGGGAAAACCATTGCTTTATTCCTGGGCATAAGCAACATGGAATATGTTAGGGATCTTGCCAGGTACTTGTGACTAGGCTTGGCCACTGCTGGAAACACGATACTGGGCTTGATAGACCCTTGTTCTGACCTAGTATGGCAGGTTTTTTTTCCTTTATGAATTTTAACAGTTTTACAAGTAATACACAAGAAAATACAAATCTGAAACACTTCAAATAATGGAAGAATAAAAACATCTAAAAAAAAAATCATAAGTTGTGTCAAGTCCACATAATAGGGGAAGAAAACACAATAAGAGGGAAAAAATACCCTTTTCTAAAGCAAAGATATGATCTCTTATCTATAATAGCCATGCATTTATACTTAACAGTTCTCAACAATTGCACATAGTGTCATGAATCTGTTTTTTTTATTTTGCAAAAAGGTTCTCCAGCTGAGACTGGTCAAAGAAAATATTGTTCCCTTAGAAAATAGAATTGCTTACTAACAGGTGTTCTCCGAGGACAGTTGGATTCCAATCCTCAGACATGGTGACATCATCAGATGGAGCCTGGCACAAAAAACTTACGTCAAAAGTTTCTAGAACTTTGACTAAGCTTCTCTGTGCATGTTCAGCATGTTGCTAAGCCACACATCCATGTGGATTACCTTCATTCTCATAATATAGAACTCAGAATAACAAACAAAGTGGAACCCAACTTCATGGGGAGGTAAGCGAGTTTCGTGAGGACTGGCATCCTGCTGTCCTCAGAGAACACCTGTTACAGTTAATCAACTCTGCTTTCTCCAGAGATAAGCAGGATGGCAGTCCTCATATATCGGTGAATCCCTAGTTACAGGTGGCTCCCCTCAACAAAAAAGGGGACCAACAACTAAGTGCCAGCGGGCACAAATATGTTGGTAACAGGAGGGGGGGGGGGGGGGGACGGGGGGACAGCCTGAACAAAAACAAGCCCTAGGGGGAACAGAGTTGGGTTTTAAACCTCAAACAAGTTCCGAAGGACAGATTGGCCAAATGTGCTGTTGTGTGGGCCATCCCTATCCAAACAGTAATGTGATATGAATGCGTGGAGAGAACCTCATGCTGCAGATCTCCTCCATGGGGACTGCTCGCAAGGGGATACTGATGCTGCCATGGCTCGAGCAGAGTGAGCCTTGACATGACCCCCAAAATGCAATCCGGCCTGGGCATAACAGAAGGAGATGCAGTCTGCCAGCCAGTTGGAGTGTGTCTGCTTGACAATGGTGAGTGATATCCAGCCTGTTCTGATCAAAAGAAACAAAATGCTGGGTGGACTGTCTGTGGGCTTCTGTCCTCTCCAGAAAGAAAGCCAAGGCTCTCTTGCAGTCAAAATTGTGCAGGGTTTGTTCACTTTGGTGCAAATGGGACTTGGGAAAAAATGTTAGCAGGTCGATGGAATTCAGACACCACTTTAGTCAAACTAAGGGTGTGAATGCAAGGCCACCCTGTCATGAAAAAGCTTAGTATAAAGTGGTTACATCACTAAAGCCTAGAGCTCTCTGCCCCTGTGTGCTGAAGTGATGCCAACAAAAATATGACCTTCCAGATCAGGTACTTCAGGTCACAGGAATGCAGCAACTTGACAGGAGCTTTTTACCAGCTGGGCTAGCAGCACATTGAGATCCCAGGTTATACAGCAGGAGGCCTTAGGTGAGGTTTCAACTAAAGCAGGCCTCACATAAATCGTACAACTGTAGGCTGTACAGAGATGGGCTTGCCTTCTATACCATGATACATGCCAATTGCACTTGATTGAACCCTCTTGGAGTTGGTTTTAAGACAAGCTTGTGAGAGGTGTAGAAGTTAATTGAGCAGTTTGTGTGTCAGGCAGGAGAAAGGATCTAAGGCCTTTTGCTCACACCACATGGAGGACCTCCAGTTCAGTTCATACGACTTTCTGGTGGAAGGCTTTCTGGAAGCCACCAGGACACGAAAGACATCCTCTGAGAGATCAAAGGGGTTGGATAGTCAACCTCTTAACATCCAGGTTGTGAGAGATAGGGCCTGAAGGTTAGGATAACACATCCTGCCCCAGTCCTGTGTGATGAGATTTGGGAAAGTTCCCAGTCTGGTTTTTGGGTGGACATCTTCCGTAGGAGTGGAAGCCAGATCTGTTTCTGCCAATGAGGGGCTATGAGCGAGTCCCCCTATCCTTGTGAAGCTTCAGCAAAGTCTTCGCTACCAGTGGAACTGGAGGATATGCGTATAAAAGACCCTCTCCCAAATGCAGAGCAAAGGCATCTGAGGCTGGCCTGCCATGAGTCTTGTACAGGGAGCCGAACTGAGGAACCTTCCTGTTCCAAGGTGCAGTGATTAGATCCCTATCTGGGCTCCCCCAAAGGCGGAAGATCGAATCCACCATGCCCTTATCCAGAGACCACTCGGAGACCCTGAAGCTGTGACTCAGCCTGTCCTCTAATACATTCTTCAAGCCAGCCAGATACATGGTCCTGAGTCACCAATGTGTGGGACTGAGCCCATGGCCAGATTTGAACCACTTCCTGACACAGGAGATGCCATCTCATGCCTCCCAGCTTGTTGGCATACCGCATTGCCACTTGGTTGTCAATCTGTCTCGGGACAATTTTTTTGGACATCCGATCTCTAAAAGTCCTGAGAGAATATCTGATTGCCTGAAGCTCCAGGAAATTGATCTGACATTCCTGGGCAGACTACAAACCCTCTGTGCTAAGCCCATCTAAATGAGCACCCCAGCCCACGGTGGATGCATCAGTTATCAACGTAATTTGAACCTGGAGACTTTCTGTGTTCCAGATTGGAAATGTTCTGCCACCAGGACAAAGAGTGCTCGAGAAATTTGGATGCAGTCTTGTAGGTCCCAAAGGCTTCAGGCCACAGGACATTAGGGTCCATTGGGCTCTTCTCATGAGCAGCCATGCCAGGAGAGTAGGATACAGCGTAGCGGCCATATAGCCCAGGTAAGAACATAAGAAGTTGCCATACTGGGTCAGCCCAAGGGTCCATCAAGCCCAGCATCCTGTTTCCAGCAGTGGCCAATTCAGGTTACAAGTACCTGGCAAGTACCCAAAACATTAAGTAGATCCCATTCTTCTAATGCAAATAATAGCAGTGGCTACTCCCTAAGTCAGCTTGATTGATATCAGTTAATGGACTTCTCCAAAAACTGATCTAAACCTTCTTTTTTAAACCCAGCTACATTAACTGCCCTAACCACATCCTCAGGCAACAAATTCTAGTTGAGTGAAAGAATTTTCTCCAATTAGTTTTAAATGTGCTACTTGGAGTGCCCCCTAGTCCTATTATCCAAAAGAAGAAATAATCGATTCAGATTTACCCGTTCTAGACCTCTCATGATTTTATAGACCTCTATCATATCCACCCTTGGCAGTCTCTTCTCCAAGCTGAACAACTAAATCAAAATCGATGGCTGGTGGGCACAGACTGCACTGCCACCCTGGGGGAACGATAACGAAAAGAAAGTTACCCAAACTGCTGAGGGGAAAAAAACCCAAAACTTGTCTAAGACGATAAAGGGAAGACATCGAAGGGACCCTTGACGAGTATGAATTAGAAAACATGAAAAGTCACCAGTGTTAGTGACTACTTTTTTTTTTTCTTACCACAAGGCTCCACAGAAAAGAGACTGAAGGGACCCTGTGAGGATGCATGGTATAATGGCATGCTGAGCATGCTCAGAGAGGCTCGGTCAGAGTTCTAAAAAGTTTTGATTATAAGTTTTCCGTATCAGACTCCATCGGCTGTTCCCATTGTGTGAGGAATGCCATCCTGTTTATCCTCTGAGATAAGTTATACATTTGCAAGAAATTTAAAAAAAGAGGCAAAACTTGAGCTGCTTTCTCTGAAAACCTCTTTCTTTTAAGTTGTGTAGCTCATGCCTTATTGGAGAATATTGCCCTTTGACCACAAAAAGATATTTTGAACCTTTAAAATATGATTGTAAAACCAAATCCTTGTCCATTTCAGAACAAAAGGAAATAATCAGTCTTGCCCTTGTGATCTCATCCTGTGTGGACTCTAAAAACATAAAACATCCAGATTGTCTGTAGTCAATATAGTATCAAACATACCTCCTTTTTTTTTCCCCTTGCAGGCTTCTTGCATAATATATGTTTATGAAAAATGATGTAATTGGAATATCTAATTTTAAGAGCTTCTCTCGGATATATTTCTTAAGCAGTTCTTGAAGGAAAAACAGTCTGATCTTTTGGAAAGTTAAGGTTATGCAAATTCTTCATGCTAGCTGTGTTCTCCCTTGCTTCTAATTTATGGTGTAAGCCAAACTATCCTTAACATGAGACAGGCTGGCACTATGCAGAACTGCCATCCTGAGTGTCCATCCTGCTAATCTGGTCCTCTACAACTTCCATCCTCTTGTCATGATCTGAGAACTTAGTAGCAGCGGTTTTAGTAAAGAAATATAGCTGAGATAGAAAATTCACTAGTATGCTCAATTCTGGTAACCACTTCTCAGACATTTCCCATCCCCCTCCTTCCCAAGGGGATGCCTTGTTTTTACTGCCCCTAGGTCCCCTTCTTGACCATAAGTCTGTGCCAGAGAAATGAAAACCTCAGGCATCTGGATTCCATCTGAGATGCTCAGAGAATGACTTGAATATTGGTTTTAACATACTGTTTATTACAATCAAGGTCCTACTGCTGAGACCCACATCATGTTGAAGTCCTTCAGCATGGCCCTTGGTATCTGGCTTCTGCTCCACATCCCAAGCTATCTGGGACCATTACTACTGCTGGGTTTTATAGGTCTGACTTCATTCCACTCACTGGGTGCCTTAGCAACAGGTCTTGCTTCCTACTTCTGAGTTTTGTTGTTCCTGCTTTGACTTCTTGTGATTCGGCTTTGTTCTGAACTCATATTGCTCGCCACCTGCCCTGACCTCAGGATTGACTCTCACCTATGGCTGAATGCTGCCCACCCTGACCTCAGCCTTCCTGTACTCTCCTCCACCTCCAGCTGCTAAAGGTGCCTCAACTACTACCTTGGGGGGGGGGGGCTACCTACTCTGTTGTAGGTCATCCTGCAGCCTGGGTCTTCTCTACAGTCCTAGGCCTCCTTCCAGGTATGTGACAGTGGTGACACATTCATCAGGATCAACCTGGCTGAGGCCTTCTTCCATTACCTGGTCCAGATGCATGTGCATGAAATCATCAGCTGCCCACAGCTCCACTGGGGAAACAGCTGGCTTCCACATCTGTACAGCTTCCAGGTCCACAGAGCTTTGCTTCTGTGGTATCTCAACCCAGGGGAATCAATCGATCTGCGAATCAGGGGTAGTGAGGAGGTTAGAGCGCCCCAGCTCAGCATTGCTCTAGACTCTGCTTGGCATAACATTTCTGTCTACACACTGATCATGATATGTCAGATGTTTATCCGTTGGCCACAGTTCTAATATTTGTGGCAGCATCGCGTCACCTATTGTGCAGGTATCTCCGGAAGGATGCTAGTGTGCCAAATGTGTGTTTTACTGGTATGCAGAGTTCTGAAACTGTGTGTTGTGGTTTTTTTTGGGTTTTTTTTTTTTTTTTTACACTTTTAGTGGTTTAAAGATAAACACTAGTGTAATTTATATTTTTAGATAATTTACATGAATACATTGTGCTACCTTCCAAGTCATCTTGCTCTGGATAGTCTGGGGCATAAAATGATGCAAGCAATCATATGCAATAAAAGGCAACCCTATCTATAACCAGGATATTGCTGGACTAATATATTAGGTGCTTATATGATTGCTCATAGACCAATTTAATTAGACTTTTGTATATTTTTATTGCTTCAGATAAATGTGTTGGCAGAATTTTCCATTTACTTCTCAACTTCATAATTTAAACACTTCACAGATGGCATTCTTAAAATAAGTGAATAGAAGTGCAACACCTCCCTTTTCCCCCCAAGCTATCAGAGATTTTTAAAGTATTTTATTTCTCTTGTTGTAGGTATATGCTGTGGACTGTGGTGACAGTCATCTTCTGGAGCTGCAAAAGTATCTGCCAAAATATTTTGGCGTCTGGGTACCTCCGAATGCACCAAATGGTATTCTATTAATTTTTTATTTCAAAATATTTTGTCTGAGGTGGCTACATTGAAAATGTTTAAGACTCAATAACTAAACTAGAAAAAAGGGTCCTAATTTTTGTGACACTGGGTTACCTCTTTTTAAGTTAATTTAGTTGCGTATAAACTTATTACTTTAGCTTCATATAGCACTTTTATCTTTTTCTCCTTACTAAAAATTCTTAATCACTATTGAATAGCTCTAAGCGATGTGCAGAAGAACATATATGAACACAAAGTTAAATGACATGTAAAATGGAATACTTAAAAAAATCAGATTAAAAACAAAATATGACAAAAGATCAATACTCCTTGCTTGTATACTTCTCGTGTATGCAAGATAAAACAAGTTATTCAAAATAGAATTGTAATAGATTTATTGCAGTCTTCCTGTAACTTCAAAGTTCAAGAAAAGCTGCATTAGCAGCTGCACATAGGTCTGGTTTTCAGGGGTCTCCACAGTGAATATTTATCAGATGTATTTGCATACCTTTTTGGTGTGTGTTTATGCCAAACACAATACTGTGAGCTTCCTGGCTAGAGTAGTATTTTCTGAAGGCCCAAATCAGAGAACTTTTAGATGGTGCAGGTTGCTTAACAGTACAGAATGTACTCTTAAGGTGAGATTTCTGTGCATTAGTCTTGTATGCTTACTCCTGATATGTCCTAAATACAATAGAATTCTCATTTATGGGTTTCAGGTTTAGCATTACTTAGCTTTAAATCATTTTCTGCTGTTTTAAGTTGCTGGAATTCAGTTTTAAGGTTCTTGTTCATATTTTATCTTTATTTTAGCAAAAACTGCCCGGCGTTGCTCAGGTTGTCTGATTCATAAATGGTTTAAATTTTGAAATAGAAGAAAAGTGAATATTTATTTTCTTAACAGAAAGCTTATAGAAACTTAGGGAGCCTCTCTATTAATGTACATTGACAGTATATTAGATATCTCTTGTTGTCCATTCTAGAGAGCGCTAAATAGTGATTGTTATAGAGAAAGATTAAAAAGCACTAGTTCCGGTTCAGATCCCTGGGTTAGTCCTCTTTTTCTTGTCTTTTTTTATCCAGTTTACAATGCACACAACAGTGGCATTGTAAACTGTGTGTGTGTGTGTGGAGAAGTAGCCTAGTGGTTAGAGCAGTGGGCTATGAACCAGGAGTCCAGGATTCAAGTCCCACTTTTTTGCTCCTTGTGACCTTGGGCAAGTCACTTTACCCTCCATTGCCTCAGGTACAAACTTAGGGCGGGGGGGTGGTCCTGCGCTAACCGGCAGCGATCGCACCACCGCGGTGCGATCGCTGCCGGTTTCGCACCCAATAGCGCCACCATAGAAGGTATAGCTATTGGGCGTGAAATAGGACGCAAAAAGGCCCTTACCTTTGCAGCGTCTTCGCGGAGTTGGCCCCGGTGACGCCCCGACTCCTCCTCGTGCGTGCGATCCATCTGGTAAATGACCTCCTTAGATTGTAAACCCTCTGGGGATAAGGAAATATCTACAGTACCTGAATGTAATCCACTTTGAAGTGCGAAAAGCGGAATATAAATCTAAATTAAAAAAAAAAAAAATCTAAATAGCTAAGGTGGGCCATAGCCCACTCACTTAGGGCTTAGGCTCATGTAATCAGTGGTGCCTAAAACAAACGAAGAAGACTCTCTGTACGTGTGTGGAGGCCTGTGTGTGTTGTCTTTTCACTGACCTGGTGGCCATAGATACACGACTGACTGATACTCTCTCTAGATTGCTTTCTGCAAACAAATGCCCCAGATTAATTACAATAATACATTTTGATTATTAAATTAATGTATGACTCAACCCAGTGGGGCAAGTCCATACAATAAAATGATTGTGCATAATCTCCTCACCCTTGTCAAAACCCCTATAGTGCCCATGTTAGTATTCAGTATGACTTGTCATCAATTTTTATTTAAGAGTAGTGCTCAAGGCAAGTTGACAATAAGTAAATTCAACAATATTAAAATAAAAATTTTATAATAATTTATGTGGTTTCTATTGATTTGGTTTAACACTCTACCCTAATCTATAATAACACATGCATACAGTAAAATGTAAGTAAAGGCTTGCTGAAACAACCAAGCTTTAATAGTGTTCCTGAAAATGAACAAGTCATCTAGAAACTGAATGTCCTGGGAGATAATTCTGTAATGGGCTAAAACTGGAGAACACTCTCTTCTCTGTGCTCATTAATTTGATCTCACCTGGGCCAGGAAATTGCCAAATGACATAAACATGATGGTCTATATTGCACCAAATGGTTTCTCAAATAGTAGAGTAGCTGTAGTAAAACTTAAAAAAAAAAAAAAAAAAAAAAAAAGAGAACTTCAAGGGTTTACCCTCTCCTCTCCCTCCCCCCAAGGTCAACTTGCATAGAGTTGTCTCTTTTTTACAGGTCGCCTGTGATGACTTCACTGAGAGGAGGCAAAGTCTCAGCAGGAAGGTGGCAGCATTGCATTGAAACTTGGCCACAGTATTTTTCCTTCCACAGGGGAATTGGGTGGAAAAGCAGCTCAGTCCCAGTGCAGCTCTCTTTCTACTATGGTTTTTTTTTTTTTTTTTTTTTTTTAAAGGTTGAATTTGATGACCTAAATGGGAAGGGACAGGCCTCTCCACACTAAACTGTTTATTTTTATGGCTGCTTTATCTGGACTGAATAATTTTGGAGCATTTTTAAAAAAGGATGTGGTATTTACAGAAGTGTTTATCTGGATGCCAGAACTAGCCAATGGAGTATGAACTTGACATGGCCCTCTGAATTCTGCAGGATCCAAGAGCAGGCTGAAGCATGTACATGTGAAGGCACAAAAGGTTAAGATTATTCTTGTGCTTACTAACTGCTCCAAGTTGTATATCTGTAGAGTGATGTGGATAAGAAACGAAAGCTTTCTATTGAAATGAAAATAAACGACTGTTGGAGGGGACTGCAACTCAGTCTATACAAGATTCAAAGCAAGTTTTGTTTCTGAACTATAGACAGGAGAAGCTTGCTTCATTTGTGAAGTTTTGTCGTTCAAAAATGTAAATTGCTGCACCCCAATTACAATGCATAAGTGTTCAGTGGCATCTAAAATTGAGAGAGGTTGGATTTGGGGTAATGATTTGACAAGGCTTGTGAACAGCGTGACTCTTCTTAATTATAAACTGCATTTGTGCCTATTAAAATACTTTTATGAACAAACGTGGGCGTTCTATTATATGTAACTAAGGACAAGTTGATATTAGTGATAAGGCTCTTGGTCTTCTTTTTTACTACAGAGTGAAATTCAAGTGCTGTTTAGGCTCTCTGACTTTCATTAAATTTATTAGTTTTTCTTTCTGGTTGGTTTAGTTACTTTTTGTATATTTATTTTGTAATTATGGTAGAACTGCATGTAGTCATTCTACCTCTTTTAATTACAAAATTTAATGTGTGCTCCTTTATTTCTTCCTCACCCCACCCCTCACTTTTTCTCTGTCTATATGTACTTTTTTTTTTTTTTTTTTTACTTAGAGGTCTGGACAGAAAGCTGAGGGGATGCTAGAGAGCCTTTGAAGAGCGGGGCTTAGTCTCTTGGCCTCTTCTCCATTACACATATGAAGGCAAATTTCAGACATAAGTTGAATAAAATGAGAGTTGCAAACAGGCCATCAAGTCACACCTTCATGTCTCATTATTGTCTAGACAACCTCGCTAGAAGCAATAGTAGCTTTGGGCAAGCAGTTTTGAGCAGCTTGTTCACTTTGGACCCCTACAGGTGGGAGGTCTAAGTTGCTTTTTCAGTGCATGGTGGGGCACTGAGTGGAAAAGCAACCCTTGACTTGCTTGTGGATGGACAAAGCAAGTTTGCTTACTGTAAACTGTGTTCTCCAAAGACAACAGAATGAATTAGCCATGCTTATTACCTTGGAGAGTTGACTAGCTTGTCTAAGCTCTACAATCAGCTGAGTCTCTTAAGGTAGCATATGCATAGGAACTCCCACACATGCTCAGCAATAAAATTTTACTTAGCTATAGAGACGGGTCCATTTGGTGCTGTCAGATGATGTCACATACGTATCCTGACTAATTCATCCTGCTGTCTATGGAGAACCCTATTTACGGTTAGCTAATCTGACAGAGGCCTAAGAGGTATTCAAGCACATTGAAATTCTCTTATAGCCTTAAGAACATAAGATTTACCTTAATGGGATAGACCAAAGGTCCATTAAGCTCAGCATTTTGTCTCCATCAGTGGCCAATCCAGGTCACAGGTACCTGGCAGGATCCTAAAATGTAAATAGATTTCATGCTGCTTATCCCAGGGATAAGCAGTGGATATCCCCTAGTCCACCTTTATAATGGTTTATGGACTTTTCTTCCAGGAACTTGACTAAGCTTTTTTTTAAAACCCAACTACACTGACAGCTTTCAGCACATCCAGTGGCAACAAATTCCAGAGCTTAATTATGCATTGAGTAAAGAAATATTTTCTCTTATTTGTTTTAAAAATACTACTTAGTAACTTCTGTGCATGTCCTCTAATCATTGCACTTTTTTGAAAGAGTAAACCGATTTGCATTATCTGTTCCATTCTGCTCATTATTTTATAGACATTTTATTTAAAATGTATTAACCCCCCTTTCCAGATTTAAAAAATTGCTGAGACCGATTTACAGAAATAACACGCAATACAATAAACATATAACACTGAAATTGAAAATAGAACAGTACATAAAATAAAATTAAAACATTTGATCTTCTTGCATTGTATATTTATAAACCTAGTTGCTTTCACCTCAGGTCAGCCCCGTAAACAAGATTTTAATATCCTCCATTCATTAACCATGTTTTTAGCCCCTTCCAGAACTTCATCTAATCATTTTCTTAATACCACCGGTAATTCATTCCAGAGTTTTGGGACCGCAGAAGAAAAGACTCTTTTTGCAGGCCTAGGTCTAAACGCCTTCACAGATGGTAAACTTAATTGCACTCAAAGATGCACCCTGGGCTCTCATCTACTATGGTTCCATTGAATACGTCCCCTAAGATGAGGAGGACATACACCCCTCAATACCTTAAAGGCCAGTACTAAACATTTAAATTTATTTCCTAGCATGTAGCCAGATGGACTCAGGATCAATGGGCTATGCTACCCTGCTAGCAGATGGAGAGAGTCAGATTTGAAAGCTGACATCACCCTAGATGTACCCTTGCAGTACCCTCAGCCCTTCAGTATTATTCTGTCTCCAGCAGCCGGTGGATGTATCTCTCCCTATGGGGATGGCTGTACTTTTGGAAAGGAGAAATTCTACATTGAAACTGGAGAAAAAATTGAGCCCCGCTCTCTTGTGGTGATACCTAAAGGTCTCACCCCCAGTTTGAGAATTCATGAGGT
Source organism: Rhinatrema bivittatum (assembly GCF_901001135.1). NCBI lineage: Eukaryota > Metazoa > Chordata > Amphibia > Gymnophiona > Rhinatrematidae > Rhinatrema > Rhinatrema bivittatum. The sequence continues at coordinate 204,578,434 of NC_042621.1, forward strand.
GATTTCCAAGATCCCTTTAGAGGTATGCCTTGGTCCAGTAGCCGATTCCCGGTGTGGACTTTTGCTGCTTAAGCAGCTGAAAGGCAGCGGGTGCAGGAAGCCGAGCACGGAGGTGACGCCCAAAGCCCTCTCCCTTCGCAACCAGAGACTGTCTCTGTACTCAGCTGGTAAGTGCTGAACCCAGGTAAGTTTAAAAGAAAAAAGATTTACCTCCAGATTCAGAGACATTTGGAGGGGTTTCAGTAAGACTTCCTACGGTCTCCTTGTTTGGTGCGCTGTACCAATGTCTAGCCCGATCCCGTTGGGGTAAGGGGAAGTGGGCTTGCAAGTGGATTGAGCGGCTCCTCGGTGGGCTAGGTCCTGCTTTAGGCTTGGTTGGCACAGCGTGTGGTAGGCTGCGGTGGTGCCATATTGCGTACGTCTTTGTGCGTGCCATGTTGCCCTCCATAGAACGTCGGTACACGCAGTGCGTTGGCTCTACGTACTCTATTTGCACATAACTGCTCTGGCACAGTGCTCTATTTGCACATGGCTGCTCTGGCACAGTGCTTCTTCCTTCAGTGGCAAAGGCACAGCTCCAGCAAAGTATCCCCTTTTTTTTTTTCTCTTCCCACACCCTTTGTCTAAAATCTCCTTGCTTGCCTTCCACTTTCTCTCTCCCCAAACTATTGTGTCCTGCATCGTCCTTCCCCTTCATCTCCCCTCTCTCACTTGCATTCCACTCCATGCTTTGCATCCCTCTCTATCTCCCCCCTCCACTATTTGCCCTTCATTGTCTCTCTTTCTGCCTATCCTAAAAAGCCTTCATTGGCTGCCAGTGCACTTCAGAATTCTCTACAAATCCATCTCCATTATCTACAAAATCATTCATCAACATACTTCTATTGACCTGCAAATTCCTCTCCTCTTACACAATTCTTCAAGACCTACCAGAGATGCATGTAGAGGTTCACTCCAGGTTCCTCCAACCAAAGCCACTAGACATATTACCTTGAGAGATCAGGCCCTCTCTACCGCCGGTCCCCCTTTATGGAATTCCATCCCCCCCAGACCTAAGACAGGAACCCTGCCTCCCAACCTTCAGGAAGAGACTTAAGACTTGGCTCTTCAAACAAGCTTTCCCGGACTCCAGCTAATGTCCTTCAACTTCTAGTTCTATAACACAACCAGCTCATTTAACTGTTCGTTGTAAATATTTAAAATGCTATTAACCTTTTTCTTTTTCCTTCCTCTCCCAGTTTAAGCATCCCTGTTTTTTGTAACTGCTTTCTTCCGCACTACAGTTCCAGTTTTTTTTTTCTTTCTATGCACCACTGTTTTAATGTAAACCAGCATGATGTGATTTTATCATGAATGCCGGTATATTAAAAACCTTAAATAAATAAATAAATAAAATAACATTGTGTACTTACATATGCGCACAACCTATTAAGCATAGAATACAGGTAAAGCCGGGCGGGTGGGCTGTGTACTGCACTTCGCCACATCCTGCCTAGGCACCCAACCGAGAGCCAACAGAACACACAATTACTGCTGCCAATGGCTCCAGCAGCCAAGAAACATAAGCACCTTTCTCTCTGCGCTGCTTGTCATGTTAGGGCTTCACAGACTGACCTGGATTCCAACTTAGGTCAGCACTGTGAGGAAGCCCAGGGAGAGTTGGCCTCCTTGGACTTTGCTACGCCCAGCTCCTCCCATTCAGAGGATAGGTTAGCCACAGCCTTAATTGGAAGTACCCTGAATCTGAGTACCCCTGGGACTGGGTCATCCATGGGAGAGGGAAATTCAGCAGCACCTATCCCAGTACCTCTTGGGCTAGGCATGGACCCGGCTGCCTTCTCTTGGGTGGAATTTTTCCAGGACCTTAAAGCCTTCGTACAGGCACAGTCTGCTACCTTACTTGCCCCTGTCCGGATGGATCCTCAGCCGGTAAGCCCTCCCTTTCCATCCTATTGGCAGACCTCGAGGCATGCCTCACCTACCAAGGATATCCCTGGCAGGGACCCGAACGGCATGGACAAAGAGGAGGATACAAATACCTTTGAAGATTTATTTTTTATTTATTTATTTAACATCTCTTTTATACCGATATCCGTTCGCACATCGCATCGGTTCACAATAAACAAAAACTTTTGGGCGGGGCCCTTACATATAACAAACATCAATGGGTAGATGCAATGCAATAGAACTGTAACTAAAACTATATACATGAGAGTGCACAGTACAAAATCAGCGGATATAAGGCGTTCATAACAAAATAACAGTGTAAAATTCACAGAGGGGTTTTATGTAATAGGGGGTGACATGGGGTAGGCTTGTTGAAAGAGCCAGGTTTTAAGTTTCTTTTTGAAAGTGGGGGTATATGTCTCCATGCGAATATCATGGGGCAGGGAGTTCCATATGGTGGGGCCGGCAAGAGAAAAGGCTCTGTTTATAGTAGAGGAGAGTTTAAAAGATTTGATAGATTGGGCACGAAGTGTTCCTTGGAGGGCTGGGCGGGTAGGTCTCTTGGAGGTGCGAGGTAGGAGGGGGGGATTAAGCCAGTTGAGGTTGGAATTTAATAGACTCTTGTGTATGATAGATAGTGTTTTATATAGAATTTGTGACTGTATAGGGAGCCAGTGTAGTTCGATAAGTGTGGGAGTGATGTGATCTCTTTTCTTTGTGTTTGACAGTATCCGAGCGGCGGCATTTTGTAGGAGTTGTAATGGCTTAGTGTGTGTTGCAGGAATGCCAAGGAAGAGTGCATTGCAATAGTCAATTTTCGATAAAATAATAGACTGGAGTACTGTAAGGAAATCAGTGAAGTGTAGTAGGGGTCTGAGCTTCTTTATCGTTTGTAGCTTAAAATAGCAATCCTTTATGATGGATTTAATGAATGGTTTAAAAGAAAGGTGATTATCAATAATGACTCCTAAATTACGAGTGTGCGATGGGAAATTGGTGGATGAGTAAGCAAGTGGGATGTCTGGGAGCGGTTGCCTATTAGATATGATTAATAGCTCAGTCTTGTTGGAATTTACAGCTAGGTGCATGTCCTTTAGGAGTTGGTTGATGGAGGAAAGACAGGATTCCCAGTTTTGTAAAGCAGTTTGGATAGAGTCAGAGAAAGGGAAGATGAGTTGCACATCGTCAGCATAAATAAAATGCTTGATGTTGAGGTTAGTGAGAAGCGTGGTAAGGGGAATCATGTATATATTAAATAGCGTCGAGGAGAGTGAAGAACCTTGGGGCACACTTTGGGGAAGACTGATGGGATCAGATTCATAGTTGTCCACTAGGACCGTAAAAAAGCGATTTTGGAGATACGATTGAATCCAGGCGAAGGCATTGCCAGTGATCCCAATACTTCTGAGGATGTTGAGTAGGACATCTTGATTGACTGTGTCGAACGCAGCCGAGATGTCAAGCATGGCGATCAGATAGGAGGATCCTGAGTCTGTTCCTCTGATAAGAGTATCGTGTAGGGAGAGGAGCAATGTTTCAGTACTTAAATGCTTCCTGAAACCATATTGGGTGGAAGGGAGGATGTTGTTTTGTTCAAGGTGATCGGAGAGGCGTGAATTAACTAGCTTTTCAAGAACTTTAGCTAGGAGGGGTAGGTTGGACACCGGTCTGTAATTAGAAAGGGTGGCGGGGTCAAAATTCGGTTTTTTTAGTAGCGGTTTCACTATTGCTTGTTTAAGAAAATTAGGGACAATGCCATGCTCTAGAGAACAGTTGAGAATATTTGAAAGAGGTTTGGCGATCACATTGTGTATAGATAGTTGGAGTTTGGAAGGGATGGTTTCAGAAGGATGTGTTGAGGGTTTCATTTTCTTTAGTATGTTCTCTACTTCTAGGGAGGATGAGGATTCAAAAGAGGAGAGGGAGACTGGACAGTTGACATTGGGAAGACAGATATTGAGGTTGTTGTGCGAGAATTGTGCCGTGATGGAAGATACCTTGTTTTTAAAAAATTGTGCTAACTCGTTGCAACGATTTTTAGAGGAGTTAGCCGGTTGTTGCGTGTGTGTGGGAGAAGTCAGGTCAGCTACCATAGCGAAAAGAGCCTTGGGGTTATATTGCAGACCATTTATTTTTTTGGCGTAGTATTCCCGTTTAGATTGTAGGATGGAATTTCTATATTCGTGCATACGTTGATAGTAGAGAGTTTTGGTTGTGGGGGATTGGTGTTTGCGCCATGACCTTTCCGCAGCTCTGAGTTGGATTTTAAGATTTCTGAGGACAGGCGTGTACCAGGGTTTCCTATTTTTACGGTTGGGGTTGACAGTTTTTGTTATTAGGGGGCAATGTTCATTGGCAATGCTGAGGGTGAGGTTAACCCAGGAGGAGAATGCATTATCTGGGGATGATAGGTCAATTTACTTGTCTGTCTGAGCATGCTAGTGTGATGGTCTCTACATTGCAGGATTTACGAAATTTGAAAGATATGGGCTGACGGGGCGTGGAAATGGAGCTTTGAGGAAGTGTAAGTTTAGTCTTGATTAAGGAGTGATCAGACCATGGTACTGCCATACATAATGGAGGATTGGTTATGCTGATGGGGGAGTTGATAAAAATCAGATCAAGGGTGTGGCCAGCTTTGTGTGTGGGAGAGTTCACTATCTGTTGGAAGCCCATAGCTTCAAGTGAAGAAAGGAAAGCTTCACAGGCAGGGGATTGTGGTGAGGTATCCACGTGTAAATTAAAATCTCCTAGGAGGATCGTGGGTACGTCAGGTGATAGTGCGTTTGCAAAGAATTCAATAAGGGGTGATGAATCTTTCTCTAGGAGACCGGGGGCGGGGGGGTATAAATGAGACACAGTTGGAGTGATTTTGATTTGAAGAAGCCAATTTCGTATTGATATGGGATGTCACATTTATGGGACAAAAGTTGGAGGTCCTTTTTTACAGCCAGGAGTAAGCCGCCTCCTCTCTTCTTCTTCCTCGGGATTGAGAAAACATCATAGATATCTAAGGGTAATTGGTTGATGAGGGGAGTGTCATGTTTGAACCAGGTTTCAGTGACAGCGCATATTTCTGGATTAGAATCAGTGAGAATGTCTTGTAGAAGATGGGTTTTCTTTTGAAGAGATTGTGCGTTGAAAAGGATAATGGAAATGAGAGAGAGGCTGATAGCTTGAGTGCGAGTGATGGTGTGTATAGGGATGAGTCTTCTGTTTTTGTGAGGGGTTTTGTGGTGTGTGGTTTGATGAGTGGATGAGAGGGAAACACATGGGTGGACTTCTGTTTGATATGTTAAGGCGCAATCTCCGAGAAAAGGAGGCATTGTTGCACTACAGAGTAAAGCTAGTAGCAGGGTTAGGCGAGTACAGGAATGAAAGCAAAACAACCAGATGCAAAACACAGGTAAGAGTACCGGTATGAATGCAAAACATAAGGCACCAAAAATATGCAATTTACAAAAATGCTAATGATGCAATGAATAGCAAGACTAGCATGATAGGTCTTAGGAAGGAGCAGTTAAGTTGTTAATCTAACTTTCGTAAGGGGAGGGAGGATAGGAATGGTTCAGAGGATTAGGTAGTATACATATTTAGCAGTAAGGGATGGGATACAATTCAAGGATATATCATTCATAAATTCAAAATGCCATTTGAGAATGGTTGGTCTTAGATACTTCACCAGTATTACTGTTTAGCCTAGTTTTGCTTGGGCTGGTCATCCGGGAGCTTAGCTGCGATTTCCGGAAATGGTGCGTGGCAAAAGCGATGGCAATGCATGCAAAGGGTTAGATATCGCCTGGACACAGTCATGAAATCCTTCTGGGCTGTCTGACGGGGCTGCTCGAAGGGGCGCTCAAAGGGGCAGGCCCCTTTGGCGCGCTCCTTCGACGCGTGACGCTCGGCGCGTGATGCCTAGCCTAGTTTAACTTTTATAGTTGACTCTTTTCTTTGTCGCGCATCAGTGATGTCATCAATATGAGTCTTAACATCCAGCACAGAGATTTAAAGGTGGATTCGTTAGTTGCAGGGCCGTCTTCCAGCTGGGGGAGGGGTTAACAGCCACGCGGTGGAGGAGGAGGAGAGGGTCCAATGGAGGGCTGGGTACAGGAGAAAGCTCAATCCAAGCCCTGGATCCTGGCTTGCAGAGCAGTAGCACAAAGAGAAGCAAGTGAAATTCTCCTAATTCCCCCTGGCTTAGAATCGTATCAGACCATGTTATGGTTTTTCCATAGAGACAAATTGCCGGCCCTGATTTCCCAGACCCTGAAAATGCTGGGAGTTCCTGGGGCAGACTCTGTGATGGAACCAAAGAAGAATCTCATTCTGATTTCCTTATGAAATCCTTTTGTTACTTTCCAGTACTGGAAGCCATCCAGGAGTTGATTGACCTGGAATGGGATGCTCCAGAAGCAAGTTTTAAAGGGGGATGAACGTTAGAAGCTCTATACCCACTGAATCTGGCAGTGAGAGAGCCTTTGCATTTCTCTAAAGTGGATGTGCTGGTCTGTGCAGTCTCTAAGCGAACAACTATCCCAGTGGAGGGAGGGGTGGCCTTCAAGGATGTGCACGATAGACGGATGGAGTTCATCCGTAAACAGGCCTGTGACCTTACAGATTGCTTCTTGTTGTGCCCTGGTAGTTTGTTCATGCCTATTCCTCTTTCAGGAGGTGAATGACTCTGGTGTGAATTCCAGAGCGGTTATGGAACCCACCACTGCCTTTTTAGCTTGTTTGAGCTTGGATCTAGTCTATACTTTGGCCAGAGGAGTGGCCTCAGTGGTGGTGGCTAGAAAACAGCTATGGCTATGGAATTGGTCAGCAGACACAACCTCCAAGGCAAATCTTATAAAGATGCCCTTTAAAGGATCACTCCTTTTTGGAAGCAAATTGGAAAAGCTGGCCAGTAAATGGGGCGACTCTCCAGTTCCCCAGCTCCCAGAAGGTAAGAGAAAGCAGTTACAGCGCCCCTCGCTTATGGGGGGTCGATCCAGTGGCTTCCATTGTTTTTGCCCCTACAGAAACTTGACATTTGAGATCTCAGCTCTTTGGGAAGTCTGTCCTTTTGTAATCAACAGCCCAAGAGAGGGGCAGGCTCGGGTTCAGGTTCGTCCCAATAAAATTTTGCTGACCCACCCTCATAACAAGGAGATAGAGGGATAGTCGACCCCCGAACAGAGGAGACATCATGAATATGACCCAAGGAATTTCACATCATTCCTTGGGTCATATTCATGATGTCTCCTTGTCACTCCTGGCACAAAAAGCAGGCAGTGGAGACTACTCTTTTAAGGCTGCTCAGGATGAGGGCTATAATCCCAGTACAGGTGCCCCACGAAAATATGGGGCATTATTTCATCTTTCCCAGGAAGGAAGGTTCCTTTTGCCCCATCCTGAACCTCAAGAGCATCAACCAACATCTACAAGTGAATCATTTCCGCCTGGAAACCCTACGCTCTGTGATTATGGCTGTACAATTGGGAGAGTTCTTAACCTCCCTAGACCTATCTGAGACCTACCTACATATTCCAGTCTTTCAAAAACACAGTTTCCTATGCTTTGCAGTACTGGGTCGCCTTTATCAGTTCTGGCACTGCTCTTTGGTCTAGCCACCACCCCTAGAACATTTTTCAATCAGCTTGGCTATTATGATTTGAACACAGTTGGGGGGTCTATTTAGCTTTTATTATGGGCCTTGTTAAAGTAATTACATTTGATCCAGAGCCAATTCATATTTGGTATGACAAAACTTGTGCAGTAGAGGCTTATTTTTTTAATTCTCGCAGTAATTTTTGAATATCTCTAATTCTTTTACAATGAAAGTGTGAATATGTTGTGTAGATCTGTGACACTCCTACTTTAATGTATTTTGACTTGTATTTTTAAAAAGTGTGTGAAAATTGTAGAAGGATGTGAAGACTTTTACAGGGCATTGTAAGTCTGGGGGAGTGGGGAAACATTTTATTTAACACTTTTCTATACCGACCTTCATGGTGGAGACCATATCAGGTCGGTTCACATCGAATAGGGGAACTGAACCAAGAACAGTAACCAAAAACAAAAGGTTGAACATGAAAAAGCAAAGTTACATTTAACAGGGAAATTAAACTTGGAGGCATAGACTGCTGGAAGGAAGGAAAGGCTAGAGATAGCGGAGAAATTATTAGAATAAACAGAGCAGTCAGGAGGCTCTTATTCTGGGCTTAGGGGTAAAATGGAAATCCATTGCTCCTAAAGGAAGTTCTGTCGACTATTGTGTGTCATGGGTATCTGAGAAGGCTTGGCGGAAAAGCCAGGTCTTAAGTTTTTTCTTGAATGTTGGTAGGCAGGGCTCCATTCTGAGGTCAGCTGGGATGTCGTTCCAGATAGTTGGGCCTGCTGTTGAAAAGGATCGGTCTTTAGTTGAGATGAGGCGTGTGGCTTTTGTAGGTGGGGTCTGTAGGGTTCCTTTATATATTTCTCTAGTCGGTCTGTTGGTGAGGTGGAGATTGAGGGGGAATTCGAGGTCCAGATGCAAGTGATTGTAGATGACTTTGTGGATTAAAGTGAGTGATTTGTGGAGGATTCTGTACTTCACTGGGAGCCAGTGTAGGTTACGTAGGATGGGAGATATGTGTTCTCCCCGGTTGGTGTTAGTCAAGATTCTTGCGGCAGTGAAGTTTCATACAGTGAACATACTGTGGGTTCACTTTTAAATTGCACAAAGATCTTGTGGGCTGAAATATAAGTGAGTTAAAAAAAGAGAAATTTAATATTACATAGTTGTTCTGAAATTCAGAGTTTGAGAGGGCTATGTGAAACATTTATAAGCTTGCTTTTAAGCAGTGTTGCAGTTAGATATGAGATAATTGTATCCATGATGAGTACAAATGAGTTTAGATGCATCATCTTGAATGTTGAGGTGTTAAATTCTCAGTTTTTTAAAAAGAGGAAATTGGGGAATGAATTATCTGAATTGCTATACAAGCAAAAGGGCTCTTCCTATCTTTTTTTTTTATCTGTTTATTAAATTTTTTCAATGATTTGTATACTATTGAAAGGAAAAAACAATGCAGTGATAAAATATTACGTTAATCCCAAAATCCCTTCATAAACAACTCAAATACTATCATTACATCTCTTAGCCCTCAATACAATGTGGGAGATCCATCTCATGAGACAACTTATAATAGGAAATACATTACAATAACAATTAAGTTACTGAAAGCTCTAGGCAAGAATTGTAAATTTTTACTGAACACTTTGAGGTTACACATGCTCTAGAATCGGGCTACTTTCAGGCCTAGCAATCAATGTATCATTTATAAACTTTACCAATTGAGAGGGCTGAAAAAAGGTATAACTTAAATCTTTAAATTTAATGAGGCACTTGCAGGGAAATCTGAGGAAAAACCGTGCGCCCAATTGTATAACTTTCGATCTTAATTCTAGAAATTGTTTTCTCCTGAATTGCGTTTCTTTAGCAAAATCAGGAAATATTTGTACACTCATACCCAAAAATTCCTCAGCTTTATTACGGAAATAAGTTCTAAGTACCCAATCCCTATCAGAGTCCAATAAGAAAGTTATTATCAATGATGCTGGTTGGGCCTCTTCTTCTGCAGATAGGATTTTAGACAGTGCTAGGGAGGAGCTGGCTGTTGTGGTACATGTGGGCACCAACAACATAAGAAAATGTGGGAGGGAGGTTCTGGAAGCCAAATTTAGGCTCTTGGGTAGAAAGCTTAAATCCAGAACCTCCAGGGTAGCATTCTCTGAAATGCTCCCTGTTTCACGTGCAGGTCACCAGAGGCAGGCAGAGCTCCAGAGTCTCAATGCGTAGATGAGACGATGGTGCAAAGAGGGATTCAGTTTTGTTAGGAACTGGGGAACCTTTTGGGAAAGGGGGGAGTCTCTTCTGAAGGGATGGGCTCCACCTTAACCAGGGAGGAACCAGACTGCTGGTGCTAACCTTTAAAAAGGAAATAGAGCAGCTTTTAAACTAGAACAAAGGGGAAAGCCTACAGTCGCTCAGCGCATGGTTCAGAGAGAGGTATCTTCAAAGGATACTAATGATGCATTAGAATTAGGGCATCCTGACAGTGAGGTTCCAATAATAAGAAAAGTAGTCCAAGTGCCTGTAACTAAAAACTCACCTGAGCTAAAAAAAAATCTAACATCCCTATCAATTAAAAAGCAGAATGAAAATACAAACAAAAAACAAACTTTGAAATGTTTGCATGCTAATGCCAGAAGTCTAAGAAGTAAGATGGGAGAAATAGAAAGTATAGCAGTGAATGATGACATAGACTTAATTGGCATCTCAGAGACATGGTGGAAGGAGGGCAACCAATGGGACAGTGCTATACCGGGGTACAAATTATATCGCAATGACAGAGAGGAGCACCCGGGAGGCGGTGTGGCGCTTTATGTCTGGGATGGCATAGAGTCCAACAGGATAAACATCCTGCATGAGACTAAATGCAAAATTGAATCTTTATGGGTAGAAATCCCTTGTGTGTTGGGGAAGACTATAGTGATAGGAGTATACTACCGTCCACCTGGTCAAGATGGTGAGACGGACAGTGAAATGCTAAGAGAAATTAGGGAAGCTAACCAAATTGGTAGTGAAGTAATAATGGGAGACTTCAATTACCCAAATGTAGAAGGAGCGAACCCTTGCACATAAGCAAGTATCACGCAACAACACTGGTGCAAGATCAAGATTTAATCACCACAATTTCTATGGTGGTTATTAGCAATTCCAATAATGGAAAGACTCAATTTTTATAGTGGCAACTCCATGCGTTCAACGAAACAGAATTTGAACAGGTCCCCCGACACGGTCCCGTGTTTCGCTGGGCTGCTTCGGGAGGGACCAGGGGTATATTTTAATCTAAGACATAAAACAAATATCAGTGAGTATAAACAATGGTGAAGAAAGGCTACACAGTACCGACCTTTACAAATGTACATACCTTTATGAAAATACCCGGAGCGCGCAAGCTCACACAGGTGTAGGGCATTTAAACACAGAAAAGGCGCGAACGTGACAGCTCTCGCGAGAGCTGTCAACTTACAGCTGGTCTCGGCGGATCCGCACAGTGGATACCCATCTAATAAAACAGGTACCACTCAATTTCTTTATTGAGGCCAGAGGGGGCTACCGTGTCTAGAATAAAGATCCATCTCTGCTCCCTCCTGCCTAGGATCTCGGGGTAGTTGCCTCCCCGGGGAGGGCGGCGCACAACCTCGATCACCAGGAAGGAGAGATCAGAGATGGTATGTTCGCATTCAAGCCAGTGGGACACCAGGGGTTCATCAAGTCTGTGTAAACGAATGTTAGAACAATGTTCAATTATTCGAGTTTTTAACATGCGTGTGGTTTTTCCCACGTAGAGCAACGGGCATGGACACTTCACAATATATATCACCCCTTTAGTGAGACAGTCCGAGGAAGAGCGAAGTTTGAACTCCCGCCCCGTAAGTGGATGTATGAATTCTGACATATTGGCTGTGTGGCTGCACATAGTGCAATGACCATGTATTCCTAAATTGTCAGATGTGTCAATGAATGGGTAAGTATGCACTAGCCTGTCTCGTAGATTTCTGCCACGCTTAAAAGTAAAACGAAGCGGGCCACGTAACAGTTCTGTGAGTGAAAGTGCTGACCAGTGTCGCCGTATCATCTCAGCAATGGTGCTCCCCATTATTGAAAATGGCAGAATACAGTTGTTAGATTCATCAGGCGAACTGGAGGATGGTAAAAATAGCCAGTCCCGGTTTGTGTATAGCGCTCTCTTAAAAGCTCTCTTGACTACCCTATGGGGATAGCCGCGGTCCAGAAAACGGTTGGTCATTACTTTTGCCTGTGTAAAAAATTCCAGGCGGGTGGAGCATAAGCGGCGTAAACGTAAGAACTGGCCTGTTGGGATATTGTCGCGCAAGGCGCGAGGATGACAACTCTGATACTGTAATAGAGTGTTCCGGTCAGTATGCTTCCGATAAATAGATGTTTCAAAATGCTCCTGACCTGCAGTAATCAAAATGTCTAAAAAAGCAATTTTCCAACGGTGAATACAGAAGTTAAATTGTATATGGGCATTGAGAGAGTTGAGCCAATCCAGAAAACAATAAAATTGTATATCTGTGCCCATCCAAATCACCAAGACGTCGTCAATGTACCTACGCCAAAGATAAATGAATCTGGACCACTCAGAAGGATAGATAAATTGACTCTCAAAATTATCCATAAAAAGACAAGCCAAACTGGGGGCCATAGTGGCCCCCATAGCTGTGCCTTTAATCTGTTTGAAGTATGAATCATGGAACTGAAAGAAATTCTCAGTGAGAGCTAGTTCAGATAACTGCATTAAAAAAGAAGTAGGTACACGATGAGGTCGTGGGCGTTTGTCCAAAGTGTGTGAGATCACTTGAAGTGCTTCAGTCTGAGGAATATTTGAATATAGTGAGATAACATCAAGTGTAACAAAAAAGAATGGGTTAGGGGGAAATGGCAGTTCAGATAATATGGAGATCAAATGAGTGGAGTCCCTCACATATGACTGAATTAGCGACACAAAAGGTTTTAGGAAATAGTCCACAAACTGGGATAAGGGTTCAAGAAGAGAGCCAATGCCCGAGACGATAGGACGACCAGGCGGATGCATCAGCGTTTTATGGATTTTGGGTAACGTGTAGAACTGTGGTGTAACAGGATGTGGGGTGGTGAGAAATTTCCCTTCTTTAGTTGTAATAATATGCCGGTCTAATGCTTCCTGAACAAGTTGTTTGATAGTACCCTGTAGTTCTTCGGTGGGATCAGTCAATAATGGGCTATAAAATTCACGGTCACTCAATTGGCGAACAACCTCAGTGTCATAATCAGAACGGTCCTGGACGACGATCCCGCCACCCTTGTCCGCTGGTTTAATCATGATAGAATGATCCCTGCTTAAGGACATTAAAGCATGTGTCTCGTCTCTAGTCATATTATACCGAATAAATCGTTTGGATAAAAAGATCGTGCGTACATCCCTACTGACTAGGCGTTCAAAAGCACCGAGGGAGACATCAATAGGGCGAACAGACTGGTCAAACTTCCTCCGACTCTGCTTTGGGACTCTCTGCATCCTCTCGGTATGCATCGATCGCGGCATCTTTTTTAGACTCGGGCCACGGTCAACGCAACACCCGGGGATCGCGAGCGAAGGGAACTATAACAGTCCAGCGAGCACAGAGACCAGCTCGTGTAACACGATCACAAGCGGATCCGTGGCAGTAAACCGGGAGACTGTGTTTAACTTATCCTCACACGGTCTTTCTGAATGTGAATTAAGGGTTTTAGAGAAGGGACTTTCCTTTGTCCCCACGATTAAGGGTGATATATTTGATGTATTCACACACCTCCACCGCTTTTTTCGCTTGCTGAGACTTAAATTATTCTTTTTGGATTCTGACACATCTACGGATATGTCAGTTATGCGCCCGCGGTCTCGGTGGATCCCTCCAGGCCCTATTGATGTCTCCCTCGGTGCTTTTGAACGCCTAGTCAGTAGGGATGTACGCACGATCTTTTTATCCAAACGATTTATTCGGTATAATATGACTAGAGACGAGACACATGCTTTAATGTCCTTAAGCAGGGATCATTCTATCATGATTAAACCAGCGGACAAGGGTGGCGGGATCGTCGTCCAGGACCGTTCTGATTATGACACTGAGGTTGTTCGCCAATTGAGTGACCGTGAATTTTATAGCCCATTATTGACTGATCCCACCGAAGAACTACAGGGTACTATCAAACAACTTGTTCAGGAAGCATTAGACCGGCATATTATTACAACTAAAGAAGGGAAATTTCTCACCACCCCACATCCTGTTACACCACAGTTCTACACGTTACCCAAAATCCATAAAACGCTGATGCATCCGCCTGGTCGTCCTATCGTCTCGGGCATTGGCTCTCTTCTTGAACCCTTATCCCAGTTTGTGGACTATTTCCTAAAACCTTTTGTGTCGCTAATTCAGTCATATGTGAGGGACTCCACTCATTTGATCTCCATATTATCTGAACTGCCATTTCCCCCTAACCCATTCTTTTTTGTTACACTTGATGTTATCTCACTATATTCAAATATTCCTCAGACTGAAGCACTTCAAGTGATCTCACACACTTTGGACAAACGCCCACGACCTCATCGTGTACCTACTTCTTTTTTAATGCAGTTATCTGAACTAGCTCTCACTGAGAATTTCTTTCAGTTCCATGATTCATACTTCAAACAGATTAAAGGCACAGCTATGGGGGCCACTATGGCCCCCAGTTTGGCTTGTCTTTTTATGGATAATTTTGAGAGTCAATTTATCTATCCTTCTGAGTGGTCCAGATTCATTTATCTTTGGCGTAGGTACATTGACGACGTCTTGGTGATTTGGATGGGCACAGATATACAATTTTATTGTTTTCTGGATTGGCTCAACTCTCTCAATGCCCATATACAATTTAACTTCTGTATTCACCGTTGGAAAATTGCTTTTTTAGACATTTTGATTACTGCAGGTCAGGAGCATTTTGAAACATCTATTTATCGGAAGCATACTGACCGGAACACTCTATTACAGTATCAGAGTTGTCATCCTCGCGCCTTGCGCGACAATATCCCAACAGGCCAGTTCTTACGTTTACGCCGCTTATGCTCCACCCGCCTGGAATTTTTTACACAGGCAAAAGTAATGACCAACCGTTTTCTGGACCGCGGCTATCCCCATAGGGTAGTCAAGAGAGCTTTTAAGAGAGCGCTATACACAAACCGGGACTGGCTATTTTTACCATCCTCCAGTTCGCCTGATGAATCTAACAACTGTATTCTGCCATTTTCAATAATGGGGAGCACCATTGCTGAGATGATACGGCGACACTGGTCAGCACTTTCACTCACAGAACTGTTACGTGGCCCGCTTCGTTTTACTTTTAAGCGTGGCAGAAATCTACGAGACAGGCTAGTGCATACTTACCCATTCATTGACACATCTGACAATTTAGGAATACATGGTCATTGCACTATGTGCAGCCACACAGCCAATATGTCAGAATTCATACATCCACTTACGGGGCGGGAGTTCAAACTTCGCTCTTCCTCGGACTGTCTCACTAAAGGGGTGATATATATTGTGAAGTGTCCATGCCCGTTGCTCTACGTGGGAAAAAACCACACGCATGTTAAAAACTCGAATAATTGAACATTGTTCTAACATTCGTTTACACAGACTTGATGAACCCCTGGTGTCCCACTGGCTTGAATGCGAACATACCATCTCTGATCTCTCCTTCCTGGTGATCGAGGTTGTGCGCCGCCCTCCCCGGGGAGGCAACTACCCCGAGATCCTAGGCAGGAGGGAGCAGAGATGGATCTTTATTCTAGACACGGTAGCCCCCTCTGGCCTCAATAAAGAAATTGAGTGGTACCTGTTTTATTAGATGGGTATCCACTGTGCGGATCCGCCGAGACCAGCTGTAAGTTGACAGCTCTCGCGAGAGCTGTCACGTTCGCGCCTTTTCTGTGTTTAAATGCCCTACACCTGTGTGAGCTTGCGCGCTCCGGGTATTTTCATAAAGGTATGTACATTTGTAAAGGTCGGTACTGTGTAGCCTTTCTTCACCATTGTTTATACTCACTGATATTTGTTTTATGTCTTAGATTAAAATATACCCCTGGTCCCTCCCGAAGCAGCCCAGCGAAACACGGGACCGTGTCGGGGGACCTGTTCAAATTCTATTTCGTTGAACGCATGGAGTTGCCACTATAAAAATTGAGTCTTTCCATTATTGGAATTGCTAATAACCACCATAGAAATTGTGGTGATTAAATCTTGATCTTGCACCAGTGTTGTTGCGTGAGACTTCAATTACCCCAATATTGACTGGGTAAATGTATCATCTGGACACGCTAGAGAGATAATGTTCCTGGATGGAATAAATGATAGCTTTATGGAGCAATTGGTTCAGGAACCGACAAGAGAGGGAGCAATTTTAGATCTAATTCTCAGTGGAGCACAGGATTTGGTGAGAGAGGTAACGGTGATGGGGCCGCTTGGCAATAGTGATCATAATATGATCAAATTTGAATTGACTGGAAGAGGAACAGTATGCAAATCCACGGTTCTTGTGCTAAACTTTCAAAAGGGAAACTTTGATAAAATGAGAAAAATTGTTAGAAAAAAACTGAAAGGAGCAGCACAAAAGTAAAAAGTGTGCAATAGGTGTGGTCATTGTTTAAAAAAACAACAAAAAAACAAAAACCATTCTGGAAGCACAGTCCAGATGTATTCCACACATTAAGAGAGGTGGAAAGAAGGCGAAACGATTACCGGCATGGTTAAAAGGGGAGGTGAAAGCTATTTTAGCCAAAAGACTTTCATTCAAAAATTGGAAGAAGGATCCAACAGAAGAAAATAGGATAATGCATAAACGTTGGCAAGTTAAAGACATTGACAGGCTAAGAGAGAATTTGAAAAGAAGTTGGCCATAGAGGCAAAAACTCACAGTAAAAACTTTTTAAAATATATCCAAAGCAGAAAGCCTGTGAGGGAGTCAGTTGGACCGTTAGATGATCGAAGGGTTAAAGGGGCACTTAGAGAAGATAAGGCCATCGCGGAAAGATTAAATGATTTCTTTGCTTCGGTGTTTACTGAAGAGAGGACGTTGGGGAGGTACCTGTAGTGTGGAGAAGGTTTTCAAGGGTAATGATTCAGATGGACTGAATCAAATCACAGTGAACCTAGATGTGGTAGACCTGATTGAGAAACTAAAGAGTAGTAAATCACCTGGACCAGATGGTATACACCCCAGAGTTCTGAAGGAACTAAAAAATGAAATTTCAGACCTATTAGTAAAAGTTTGTAACCTATCATTAAAATCATCCATTGTACCTAAAGACTGGAGGATAGCTAATGTAACCACAATATTTAGAAAGGGCTCCAGGGGCAATCCGGGAAACTACAGACCGGTTAGCCTGACTTCAGTGCCAGCAAAAATAGTGGAAAGTGTTCTAAACATCAAAATCACAGAACATATAGAAAGACATGGTTTAATGGAACAAAGTCAGCATAGCTTTACCCAAGGCAAGTCTTGTCTCACAAATCTGCTTCACTTTTTTGAAGGAGTTAATAAACATGTGGATAAAGGTGAACCAGTAGATGTAGTTCCTCATGAGAGGCTTCTAGGAAAAGTAAAAAGTCATGGGATAGGTGGCGATGTGCTTTCGTGGATTGCAAACTGGCTAAAAGACAGGAAACAGTAGGATTAAATGGACAATTTTCGCAGTGGAGTGCCTCAGGGATCTGTATTGGGACCCTTACTTTTCAATATATTTATAAATGATCTGGAAAGAAATACGACGAGTGAGATAATCAAATTTGCAGATGATACAAAATTGTTCAGAGTAGTTAAATCACAAGCAGATTGTGATAAATTGAAGGAAGACCTTGTGAGACTGGAAAATTGGGCATCAAAATGGCAGATGAAATTTAATGTGGATAAGTGTAAGGTGATGCATATAGGGAAAAATAACCCATGCTATAGTTACACAGTTAGGTTCCATATTAGGTGCTACAACCCAAGAAAGAGATCTAGGCGTCATAGTGGATAACACATTGAAATCGTCGGTTCGGTGTGCTGCGGCAGTCAAAAAAGCAAACAGAACGTTGGGAATTATTAGAAAGGAAATGGTGAATAAAACAGAAAATGTCATAATGCCTCTGTATTGCTCCATGGTGAGACCGCACCTTGAATACTAAGTACAATTCTGGTCGCCGCATCTCAAAAAAGATATAATTGCGATGGAGAAGGTACAGAGAAGGGCTACCAAAATAAGGGGACTGGAACAGCTCCCCTATGAGGAAAGACTAAAGAGGTTAGGACTTTTCAGCTTGGAGAAGAGACGGCTGAAGGGGGATATGATAGAGGTGTTTAAAATCATGAGAGGACTAGAACGGGTAGATGTGAATCGGTTATTTACTCTTTCGGATAATAGACTAGGGGCACTCTATGAAGTT
Source organism: Rhinatrema bivittatum (assembly GCF_901001135.1). Classification (NCBI taxonomy): domain Eukaryota; kingdom Metazoa; phylum Chordata; class Amphibia; order Gymnophiona; family Rhinatrematidae; genus Rhinatrema; species Rhinatrema bivittatum. The sequence goes on from NC_042621.1 coordinate 204,596,416, forward strand.
AGCATGTGGCACATTTAAAACTAATGGAGAAAGTTCTTTTTTACTCAACGCAGAGTTAAACTCTGGAATTTGTTGCCAGAGGATGTGGTTAGTGCAGTTAGTATAGCTGTGTTTAAAAAAAGGATTGGATAAGTTCTTGGAGGAGAAGTCCATTACCTGCTATTAATTAATTAAGTTGACTTAGAAAATAGCCACTGCTATTACTAGCAACAGTAACGTGGAATAGACTTGGGGGTAGATTTTCAAAGGGTAACGCGTGCAAGCCCCGGGACCCGAGTAGGTCCTGGGCTTTCCGGGGCGGGGGGGGGGGGGGGGGAGTCGCGGCGGGTCATTCGGGGGCGGGGCTGCGGGTGTGGTTCCAGCCCAGGGGCGTTTCGGGGGAGTGGCTGAGGCCTCCGATACAGCTCCTGGGCCAGGGAATTGTGCGCCAGATGGCGCGCGCGAGTTACGCCTGCCTCTGGCAGGCATAACTTTTAAAACAAAGGTGGGGGGGGGGGTTTAGATAGGGCTGGGGGGGGGTGGGTTAGGTGGGGGAAGGGAGTGGAGGTGCGGGGGGTGGAAGGAAAATTCTCTCCGAGGCCGCTCCGAATTCGGAGCAGCCTCTGAGGGAATGGAGGCAGGCTGCATGGCTCGGCGCGCGCAGGCTGCCGATTTTGGGCAGCCTTGCGCGAGCTGACCCTGGATTTTAAAGGATACGCGCAGCTACGCACATATCTATTAAAATCCGGCGTTGTTTTATAAAATCTACCCCTTAGTTCTTGGGTACTTGCCAGGTTCTTATGGCCTGGATTGGCCACTGTTGGAAACAGGATGCTGGGCTTGATGGACTCTTGGTCTGACCCAGTATGGCATGTTCTTAATGGAGACATTTGCATTTCTCTACCTTCATCTGAAACTTTTTTCCTCATGGGCAGGTAATAAATCTTCGATAATGGGGGCAGTGTAGCTTGAGGTAATTTCAGACTTTCCATTGCAAACTTGGTCCACATTTCTACAGGAGTAACTGTAATTTTTCTAGGAAAATTGATTAACCTCAGATTTTTACTTCTCTGTTGGTTTTCAATATTTTCAAATTTCCTTAGACTTCCTATCTTAAAGGAAATGGCTGTTTATACTTCGCATTAGCAGAAGTGAAAAAAGAGGAGTCAGAATAATGGTACAGTGAGTACATTTGGCTCATTGTGGAAAACAAATTGGCAAGGGATTTTAGAGCTGTAATAGGTTCAATACATGGACCAAATATGGGAAGTTATATTTTGTAGAAGAAATTCTCTTGATTTTATTTTTTTTTGGGGTGGGGGAGGCGAACACATTGGTAGGGGGAAGCTTTAATTTGATTTTTGGATCTGTAAATCTACAAAACGAGCTCAGATTCTACACAGCAATGTAGAAATTTTTAAGAAGAGTACAGGAGATAGGCTTAGTTGATATTTGGAAATCTCTCTTTTCACTTGATTACACAAAATTCATTTTTATATTTATAATTTTTTTTTTGGGACTGGAACATTGTGTTAAAGGATGCTAAAGTGGGCCAGATGTAGCCTGATTATATATCACTTTCAACTTTTTATTTTGGCCACATTAGTTGACAAAGAAAATGGAATATGAGGGTGATTATTGAAAGAAAAAATATATGTATATAAATTCTAGAGAGGAGTCTAATCAGTATATTATCTTGACTAAGGGTCTCCTGGCATGTTATAGGAAATGGTCAAACTTACTTGGAAAGGGGAAAATATCTTCAAAGATCTAAATTAAGAGATGGGGATAAAAACAATGTGAGGACTTCAGGTAAACTGAAAAAAAATCAAACAAGTGGTGTAGCGATTTTAAAATCTATACTTGAGGTAAATTGCTATTTTGTCCAGTAAAATGGAGGAAAGCCTCAGAAAAATTAAACTTTTTTTTATTTTTTATGACAAGGGAAATAAGGCAAATAACTTTAACATATGCACAAAGGTTTTGACTAGAAGCTCCTTGTGTAAAATTCTAGATGACCAGAGTAGGTGAGAATGGAATCTTTAATGATATGTAATGTGTTTTGAGATTAGTTCTCCATCTTCAAATTTATATAAATCTCAGGAAAATATGACATTTTTGTAGTGCGTGAACATGATGAAGATTATCATGCCCCAATAACTGTAGTAGAAGTGATGGCAGCTATTCTCATGATGAAAGGGGTGAAGTACCCAGGACAGAGTGGATTTCTGTTAAAGTTCTATAAACTTTTCTAAATCTGTTGGCTCCAGAATTAGATATTTTTGGAAACTCTTGCATATTGAAAAAGCTAGTTCTGAAAACGAAATGCTTTCATTTCATTTATTTATAGGGAAGGGAAATAAGTATTTTTAGGGATTTATTTATTTTATTTATTTTTTTAATTTTATATACCGACAACCGTTTGCACATCGTGCCGCTTTACAAGTAACTTATAAACAAAGGATATATAGGCAAAGCCTTTACAAAAAACAGTATGTAACATGAACACAGTAACAGAGCAGGTAACTAAATAACTTGGGGAAGGGAGGTATAGGGGTGGTAGAGACACAAGGGGGGGGGGGGCAGGGGGAGGGTGAAAAACAGATACATAAGGATAAGATATGTACAAGGATTTGAGGAACAGTTGATATGTACACTGGTTATATACAGAATTGTATAAGCGCGGATAAAACAGACACACTTTTTTTTTTTTTTCAAGCAAGGGGTTGAGTGAAGGGTTTGAAGTTCTTAGAGGGAAGGAGGGGTAAGTGTTGGGTGTAGTTCCTGAAGGGGATTAAAGGACTTTTGGGGGGGTATTGGTGAGAGATGAAGGTCGGGTTAGAGTGTTAGTAGGTGGTGATGATGATTGGGGGTATGCTTGGAGGAAGAGCCAGGTTTTGAGTTTCTTTTTGAAAGTGGGATTGGAGGTTTCGGTGCGTAGGTCAAGAGGCATAGAGTTCCAAAGGGAGGGGCCTGCGAGGGAAAGGGCTCTATTGGTGGTGGAAATGAGTCTTGTGGATTTTATGGAAGGAGGAATAAGGGTTCCTTGGAGTGATGGACGGGTAGGTCTAGTGGAGGTACGAGGAAGGAAAGGTGGGTTTAGCCAGTTGTAATGATGAAGAGGGGAGCCTGATTATGGAAGATATAGATGGGCTCTGCCTCCTGCCATTTGCAAATATTTTATCTGGCCTTGTAAATAAGTTTTGGACAGTTTGAGAGCACAGCAGTAGCAGCTGAATATCCCCCTTTATGACAGGTATATGGGGGGCATCTGTTTGTCTTCTGGAGACAACTGCTGGATGTGGTTCAACTCCCATTACACTATATAAAACAAGTGCAAGTAAAAATAGTATAAACCTGTTTTATTCCTTCATTTTTGTTGAGTGGTATGACTAGGCATTCAGTAGTTGTGTAATGTGCTTTTTTTTTTTTCCTTTTAAATTCTGCTACTAAATTGTGTTTGGAAATCAGTGGTTGAGGAAGATCACCTATTGGGTGCTTTTTGAAATCTCTTCCTTGTTGCTGTCAGATTAAAAAAAACAAACAAAAATTCTTTTGGGTGTTCACAATCCCTCGGAAGTGTGGGAGGGAGCCAGGCGTCGTACAAGGGCAACAACTGATGGCCATGATTCTAGAGTTCTAGAAGGATCTAGGTGCCCCCAACCTAGGACTGCAGTGAGTGGGCTAGGTAAGTTGGGAGGGGATTTAAAATTTCAGAGAAATCCCCAGATAGTTGTGAATAAAGGCTTTTGGTGCCATATCCTGATCATTCTTTCTGCTGAGGTAAAAAGCCAAAAGGAGTAGATTAAAACTGCTGGGCCCAAAAGATGACTACCTCCCCATAGGTCCTACTGTTTTTTTCTCAGATAGAATGGATGAGATTAGCTCGATTTATATTTCCCTGTGAAATTTTAAGTAAGCTTTCACACTTCCCTGACGTTTGAAGGAAATGTCTTAACTGAAAAATAAAAAAGGAAAACTTCAGGGCTTTTTGATCATTTTCTGTAACCTTTCAACCATTCTCCAGCTCTCCACACACAAAAAGGTAATGTAAGAATGAGCAAATTAGAGACCAGAAAAGGTGGCCATTCAGTTGCCAAGAACTTGAGCCTTTGCACATAATCATGTCATGCAGTATGGAGGAGACTATGAGAATGTGTCGTAGAATAGACAGCACTGAAGACACACAATTGTTTTTTTTGGTGCATAGGTGCCAGCTCTGTGGATGCTTAGGCATCCCAGGTATTAAGGAAATGCCTTCACTGTATCTAGGGAAGGGTAATTTTATGTTGAGAAGCTCCCCCAATAATTTTTAATAGTTGGCTCCTATGTTTTGGTGCAGATATTGATAAATACATATGGCTAAATTCAGTAGAAAAATTTTAAATTCTCCCCCACTCTTCCCCCACTGAAACAGCCAGAAAGAAATATGAAAATGCTGTGAGATCAAGTGTAGTCTTTAATTTTAGTGCAGTCTTCCATTCTTATCACACATTTTTTCATGGATAAATTGTTCCTGTCTAATGCAAGGTTGCTACTACCAGCTTTTGTTGTTTCTTACCTGCAGAACCTTTAATGCTATCTGGTCAATAATAACTTTTTTTTTTCTCTTTTGTACTTGTCAAATTGTGATTGATAATCCTTTGTTCCCTACATTTGCTCCATTGCTACTACAGCCTTCCTTAATTCAATGCCCTGCATTTCTGTTTTCTTATTTAAAGCAAAGTCCTTGTGGCAATATCCTTTCTAACCTCACCCATCTACTGTTTACTTTCATATTCTAGCTCTTTATGCTCTTGTCAGCTGAAAAATTGCCATTTTGTGTGGTCTGGAATAGTCTGATCTGCTGTTGACATATGCATGCCTATAATAGATGTATGTTTTGCCAGCTTTAAGAAAGGCAGTAAAATGTGAGACTCTGAGGGCAGGGCAACCAAGGCTATGCTGCACAGGTTAGATTTGTCTTAACGTGAATCTACTAGTGCAACTAGTGATTCTTCCAGTTGAGAATCAAGGATGCCTGCCCAGAAAGGGGCCGATGCAACACAGTGCGCTCAGCCGGAGTCGGACGCGGTGAATGGGATAGTGCTTATCACATGCAAATGCATATGAATGAGGCTATTACTCATTCACTGCAATGCCAAAAATAAATGTGCATCTCAGACGCACATTTATTGCTCAGCTATTAACGCCTGGAGCAGCGTGCTCCATTGAAAAGAAGTACAGAAAATCAGAAAAACTGCTTTTCTGTACTTCTTTAAAAGTTTAAAAAAAAAAAAAAAAAAAAAATCAAAACTTAGCTGGCCGCATTGAAGACAGACACCGATATACTCGGCATCGGTTTTCATAACTGGTGGACTGCAGTTAAGAAAACCAACGCTGAATTTAACGGCGTCTGTGTTCATAACTGGCAGAACGCCGGTAACCGTGGGGTCGTGTTAACAAGGAGGTGCTAAGGTCGCGCAAGCCACCCTAGCACCTCCTTGCTAACGCGACCCCCTAATTATAATCTAACATGGCTCCCCCCCTTGCGGGCCCTATGCATGCATTAAGAAAGCGGGCGCTGACTTTTCAGCTCCCGCTTTCCATGCTTTTTTTTTTTTTTTTGCATCGGCCCCAAAGAGTTTTGGTGGTCCCCCCAGTGTTTCAGATGTGAGGCTATAGAGGTGTGGAAGAAGAGGTTTTCTGTGATGTCACCCAAGCTCTATAGCAGTTGAAAGATTGTTTACAGTTTAGAAAGCACATTAAAACTTGGCTTTTCCACCAAGTGTAACCTGATTTGAAGGGCTGGGCTGGTGTAAAGATGTAATTAAGAGTCTCCAGATCATATAGAGATCTGTTGTAGACTTCAAGATTTTTTGTGTGATTAAAAACTGGGTTATGAAAAGCAAGGGCTTTTGAAATTGTGAAAAAGGCTTAGGAGGCAGTATTGATGAATTATAAGCTGAGTTTATTTTGGTGCTAGGACTTTAAATAGGTATTAGATTAGTCTTGAAGTGATCTACGTATAGGCTAGTTTTTATATATTGTGCCTTTTGTACATTGCCTTGGGTCGCTTGTAGAAAAAGCAATGTATAAATTGAGGCAAAAGATACTGAGCTTGGATGCTTACAGGTTTCGCAAATACGCTATCTTGCAAATAGATTTGCTGGAACGTATCCAGGAGTGGATTGGCCTATCGGGGGCTCGGGTCTCCCCAGCTTCTGCTTGCATTGTGGCTGTGTTCCTGCGCTGCCAGTAGTGGTGATTAGCTACGACCAAAAAAGCTGGGAAGATGGTGGGCCGGTCTTGCAAAAAGCCACTCCTTTGTGAAGTCTGTCTCCAACTTTCCAATGTTGCCACACTCTTGCTCACTAGAGGGAAAGGCCACCACACGGGTGTTTGCAGATGTTGCCTTAATATTTTTCACATGCCCAATTGTGGAACTGCTAGACTCTGATAGGTCTACAATTAGGCAGGAGCCGGGAAGCACTGGCAGAAAGTGTCCCTGACTCCCACAGCCCTCAAACAAGCAATCGAAGAAGAGGCTGTTGGCACCAATCCTCTCACCCATGGCCAAAAAGTCCAGTGGGGACGCTAATATTTCCCCTCCTGCCTGTGACTGAATCAAAAACTCACTCTTCCTACCCACGGCAGAAGAAAGGAACCAGCAGGCGTGGATAGGAGGCTTAGGAAGACATGGTTGGCACACTCCTCCCAGTAGTTGCTAAATACAAAAGTCCCAGCACATCTCCTGGTGCCTGCAGCAGAAGAGGTGGCCTGGTTTGTGTGAGAGCCGATGAGTGAATGTGTATATGGGGGGGGGGGGGGGGGGAGCCTGTGTGTGTTTGAGAGAGATTGAGATTAGGTACGATTGTGTTTGAGAGAATGAACGTGTGTATGTGAGAGAAGATAGTTTGTTCATTCTCCTCCTCCCGTTCTAATCCACAACAATTTCAGGGTGATTGGAAATCAAAAAGCTCCCAGGTATGGCAGAGGATTTTTTTCATCTCTATTGGTTTTAATCATTGGATAGTATTTGATGTCTGCTGTTTTGAAATATTTTATGTTTGATAAATTTTAAAATATTTAATGAGCTTTTAAAATTATTGGATGTTCTGATTGCCAGCTATTTTGAAATATTTTTTATTAGCATGGTTGATGTGTTTTACATTTTTTTTAATGAAAAACTGCTTATTACAGAAAAACACCACAAACATTAGACATACATGACTGAAGCATGTCAAATCAACCACAGTCATTTGTTCGAAGACAAACTTTTATACATAAGACCCCTCCCAGAGGATAACCTCCCCACCCCCTTCCCATCCTCTGAAAATAACCCAAAAGAAAAACTGTCTGCATAATAAGAGTCTGTTCAGCAAACACATACACATTCGGGGGTAGTTGATTAACTTACTTCTAGCTCTAGGGGATAATCTTTGCAAGTAAGGATGTCAAACACTGATAAATGTACATTTACTTTTAAATGATGGTGTGGTAGTTTGATTTTCCATTTGCATTAAAGCATGTAATTTATTCCTCCAAAGCCTAAAACTTGGAGGATCCTGTTCACGCCACTGCAGGAGAATGGCCCTCTTTGCCACCAGATGTGCCTTCTGAATCAAGATGTTTATCCCTCCCCTGAACCTGAAAAAAGGAAGCCACAGCAAAAAGAACACCCTCGGAAGTAAAAACCATGGGTTGACCGACCAAAAAAGACAGATATCGTTGAACTTTACCCCAAAAAGTTTGAATAGCGGTGTAGACCCAAAAGCAGTGTCCTAATGTGCCCCTGTCCGACTGGCACTTACTGCACAGCTCTGAGTCCAAGCAACCCACTCTATACAGCCAGGAGGGAGGCAAATACGCCTTGTGTAAGAATTTATATTGCAACTCTCTCAGAGATGCATTCTCCGTCAACTCAGGGATTCGCTTGATGGCGTGGAGGAAAGGGAAATCAACTAAGGAGAGTATTTTTGCCTTTCACTTAGCATGTAACTCTACACAGGTAACCTCAGGCTTTAAACGAAAAGATTTACAGGTATGTGAAATCCCCATCCTACCTCGCTGGTCTACTTGAAAAAAAACTCCTCAAACTGATCTGCTAAAACATCACGGAGGTGAGAGTTTTGCAGAGACAGGGCATAATGACACAGTTGAAGACATGCAAGAAAGGATTTAGGGGAGAGAGCAAACCATGCAGGTAGATTTTGATAGGACAGCATGTTATCCCCCTGAGTCCACCACCTGTAATAAGGAGACCACACCCTGCTACTCTCAATGAGCAAAGAACAATTCCTGCATATCCAGTAGAAAATATAAATTACCCCTAATAGGTGGATATACTGATTCCTGTGGGTTCTGGGCCAATTAAGAGCAGAGAGATACCCACGCCTTGCGCAAAGATATGAATGTAAAATTGCTGCGCATAGATAAAGGCAAACGGGCTGTGCAAGCATGAAGCACATAAGAGGGATGCAGTAGCTTTAGCAATTCCTTCTCCAGGTCCAGGGGGGTAAAATGCGAGGAATTAAATAGCCAATCTTTCACGTGCCTCAGTAAACAGGCCATGTTATACTCCTCTAAGTTAGGGAACCCCTAGCCCTCCCTGTCATCATGGTCCCACCAGTGGGCCAATACAGTAAAAATCGCAGGAGAGCGGGCAAGCGCCCGCTCTCCTGGCGCGCGCACAGGCCACTCTCCTGCGTGCGCGATTCAGTAAATTTATTTAAATTAGGGCCCACGATAAAAAGAGGCGCTAGGGACACTAGTGCGTCCCTAGCGCCTCTTTTTAGACAGGAGTGGCGGCTGTCAGCGAGTTTGACAGCCGACGCTCAATTTTGCCGGCGTCTGTTCTCAAACTCGCTGACAACCATGGGTTCGGAAACAGACGCCGGCAAAATTGAGCGTCCGGTTTTCGAGCCGCGGGCCCATTTAAAAATTTTTTTTTTTTAAACTTTTTGGACCTCCGACCTAATATCATGGCGATATTAAGTTGGAGGGTGCACAGAAAAGCAGTTTTTACTACTTTTCTGTGCACTTCCCCGGTGCCGGCAGAAATTAACACCTACCTTTGGGTAGGCTCTCATTTCTTAAAGTAAAATGTGCGGCTTGGCTGCACATTTTACTTACTGTATCGCGCGGGAATGACTAATAGGGCCATCAACATGCATTTGCATGTTGCGGGCGCTATTAGTCTCGGGGGGGGGGGGGGGGGTTGGATGCGCGTTTTCGACGCACTATTACCCCTTACTGAATAAGGGGTAAAGCTAGCGCATCGAAAATGCGCGTCCAAATGCGGGTTAACAGTGTGCTCCACCGGAGCGCACTGTACTGTATCGGCCTGCAGGTGAGCTATGGAAATCCGTGCCCTTTTCCCATGTCAGACAAAATGAGACAACATTGCATAAACTGGTTTAATGTCTCTCTTCTGGAGTAGCAAAAGAACAGTTTGCAAAAAAATATAACCATTTGAGCCAAATGAGCATTTTAAATAAATTCACCCTGCCCGTCATGGAAAGGGGTAAATCTTTCCATTCCAAAAACTTATTCTTTAGGGACTTTAATAGTGGGAGTATGTTTAAAATCATAGATTTTGGCTAGAGATGTCGACAACTGCGATAAGATAAATAAAAGAGGTAACAAGGGGCATCCTTGCCTAGTACCGCGCTGCAACGGAAATTCTGCAGTGAGAGAGCCATTTATCAAAATAAGAGCACTCTGCATGGAGTACAGAAGGTGAACCACCCACAGCCAATCACCACGAAACCCAAATCGCTCAAGGGACAAAGAAAAGGTAATCCCAGGCTACTCGATCAAAGGCTTTTTTGGAATCAAAACTGATCAACATGGATAGCATCTTATGAGAAGTGCTCTATGCGATGAAAGCCAGAGCTTGTCTCGCGTTAAAAACAGGATGCTGCCCTTGCACAAAACGCACCTGATGATCACCAGTAAGCAAAGGGATAATGCACACTAATCGATCCGCATAAGTCTTTGCAAGTAATTTAATATCAAAATTCAGAAGTGATATGGGCCAATAAAGATCCTTTGGACCCTAGTTCTTATCTTTTTTGGGAATTAACTTGATCAGGGCCTTATTAGTGTGAGGCGGAAAAGATTGCTTTTCCAGTAGATTCTCATAAGAGAAGCAAGGGGGTGCCACACATTCCTGTAAAATCTTGTAAACCCCCCCCCCCCCCATAGACATCAGGCCCAGGTGTCTTATATGAGGGGGCCCCCAAAATCCCATATTGTATTTCTTCCAGACGATATGAGGGGTTTAATTTTTCTTGCTGCACATCAGTGAGTTGCGTGAGGGCAAATCTCCGAAAGAAACAAGACCTGGCCTCTACATCCTACAACTGTCAAGCATAGAGTTGATGAAAATAATTACGAAAGATTTCACAAAACCCATCCTGTGAATTGACAATTTTCTGCTTTTTATTCCGGGCTGCCGCAATGTATTTAGCCCTCAAATTGAAGTTTTACCATATTGGCCAGTAATTTTCCCGCCCTACAGCCATATTGAAAAAGTTTAAATTTATAATAAAACATTGATTTAACTGTGTATTGGTGAAGCAAGGAGTTCAGGGTAGCCAAAGAGGTGAAAAAATGTCCTGGCTAGCTCAGGACGCCCTCTTTCCAGATGCTGCCGATCCTGACGCACCTGTCCTTCCAGCTTTAGCAACCTGGCATTAAAAGCCCTATGTCTATGAGCTACATAGGCAATAATCTCACCGTGGAGAACTGCTTTACCTTTTTCCCAAAAGAGGGCTGGTGTAGACGTGTTCCCTATTATGCTCCTGAAATTTATCCCAGCGTTGTTGCAAACATTTCTGAAAATGTTTATCCTTAGCAAGAAACACAGGGAAATGCCACAGGCGTCACCATTGTTCACAAACCACCCAATGCAAGTTCACCCATATCACAGCATGGTCAGAAATTGCCAGAGGGTCAGTCTCCGCAGCGGTCACTTGAGAGAACACAGCTGGTGATAACAAGAGATAAACAGTGTAAGACTGAGAAGCATGTGCCCTGGAAACATGGGTGTAGTCCTGTTGCATTGGATGTAGAAACTGCCAGATATCCAATAAATCCAACTGTTTACAAAGCATAGGGATACCATTATGTTTCAAGACCACTTCCAGCGGATCTGGGTGTGATTTATCCAATTGGGGATCACTTACCGCATTAAATCACCCCCCAGTACCAAAGGAGCAGAGGATGTTTCCCATAACAACTTATAAACGGGCCGATACAGTAAATCCCGCAGGTTTTCTGCTTTTCTGTATACTTTCCTGGTGCCGGCAGAAATTAAAATGTGCAGCTTGGCTGCACATTTTATTTTCTGTATCGCACGGGAATAACTAATAAGGCCATCAACATGCATTTGCATGTTGCGGACGCTATTAGTTTTGGGGGGCTTGGCTGTGCGTTTTCGACACGCTATTACCCCTTACTGTATAAGGGGTAAATATAGCGTGTCGAATGCGCGGCCAAACGTGGCTAACAGTGCGCTCCTTAAAGAAGCTTACTTTAATTAGGCAAAAGGTTGCATACTGCATGACACTCTACATTGCATAACCCCAATAACAAAACCAACTACCCCCAGAACGCAACCCCCCCTATCCAGTGTCACCTCCCTGGGTCTTACACCCGGATAAGATTGGTCACTCATCTGACACTTAAGGGCCCTCACCCCCACCCCCATTAACCAAAAGGAAAAGAAAAAGGATCCCACAACACAAAATGATCAACATGAGAAGATTTGAACAAAGTGTCTGTATAGGTCACAGCCCCTGGACCCCCTTGCTGCGAAGCTGCACAACTCTCAGTATGTGACTTATTGTACACCTGATGGGAACCCAGGAATTGGGTGGTTCATACCATACAGCTCAGTCCAGAACATGATCTCCCCAAGGCAGATATCTGAAAAATATAAAATACAGAGGTAAGGAAACTAAGACTTGCACGGACACTGGTAGTTGTACATCCCAGAAGCTCCAGGATCCAAAACCTGTGTAAAAACTAATCTATAGCAAACTAGGAAAACCAACAAACAGACCAATGCTGAAACCAGGAACCACGGCCATCTCAAGTTGTAGGAAAAATCCGTTTGAGTCAGCTCCAAATCAGAGCCCTCTTGAGCGTCCACTACAGCAGGCCTCATCCAAGAAAACAAGACAAGGGCAAATCGCCCACCAACAATGCCCTGGACCAGCATCAGTCCCTCGATAATGTCTGTAAAAAGCGTTGTGCCTCTGTAGGTGTATTGTAGATGATGGTTGATCCTGCATGTGTGACCTGAAGTTTGGCTGGGTATAACAAGGAAAAACAGATTTTCTTCTGATATAAAAAGAACAAAGAGGTGAAAAAGCTCTCTGAAGCCCTGCCAGTTTAGCTGAATAATTTTGGAAGATTAGGATCTTCTGCTCCCCTATACAGGGCTGAGTGCCCCGGCACGTCGCCTGCAAGATCACCCCTTTCTGAGCAAAGTCCAGGAAATGGGCTATAACAACACGAGGTCTAGCATGGTATTCCAGCCACCGGCCTGTGCGATGAGCCCTCTCTATTTTTATGGGGCCCAGTGACTCAGAAAGCTGGAACTCACCTGGGAGCCATTTTTCAAGAAACTCCCGCAGCTCAGCTTCCAGCAGGGATTCCGGGAGCCCCAGGAACTCTAGGTTTTGCCGCATGGAGCGGTTCTCCAGATCTTCAAGCTTAAATTCAGTCGCTTCTAACCTCCCAGCCATCGCAGTGGCAGCTGTGTCCCATCCGCAGCCACCATCTTCCAGCGCAGAGACACGCTGTTCCACCTCTGCGAGCCGCCGGGTCGTCTATTCAAACGCACCGGTCAGAGCATCTAATTTTGCAGAGGTTTCTTCAAACTTCCCAGCCAGCTTAAGTTCGATTGCCATATCGACCACCCCATGTGACTGCAGTGATGAAAACCTCAGTGGAAGCTGGCTCAACAGCACTGGTAAGCTGTCAGCCGGGATTTTTCGTTATCCTTTTTCAGGACCCGGCTCGACATAACCACGCCGGAGTCCCAAGAAGATGAGTTGCACTCTCAACACTGCGGTGTGGTGTATGGATCAGCCGTGGATGGAGTGAATAGCAGCAGGTCAAAGGTGGATGGCAGGTAGGCCTGAAGGGAGCTGGTCAGAAACATATCCTGCTCCCTTCACAGATTCACATGACCTCTACATTAATTTTATTGTTTGAGAAATGGTAGTTGTCTGTCTTTTCTATTCTTGCACTGCATATAGAGTCTGGCAGTTTCTAATTCAGTTTTAGTTTGCACATTTCCATTTATAGTTTATGGTCTCTTTATTCTGTATTTGACAAATTCTGTTTGTATTCTTCATGTGTGATCAAGGTGAGGTATTGTGCTAACATGTAGTTTCTGTATATGTATCTATAGCAGCTTGGTTTGTTCTGTTTTCCTAATAGGAGGTGTATAGGTGTTTTAGGGACTGATGTTAAATTTCCAGTTTTGCCTTTTTATAGGCAGGGCTGTTACTGTTTTAGGTCTGGCAGTTAGTTTATTGGATGGCAAAAGTACTACTTTTTGATGGAATCTGGATTATACAATGTTCCTGGCAGTGGAAGGAATTGTTGCTGTTACTGGGATGACACCAGCATTTGAATATTTTTATTTTTCTATAGTGAATGGTAAGAGGAAATGTCCTAATTCGGCAGTTTTTTCTGACTCTGGGATTAAGCCTATCAACTCAAACTGCCGGTGACTGTGAATTACTGCAGTTATACTGCCACCTGTTCTTCCACTGAAAATAGAAAATGTATTCAAAATAGAAGGTTTATTGTTAATTGAAAGTGTCTATTGAAATATTTTATAAATGATGTATTAAGTATTTAAAATTTGCACTATTACTATGTTGGAACTTTCTATGTTTTTGTTTTTTGTTCAATTTTGTTATACAATTTTTGTTCAATTTTGTTATACTTAAGTGGTCAAGAAATTTGTGTGTGTGTATATTTAATATACTGTATGTATATACATTCTTTGTGTGTGTGCGTGCAATTGTATACCCATGGGCCAGTATGGATGAAAATTCCCCGGGCCGATATTTTCCCACAATCCGCCCTTGAACATATCTGTTCAGTCTGTTCCTGATGATGATCTCTGTAAAGAGATTAATTCAAGAGCTCACAAGTTTTGCTTTTGTTTGAGAGCATAATTCCTTCAAAAAGGAGACCCATTAGCCAGCAGAGCTTATCTTACCTACACTGGCTACATGCATGGCTGGTAGAGCCCACTCCACTGAATATAGGATTATGGGAGAGAGTGTGGTGGCAGGCAGTGTAGTGAGTTGGCAAATTTCTTTTTGCAAGAGAGGACTTTCAGGCCTACTCAGTACAGTGAGCTCAGGCCGAGCACACTGTTAGCCCCTGTCTGGACGAGTGTTTTCGATGCGCTATTATAACCCCTTATACAGTAAGAGGTAATAGCGCGAGGAAAACGCGTATCCAACCCCCCAAAAACTAATAGCGCCCGCAACATGCAAATGCATGTTGATGAGCCTATTAGTTATTCCCGCGCCATACAGAAAGTAAAATGTGCAGCCAAGCTGCACATTTTACACTCCGAAATTAACGCCTGCCCAAAGGCAGGCGTTAATTTCAGCCGGCACCGGGAAAGTGTACAGAAAAACAGAAAAAACTGCTTTTCTGTACACCCGACTTAATATCATAGTGATATTAAGTCGGAGGCCCCAAAAAAAGAAAAAAAAATCAGCTCGCGACTCGTGGGTTGGAAGACGGACGCTCGATTTTGCCAGTGTCTGTTTTCCGAACCCGTGGCTGTCAGCGGGTTCAACAACTGACACCGGAAAAATTAAGCGTCTGCCGTCAAACCTGCTGACAGCCGCCACTTCTGCCAATAAGGAGGTGCTAGGGACGTGCTAGTGTCCCTAGCGCCTCCTTATTACCGTAGGCCCTCATTTGAATACAAAATCACGTGCCCAGGAGAGTGGCCTGGTCGCACGTTGGGAGAGCGGGCGCTCGCCTACGCATTTTACTGAATCGGCCCATTTGTCAGTTAAGAGCTAAACATTTTACCTCGTGGCATGGTCATGTGACAAAAGAACTCTGTTCACCTCCATTGAGTATAAACTATTAGAATCTTTTTATGGTAAGTAAGTTGCAAACCTTGCAGCAAATGTCCAAATGATATATAACCATGGATAATATAGGAAAGTTAACCATGCAACCATGGGAGGGGCATGCAACAAAGGAAGGTGTGAGGCTTTCAAGGAATGTTGATGTAGGTTTCTGCACAAGATGCTGGATTGAGCCTTTGTGTATCTGTATGGGCCAAGGTCTGATATGTATGCGTAACCCAGTTGAAAGTTCATATTAAAACTGAAAAGACATTTTATTAAATTGTCAGCAATACCAGTCTGCTTATTGGCTAGGAGCCAGTTTCCTATATTTTTGATAAGTAAAGGATTATTTTTATGGAATGCTGTGGCCCAGTGTGTGGGATAGCCAAACAATGTATAACTAGTTTAATTTGGAAAATAACTACAAGTAATTTGCCTGTTAATAAAAATCTGGTTTAATGAATTTATTTAAAAAATGTATTTGTGTTTTGGAGGCCATTTGTTTTTATAGATTGACCTTGGTAGTAGATGAGGATTTCTTTCACTGCTGAAACAGTGATTCTTTCTTGTTGAAAAGTAGGAAAAAGGAGTGGGTAAATGCTTAACTTTCTTTACAATTCTAGAAATATTATTGCAAGGCTAAAGATCATAGTAAACTATAAATATGTTCTTATCTTGACTTATCTACAGTTGGACTATTCAATGTGCAAGTCATTAAAAACAAAAGTGTGGTTGTCATTTTAATCCACCAGATATATAGAAATGAAGATCAACAGACAAAATGGTCCAGCTTGATACATTTGTGTTGTGCTTCCTTCATCCAATCTGTGTAAATGAGCCTAGGGATTATTTTTCAAAATACACAAGTAAATTGCAGGTTACATATGGTGATGTGGTTTTCAAAGCTGTAAAACTTCTTAAAAAGAAGTATGGAGGGGAGGGATGATTGCAGAGGGGAGACAAACAGCAGAATTAAGTTATCTGGGACATCTGGTAGTGGGCAAGGAAGTTTATGCCCTGTTAAGTTCCTCTGTATTTCAGTGTGTATAATCATTATTTTCCTAGAGTGTAGCAGATGGACTCAGGACCAATGGGTATAGTGTGCTCCTGATAGCAGTTGGAGCGGATCAGATTTCAATCTGATATCCCTGCAGGACGCCATGCTCCTCAATATTTTCAGTCTCCATAGCAGTTCAGGACTCTATACACGCTTGCACAGCATTAGAGTATTTTATCCAAAACAAGAAGAAATCTTACCTCTACAGATGAGCCCCGCTCTCCTGTGGTGATACCTACGGGTCCCTTCCCCAGTTGAGAATTCCTGAGGTGATTTCCGCGATCCCTCAGAGGTAAGCCTTGGTCCGGCAGCCGGTTCCCAGCGAGGACTTAGCCCCCGACATCGGGCGCGGCTGAGAGGCAGCGGGTGCAACTTCGAGCGAGGCGGTGAAGGTACCTTTCCTCTCCCCCCCGCAGCCGGAGACCACCTGGAACGAGACCAGGAAAAGCCGAGACAAGGTAAGGTAGAAAACTTCCTAAAAGTCTCCGGTCTCCGAGGCTCGAAGAGCTGCACTGATCGCCAGCCGGCGTCAGTGCCACCGGGTTGATCAGCCTTTTCCGGGCTAGACCCCGGTCCGATACGAGGGTCCTCCCACGTGGAGACCCTCCGAGGTGGTCGCTATGTTGCTCGCGTGGTAGCAGTTGCCATTTTCGCCTGATCGCCGCCCTGTCCGATTCGATCTGTGTGCACAGAGGCGAGTCGTGCGCGCAAAAGATTTTGTGCGCACACCTGCGTGCACACAGCGATTTGTATGAGGGCGCCGGGCGCACAGCCACACGCTTTACTGTGTCGGGCGCATAAGTAAACCCCGTGCGCATAGCGGTGCGTGCATTCGACCTACGCACACAAGTAAGCCTCCTGGCGTAGTCTTGAACGCACAAACTGGAGGTTTCTGCAATCCTACGCGCACAAGCCATGGCACCACCAGACAAGAAGCTCAAGGCTCAGGGCCCCTGTCCAGCTTGCCACATTAGAGCTGTGCAGCACAAAGAGGCCACAACTTGTGTATACAGTGCAAGGAGGAGCTGGGTGATCCAGCCCAAGGTCCTCCTCAGCTGGTACTGAGAACTGGATCCACCGACAGTACACCGGACCTTGCTACCCCCAGCAGGAGCCTCCTTCAAACGGGGCTCCCCGGGGATGCAGCGCTTCTCAATTTAGACCCAGCATCTTTCTCCTGGGTAGAATTCTTCAAAGGCCTACATACCTTTGTTCACATGCAACCGGCTCCCCCAGAGGACCCATACATTGCGGGACCCTCTAAACCCAGAGAAGTGCCTCGCCCGCCCAAAAGCACCAGCATTGGGGACACGGACACCTTGGACGAGAATCAAGACTCCCTAGAGGAAGGAGAAATCCCTCCAGGAACGGAACCTTACCGAACCATGAGGCGGTTCTTCACCAAAGACGAGCTTTCAGACCTTGTGGCGCACAGCTTGAAAGAGCTTGCTATCCCAGGCACAAGTGCCACAGGATAACCTAAGATGAACCCCCTCCTAGAGGGACTCTGCCAAACCTCCCGCCATTTTCCTTTGCTACAAGCCGTCCACCAGCTGATTGACCTGGAATGGGAGTCTCCGGAGGCCAAATTCAAAGGGGGGGGGGGGGCAGACCCTGGCAGCCATGTAACCCCCTGGACCCCGCTGCCAAAGATCTCCTGGCATTCCCCAAAGTAGATGCCAATGTCTGCGCGGTCGCAAAGCGCACTACCATCCCAGTTGAGGGAGGAGTGGCACTCGAGGATGCCCAGGACAGATGTCTGGAATCCATCCTCAAACAGTCATTTGACTTTTCAGCTATGTCACTACAGATCGCGTCCTGCTGTGCCGTGGTGACATGCACCTGCTTATGTAAGACTAGGAACGCCACCATGCCTGTCGAAGCACTAGAACCAGCAGTATCATTCCTCACGGATGCGACCTCCGACCTGGTATGCACCACAGCCAGGGGCATTTCGTCTGTTGTGGCAGCCAGAAGACAACTCTGGCTCCGAAGCTGGTCAGCTGACGCGACGTCCAAGACTAGACTCACAAGAATGCCCTTTAAGGGAACCCTCCTGTTCGGAAGCAAACTGGAGAAGTTAGCCCACCAATGGGGTGAATCCCCATTACCGCGGCTACTGGAGGACAAGAACAAGAGAAGCCAGCGCTCCTCTCCCCAAACATCTAAGGGCAGGGGATCACAGTGCTTCAAACCGTACAAGAGTACATATCAAGCATCTCTCCCCACAGGCAGGGGCCAGTCCTTTAGGAACAAGCACAACAAAAGGGGAGCCGGCTCTGGTCCAGACCTCAGCCGGCCCACCCACAGGAAGAAGCCATAGGGGACAGGTTTGCTCTATTCTACCAAAGATGGGTCGAGAGAACTTCGGACAAGTGGGTCCTAACCATCATTCGAGAGGGATATTATCTGGACTTCCACAACATCCCTCCGGTCAAATTTGTGAAATCTCCCTGCCACGACCCCTCCAAGAGGATGGCAGTGGAAACCACGCTGACCAAATTGCTTGCCTTAAAGGCCATAACGCCAATGCCCACACAACAACAAAATACTGGGCACTATTCCATCTATTTTATCGTTCCCAAGAAAGAGGGTATGTTCTGATCCATCCTGGACCTCAAGTTCGTCAACCATCACCTGAGGGTCCCTCGCTTCCGCATGGAAACCCTGCGCTCAGTCATAAGGGCGACATAGCCAGGAGAATTCCTCACATCCATGGATCTGTCAGAAGCCTACCTACACATCCTGGTCCACCATGAGCATCAGCGTTTTCTGTGCTTCGCGATCCTGGACCACCTCTACCAGTTCCGGGCACTACCCTTCGAGCTAGCCACAGCACCCAGAACATTCACCAAAATCATGGTGGTAGTGGTGGCGACGCTGAGGAAAGAAGGAATCCTTGTACACTTATCTGGACGATTGGCTGATCAGGGCAAAATTCCCAGAGGAAAGTCGTCAGGCGACCACCAGAGTCAAAACTCTATTGGAGAACCTCGGGTGGGTGGTCAACATGAACAAGAGCTGTCTGCAGCCCTCTCAATCTCTGGAATACCTGGGAGTCCGGTTCGACACCAGACAAGACAAGGTCATCCTAACTCCTACAAGGAGAACAAAACTGATGAACCAATTGCGAAACCTGTTAAGCAGTCTTCGCTCCAAGGTGTGGGACTACCTCCAAGTCCTCGGCCTCATGTCATCCATACTGGAAGTGATCCCATGGGCAAGAGCTCACATGTGGCCCCTAGCGTTCCCTACTGTCACGATGGAATCCGATGTCCCAGAACCACTCCCTCCGCCTCCCGGAGGAAGTTCGAACCCAGCTACAATGGTGGCTACAAGAAGACCATCTGAGCAAGGGAGTAAGGCTATCCCTGCCGACTTGGACCCTTCTCACCACGGATGCGAGCCTACGAGGGTGGGGAGCCCACTGCCAGGAACTGACCGCCCAGGGAAAATGGGACAAGGAAGAATCGGGATGGAAAAAACAGACTGGAAGTATGGGCAGTCAGACTAGCCTGCCTACGGTTCAGTCACAGACTCTGGGGTGAATCAGTCAGTCATGTCGGACAACGCCACAACAGTGGCCTACATCAACCGCTAGAGAGGAACCAGGAGCCAACAGGTGTCCCTGGAAATAGACCACCTAATGGCGTGGGTAGAATCAAACCTATGAGAGATCTCAGCCGCCCACATTGCAGGAAAAGACAACATCACCGCAGACTACCTCAGCAGAGAAAGTCTAGACCCAGGGGAATGGAAGCTGTCGGCCACAGCCTTCCAGTTGATAGTAAACTGCTGGGGAACACCAGCCATGGACCTCCTGGCAACCCGGTCCAACACACAAGTTCCCAACTTCTTCAGTTTCAGATGGGAACCACAATCCCAAGGGATCGATGCCCTCGTCCAGGCTGGCCACAGGAAATCCTGCTATATGCCTTCGTTCCATGGCCGCTACTGGGCGGGATCATCCGCAAGATAGAACACCACAGGGGACCAGTACTTCTAGTGGCCCCGGACTGGCCAAGAAGGCCGTGGTACGCAGGCATGCGAAGACTACTGACAGGGAGCCCTTTCCCTCTACCTCCGCACAGGGATCTGCTCCAACAAGGCCCGATCTTCCACGAAGACCCAACTCTATTCTCTCTTACGGTCTGGCCATTGAGAGGACTTGCCTGAAGAAGATCGGATGCTCGGGGGCAGTGATTGACACCCTGCTCCGAGCACGCAAGTTTTCCACATCTCTAACATACATAAGGGTATGGAGAATATTCGATACCTGGTGTGAAGACCGTGACATCCTCCCCGTGGACAGTCAAAATCCCCACGATTATGGAATTCCTGCAGAACGGCTTAGAAGGGGTTGTCTCTCAACTCCATCAAGGTGCAGGTGGCCGTGTTGGCATGCTACAGAGCCAAGATAGAGGGTAGCAGCCTAGCCTCTCACCCGGACGTCTCCCGCTTCCTGAAAGGGGTCAAATAGATCCGACCACCCCTAAAGTGGCCGGTGCCTCTATGGAATCTCAATCTAGTTCTAGACTTCCTAGCGGGAACCTCCTTCAGACCCATCCATGGTCTGTCCCTCCGACTACTAACATTGAAGACTGCATTTCTAGTGGCAGTCTGTTCGGCCCGTCGCATCTCTGAGCTTCAAGCACAGTCTGTCGAGAACTGTTCCTCAGGTTCACACTGGGATCCATACAGCTAGGCACGGTCCCCTCTTTCCTCCCAAAAGTGGTTTCTCACTTCCATCTAAATCAAACTATCTCGCTGCCATCGCCAGACGAGCATAAGGACTCTGAAGAATCTCGCCGCCTTTGCCACCTTAACGTCGGCAGACTCCTAGTCTGATACCTGGAAAGGATGGAATCCGTACGAAAGACAGACCACCTATTCGTCCTTCACAGCGGGAAGAAACAAGTGGAAGCGGCCTCGGGGGCAACCATAGCCCACTGGATCAAAGAAGTAATCAAGGCGGCCTACATAGAGGCAGGCAAGCCTCCACCTCTACAAGTCCAGGCCCATTCCACTAGAGCCCAGGCAGTGTCCTGGGCGGAAACCAAGTGGATGTCACCTGCTGAGATCTGTCGGGCGGCGACAGGGTCCTCCATCCACACCTTCTCTAGGTTCTACCACCTGGATGTTCAGGCTTGGGAGGACACAGCATTCGCAAGGGCAGTACTAAGTGGGCCACGGGCAGCCTCCTACCCAGTTCGGGAGTAGCTTTTGTGCATCCCATTGGTCCTGAGTCCATCTGCTACACGCTAGGAAATGGAGAAATTACTTACCTGATAATTTTGTTTTCCTTAGTGTAGACAGATGGACTCAGCATCCCGCCCACGGCTGCCGACAATCACGGAAACCTCTGGGGCAATCCCCGAGAGCAAGACAAACCCGGGTAAGCCAAGCTTCCCTCTAATTAGGACACCCATACTTACCAGGTGTCGGCGTTTCTTGGTTGAGTGCACTAGCTGTCTCCAGCTATAACCACATCAACCAGGTCAAGTTAATCAAAGTTAACCAAGTTAATCAAGTTATTCAGTCACACATATATCCACAATTGCTTTTCGAAGAGAATACTGAGGAGCATGGCGTCCTGCAGGAGTATGTGTACTAGGGCTGATGTCAGATTGAAATCTGATCCGTCACCATCTGCTATCAGGAGCGCACTATACCCATTGGTCCTGAGTCCATCTGTCTACACTAAGGAAAACAAAATTATCAGGTAAGTAATTTCTCCAATTGTAATGGAAAACAATTTGTAATCTCACTCACAACCTGCCCAGAAGACCCCTGCCCCTCCTGGTTTATCAAACAAGCCAAAGCTTGGCTACTCCACTGTCTCCACCCTATCATTAACACCTCCCTTTCCAAAGGATACCTCCCTAAGAAAAGCGGTAGTAGTTCACATTGAAAACACTTGGCATGGATCTGTGCAGCTACTGACCAGTCTTCAACTGCTCATTCCTCAGCAAGGTTATTGAAAAAGCAGTCATGCTGCAAAGGTGCTACAACTCGCCTACCGTCCCCTTCCCTGAATCTTGTTTGGAACTCCCCCGACCCATGAATCCTTAGCTAAGATAACTTTGTTTTGACTGTATAAAGTTCCCTTTTTTCCCTTTTATCCCTGCCCTTTTGCTCAAATATCTGTTTTACAATGCCTCCTTTATATTTATTTCGCCTTTGTTATACCTTTCTTTGTTTTGCTATGACCATGATTCGGTTTTTGCTCTTTGTATTTACTTTTTCAGTTCAATGTAAGCCGGCATGATGTGCCTTACGAATGTCGGCATAGAAAAAGCCTTTAAATAAATAAATAAATAAATAAATAAAAACTTTGTACAAACTGCCAGCCATCTAGACTAGAGCACTTACATTTGGGATTCAGAGCCCATCTGGGCACTGAAATGGTACTGGTGACCCCCAGTCATTGATCTTCCAGGACAGAGTCCACTTCGTCAGATGCATCTATACTTCGTGCACCTGATGAAGTGGACTCTGCCTCGAAAGCTCATGTCACAATAAATTGGTTAGCCTATAAGATGCTACCCACCTCTTGACATTATGGCTATGTTTAGGGTTCATTTTTAATATAAGCCTTTTTCAGGGAATGTACTTTTATGGTACTAGATTTTATGTGCCCACCAGTTCCCGTGACTACACATTAGTGTTTCCTCCATTTGGAAACTTTTTTTTTTTTGGGTTGTGTTCATGTTGTGTGGCATATTTTTGTGTATTACTTTATTGTACTGTTCATGAATTGTAACTTGTCTTGTGTGATGTTATATTTAGGTGAGAGATAAATGAGTAAATAACAGATATTTGGGTTTCCTCCCCCCATTATTAGACACATTCCTGCTGTCTTTTCTCTACTCTAACATATTGTCTGCTCTTTCTCCTTTCTTCTTCCTTACTTCTAACCCTTCACTCTTAGTTTATACTCGTATTGTAATGCAAGATATGATTTACTTGTATATTCAGACAATCTTTTACATTAACTGGCTGACTTAGCTTTGACTTCATGAAGGGAGTGAAGTTTTTGAAAGGTACTCAGATGGTAACATTAAGCCAATAAAAATGGGTCACTTAACTTTTTCTTTGTTAACCTTAACTTAAGTCAAGGTTGTCAAGTGCAGCTTGAGTATAAAATACCCATTCTAAATTTTGGATGGTGCTTCTGATTTTAAATGTATTTCTGATTCAGTTTTAATAAGGATTCATCTACTAGGCTGGATCATATCCTGAGTGTGCATAGTCAGTTTTATAGATATGGGACTCAGTCAATGCTAATTTTAGTGACCACAGTCAGATACTACTGTATAATGCACACACTTGGGAGGTTAAATTAATTAAGCTGTTGAAGTTCTATTTACTGGCAGCTCTAATGAGAGAAACTCTTATGTACAGCATGGCATGAGTCTTGGCACTCTTGCTTGTAGTTGGGTCTGACTAGAGATGAGCTTTGGCAGCTGACTGAGACTGAGCAAGAATACTATTCTTCCCTTCGCTTTCCACTTTGAAAAAATAGCCTCTCACTTCTGTGGAAAATTTTATGCATTATAGAAGTGGAAGCCAAGTGCCAACTGAAAGTGCAACATAAGGCTAGAGCCTTAATTGTCTGTAGATTCAAATTGACAGGAACGCAAAGGTACATTTGTGGTTGAGAAATGGTCAAAGGGACAATCCATCATTAATATTTAATGATGGTGCAATTTAATGTGTTTGGCCATTGACCAGAAAATGTGCTTAAAACTGACTAGTTCACCAGTCCCCTACTATGGAGTTAACAAAACATTGATTTGTTTTAAATTGGTGTCTGTGTAAATGGGGATCTACTTTTTAGTTATTGGTATTTTTTTTTATTTTTTATTAGTCAAGTCCCCAAGTATATAGTCTGGAAAAACCTCCTCCTCCAAAGGGATCACACATCCTAAGCCTGTAGGGAACATTAATTTAATGTGTGTATGTACACTTGTGTTGAGGCAGTTTCTTCCCACCACCGTATCCCCTTTTGAGCTAGAGCAATAAAAGAAAATAAATTGTAATGCCGCTGGAAACTTGTGTAGTTATAACCACAATCCTGAAAAAAAAAAACGGGGGGGGGGGAGACATCCATGCAGGGCTGGGAGAACCTCCCACTGTGCTTCAGTAGAATGGTAACAAGGTCTGACCACCTTCCTAGCATCGATGTATATAAACACAGTAAGATCCTGATTGACCAGGATTGACTCCCCCCCCCCCCCCCCAATTATGTGTGTATTGGGGCTGGGGAAGCTTAAATGAAATCATAAATGTTACCTGTTTGTTTTTTCCCTACAGCCTTGTTGGAGGTGATTTGTTTTTGAGGATCTTTTTACAGATTGTAATTGACCCTTTTTAGCTATCCACTGAAATAAACCACCTTCTTTTTCTTCCATTTACCTTGAGTTGCTCTTTGGTTGGAGCCATGAAAGATGGAATAAAAATACTAAATTTTAAAATTAAACTTCTGCTGGTAGGTAGTTTGGGTTGGAGAGACACTAGAGCTTTAAAGAACTACTACATGGTATACTGTCTTATTTGTTTCAGGGGAGGGGTTTTTTTTGTTTTTTTTTTTTTTTTTGTGGCCTAGCAGTTTACTCCTCCTTCTTTTGGTCATTCATCCTAATTGCACCTGGCCTACAGTGCCATAATCCTTCATTTGCAACTACCTGGGTCCCTCGCCACCCCCTTTCTTCTATATCCCTTTCTCAGCTCACTCACAGGCTGATATAGAAAAACGTGCGGGAGAGCTGGCGAGCGCCCGCTCTCCCGGTGCACGCACAGGCCACTCTCTTGGGTGCGCGATTCAGGAGGTTGGCCTGTGCAAATTAGGGCCCGCGGTACAAGGAGGCAGCTGTCAGCGGGTTTGACAGCTGACCCTCAATTTTGCCGGAGTCTGTTCTCAAACCCACTGACAGCCACGGGTTCGGAAAACGGACGCCGGTATAATTGAGTGTCCATCTTCTGACCCGCAGGCCGATTTTCTAATTTTTTTTTTTTTTTAAATTTTAACTTTTTTTTTATTTTTTTTTATTTTGGGGCCTCCGACTTAATATCGCTATGATATTAAGTTGGAGGGTGTACAGAAAAGCAGTTTTTTCTGCTTTTCTGTACACTTTTCCGGTGCTGGCAGAAATTAACGCCAGCCTTTGGGCAGGCGTTAATTTCTGAAAGTAAAATGTGCGGCTTGGCTGCACATATTACCTTCTGTATCGCGCGAGAATAACTAATAGGGCCATCAACATGCATTTGCATGTTGCGGGTGCTATTAGTTTCGGGGGGGGGGGGGGGGGGATTTGGACGCGTGTTTTTGACGCGCTATTTCCCCTTACTGTATAAGGGGTAAAGCTAGCGCGTTGAAAACGCTCCTCCAAACCTAGGCTAACAGTGCGCTCCACCGGAACGCACTGTACTGTATCGGCCTGTTAGTCCAGTCATTGCGACCTGGATCCTCGACATCGAGCCCTGCAATCATGGGCCTTAAGTTTGGTCATGGCAGTGAAACACGTCTCTGCAAAATCCCCATTCCTGGCCAGGCTGTAGAAAGAGATTTGATCTGAAAGTTTAACACTCAGTTCCTTCCCATGGCAGTGTTTGACATTGCCACAGAATCACTGGGCTTGCCTTATATTTATTGTGAATATTAAATATTGGCAATATGTGTGCAAGCATGAGGACTGATAAGCTAAAAATAATTTTAGTTAAGCTGACTTGCTTGTAAAGTCTTCCTTTTTTTTCCCCCCTAAACAATATCTTTGCAATAATGGAAGGAAATGTAGTGGGTTATCTTCCTAGGTTCAGCTGGCAGCAGCCTGTTTTTCGTTTTGGTCCTTGCTTCTTGTGGCTTTACAATAAAATACCACAATAAATATAGTAGTTTCTGAGCTTTGTAATGAATTGGATGCTTTTTTTAGTTTTTATATTTTGTTAAATGCCACTTAAAGATCTATTTTGTGTATGCATTTAGAAAATTAGCTATAGAAAGGAATACTAATCTTTAATCCATATTGTTACAATCATTATTTTACAGATATGTACTTGAAACTGGAAGATGTGACTCGTAGGTTCAATAAGCCCTGTATCATGGATGTGAAGATAGGCCAGAAAAGCTATGATCCCTATGCTTCAGCTGAGAAGATTCAGCAGCAGGTCAGCAAGTACCCACTAATGGAAGAGATTGGCTTCCTGGTGCTTGGCATGAGGGTAAGATATGTATGCATTCTTGTAAACACCGATACACCAAATTTAATATCGTGTTAGTGAACGCTAACAAATTTTTACTCATTGGTTATTGCTGGTACTGCATAAAAAGGGAAATATGCTCTGAAAGGGTATTTCAAATAGCTAGCTAGTCTGTAACAGCTATCGCTAAACACACAACCCAAACATAAAACTCATGTGTAGCTGTTTACTTGTGAAGTTTTGGTTCTTCCTGACGGGTTTTTCCTGCTCCTTGGGATTTCAGTTCAATTGAAATCTGCCTGTATTGGCCTATGTTTCTAAGAAACTTCATTTGCAGCTTCGCAGGGGTTTCTCCCTCCCCCCCCCCCCCCCCCTCATTTTTGATCCCCTTTCCATACCCCTTCCAGTCTTTGGCCTGGGACTGTAGACTGCTGCTGTTGCTGGCACTTAAGTGTGGACCTTGAGCCTGGTCGCTCTATGTCCCTATTTGTGCAATGGGTGGGACAGATTGCATGGATTTGTAATATTGCTGTGCCCGAGGCTGACCCATGAGTGCTTTTTATTTTATTGTTTTAATTGCTTGTGGAAATACACTGAAATGTTTTTGTAGGGGGGTGGGGTTCATTTGACCTCTGGGGTGGACTGAGTTCAGTAGTTCTCTTTGAAAAAATTATATACAGATTAAGAATTTGGTAGAACTACATAGTGTCAGGGTAGCTTTCCTAAAGTGAGAAACTAAATTAACAATAGAGAGTTTAGGATTTAGGTAATGACTGGCATTACACATTACATAAGTCATCATTGCACTGCTGAACTATAAATCTGTTAAGTTCTTTGTTTCTCTCCCCCCCCCCTACCCCCAATTCCAAGTACCATTCTTTTTTTTAATTTAATTACTGAAGCAAAAGGGTTTATAAGGATGAACTTAATATTCCAAGAAAAATGAATGTATATGCTTTATACTTTTTATTTTCTCTGGAAATGTTCTAATCAACACAATAACATGAGGAATAAGACTAATTTTGAACTTGGGTTATACGTGTACAAAGTATTCTCTTGTTAATTCCGGAGCCATAACATTTTATAACAAATGTCCTCCAAAGATAGAATTTTTAGTACATGTTGTAAAATCATAATAAATGACAAACTTAAGGTTTGTAAATTTTGTTTTTATTTTTAGCTGAATTTATCAAGTCATTCAAACTGGTGAAGAATTATCTATTTTCTTTTTCCTGTTTTCTGCTGTTTTGAGTTTATGGCACTTAGGTCATTTGACATTCAACTATAGAAATGATCATATATAGGCAGAGTTTGAAAAAGTTCTCGGACTTATATACTAGGGACAAAATGCACACACCATGGGGTAGATTTTAAAAAAGTGCGCCTTCGCGTACTTTTGTTGGCGCACCAGGCGCCAACAAAAGTACGCTGCATTTTAGTAGATGCGCGCGTAGCTGCTAAAATCCTGGATCGGCGCGAGCAAGGCTGCCGATTTTGGGCAGCTGGCGCACGCCGAGCCGCGCAGCCTGTCTCTGTTCCCTCCGAGGCCGCTCTGGCAGGCGTAACTTGTGTGCGTCGCCGGCTCCCTGCCCCGGCACAGGCCGCTGTGCTGGAGCACTCGGCCCCACCCCTGGACTGCTGTCACGCCTCTGGACATGCCCCCAACATGCCCTGCAAGCAAAGCCCTGGGACCTACGCGCGCCGGCGGCCTATGCAAAATAGGCGCCCCGGCACGCAGGGCTTTTAAAATCTACCCCTAAATGTCCAAGTTTGTGTAAAAGAAAAATCGTAAGTGTGCAGAGTAACTATATTTTATTGCACTTGCCCTGGCATTTATTGTATATTTTTTATGCTGTTTTAGTAATTACTGGTGTTCATGTTGCAGTATATATACTGAAAATGCAGTCCATAGTCCTGGGAGTATTCTGCGCATAAATTCCATTTTCTGTGCAGAATTTGGTAGGCCCCAGTGTGCCGCAAGCAGAGCTTGCCTGCTCGTGGCAAAGATGTGGCATGCCATGAGCGGAGGCCGTCCCGCTCGTGGTAAAGATGGAGCTGGCCCCAGTGAGAGTGAGTCTGTTGTGTGTAAGATTGTGAGCCTGGGGGATGAGAGAATGTGTGTGTGTGTGTGAGTGATTGGGAGCTGGTGTTTGTGAAAAAGGGATTGTGTGTATGTGAGAGTACTTGTTTGTGAGAGGGAACCTGTGTGTGTTTGCATATGTGTGTCTGCGAGAGAGCCTGTGTGAAGGGATGTGTGTGTGAGAGAGAGAGGGAGCGTATGTGTAGGGGGGGTGTAATTGAGAGAGGGAGCCAGTGTGCAGGGGTGTGTGAGAGTGACATAGGCAGCCTGTGTGAGGGTGTATGTGTGAGAGAGAAAGGGAGCCTGTATGGGTATGTGCAAGAGAGAGAAGGGAGCCTGTATGAAGGTGTGCGTGCGAGAGAGAGAAAGGGAGTCTGTATGAGGAGATTGTGTGTGTGTGTGTGAGAAGCAAGAGAGAGAGGGAGCCTTGTGTGTGTGTGTGCAAGAGAGAGGGACAGAGAGGGAGCCTGTATGAGGAGCAGTATGGAGAGAGGGGTCAAACTTTGAGTGGAGATAGAGTGGAAGGGATTGAGCCTAGAGGGGGAGGGGAGATATAAAGGCAGGTGTTGGGGCCTGAGAGGGCAATGTGAAAGGAGACTGGCCAGGGGGGTAGGGAAAGAGGGTGGAAGAGACACTCTTACAGCGAACGTCTAGAGAAATTCTGCTCAAAATATTTAAAACTCTGCAGCTTTAAGTAATAGCTTTTTCTGTATTACATTTTAAATTAATTACTTAAAGACTGTCATGTATATTGTGTTATTTTGACCAATATAAAGTATGCAAAATTTTGCAGACTTTTTTAAATTTTTGTGTGCAGAATCTACCCAGGAGTAAATGCATATCTTGTTCTGCTTACAGCCAGGAGTGCCGGGTTCAAAAATTGCCAGCTGTTCTGTATGTATGTGAGAATAGTTTGACTTGTGATTATTGGCCTTCGCTCTTTTTGAAGTACCTTAGGATTCAGCCGGGGGGGGGTAATTTTTGAAAAGGATTTATGTACTTTAAAACTGGGTTTTAATGTGCGTAAGTGCACTTTATGAGTGTAAGTAGGCTTTTGAAAATTGTTGTGATATATGCTGTTTTTACATGCACAAATCCTTTTGAAAATTATCTGCTTGAAATATTATAAATCAAATAAAACTCGTTAGATTTAGCAAAACATATCTCATCTTCTAACTCGCAGCAGTGTGGCGAGTTAGAAGAGAGAGATTTAGCAAAACATAATGGGGCGGATTTTAAGAGCCCTGCTCACGTAAATCCGCCCGGATTTACGCGAGCAGGGCCTTGCGCGCCGGCGCGCCTATTTTCCATAGGCCTGCCGGCGCGCGCAGAGCCCCGGGACTCGCGTAAGTCCCGGGGTTTTTCGAGGGGGGCGTGTCGGGGGCGGGGCCGATCGGCGTGGCGTTTTGGGGGTGGGACGCGGCGTTTCGGGGCGGGCCTGGGGGCGTGGTTTCGGCCCGGGGCGGTCCGGGGGCGTGGCCGCGCCCTCCGGAACCGCCCCCAGGTTGCGTCTTGGCGCGCTAGCGGCCCGCTGGCGTGCGGGGATTTACTTCTCCCTCCGGGAGGCGTAAATCCCCTGACAAAGGTAGGGGGGGTTTAGATAGGGCCGGGGGGGTGGGTTAGATAGAGGAAGGGAGGGGAAGGTGAGGGGAGGGCGAAAGGGAGTTCCCTCCGAGGCCGCTCCGATTTCGGAGCGGCCGTGGAGGGAATGGAGGCAGGCTGTGCGGCTTGGCGCGCGCCGGCTGCACAAAATCGGCAGCCTTGCGCGCGCCGATCCTGGATTTTAGCAGATACGCGCGGCTACGCGCGTATCTGCTAAAATCCAGGATCGGCGGCCTGGTGCGCCAACAAAAGTACGCGAAGGCACGCTTTTTAAAAATCTACCCCTATGAGTTGTTGAGACTGCAAGAAGTAAACTTTCTTCTGGTTTAGGTATTATAAAATTCAATTCTTCAGGGTTTTAGAAAATTTACAGATTAAAAAAAAAAAAAAAAAGGATCTTGCTGCAGATCTCTCATGCACATTCATTATGGTTATCCTGAAAACCTGACTGTTTAGGTATGCTTCCAGGAGAGTTTTGGGGAAACACTGCCCTAGTCAAACTGATTAGCTTAGTCTGACAAGACCTACCTCTGATAAAACCATGCTGCCTTGGATCCTGTAATCCATTGGATTCCTGAAAGTACACTATCCTGTTTTAGCAGCACTTCCATTAGTTTACTCACAACTGAGGTCAGACTAACTGGCCTGTAGTTCTTAGGCTCCTTTCTCTTTTTTGTGTAGAGGAGCCACTTTTGCCTGGCTGAAATCCTTTTAACCACTCTGGACTCTGAAGAAGCATTTGCATTGTCAGATAATAGAATTGCCTGCATTTCCCTAAGTTCCCATCCAGCCCTGTTTCATCTACTTCTAGTTTTGCCAGCTCCTTGCGAACAGTTTTTTCTGAAAATTGTCTGCTGCACTTCATTCCTATTTATGGCAGTTTTCTGTGGTCCTACTCTAAGCCCTGACTCTGTGAATACTGAGCAGAAATATTTGTTAAGCAATTCTACTTTCTCTTTGTCAGACTATAAATTCCTTCCGTTCAGCTCTTGAGTTTTACAGACCTTCTCCAGCACTTCTGCCTGTCACTAACACCATTTAAAAAGTCCTGTTTTACTGCACCAAGTCTAATTAATATTGCCTCCTCACTTGTGGATTCCGTTACCCGAACAGTTCTCCCTTCTTCTAGAGGATTCTGCAGCTGGTACCTCCCCTTTCGGAGTAATTTTATGGATGCATTCAACTAAATCTCTATCCATTTTTTCTGGAGGTCTGCATATTACACAAAATATAAATGGATGTTCTGTTATCTCATCCAGGTTAACTCAAAGAGTTTCCTCCTTACCTTATGAGCCTTCTTAGTTCAGTTACTTTTAATATATTTTTAATATAGTGCCACGCCTACTCTCTTCCTTTCTACCCTATCCTTTCTGAATAAATTATAGCCATTGCCTCATTTTCTTGTGGCAAATTTTTCAAGATTCTGGAGCAAGACTTAGCAAACTCTGCAGTAAATTTTTAAAATGTCTGACAATTGTGGCAGATTTGCATGGTATTGCATGGTATTGCACATTAATACAATTTATTTTATAAAAAGTCTTTTGACATTTCTGTGTCCATTTATTTGTGTCTTTATTTTAATTTTTTTGACTTCATAGTGATAGTAGTGGGAAGGGAGGAGGGGAAATAGACAAGGGGAGTCTGGGAGATGGGGAGGGAGAGATAATGGAGGCAATCTCAGGCAGCATAAGTAGGAAGATGGAGGGAGCATATAGAGGTATGGGAAGATGGAGGAATTGGGTACCAGAGGGAAAGGGAATGAGTGGAGGGGGGAGGTAAGGGGGGTCAAGGATGGGAAAGAGGATCTTGGATTAGAAGAGGGGGGGAATAATTCATTCACACTCTCTCAACACTGATCCTTGGTTGGTTTTTTTTCTCTTAGCCCATCTGAGCTCCTCTGATTTTTCCAATCTGATCCTATCACTCACTTTTACACTCCATCTTCTCCTTCCCCTGTTCCCTAATTCACTCCAGGACATTACTCTTGCTTCCCACCCTAAGATTTTGTTTAGCACTCCCATATTCCACTGTAGAGAACTAAGTAAAACAATTGGACAAAGTGGGATTCTGAAAATGGGCAGATATAGTATTTTCAGTGAAATAATGCTATTGACTGCTTACTGTTGGGTTTTCTTATTGCTTGTTGTTTGAAGCTTCCACTAAGTGGTTTTTGATTTTTTTACAAAAATAAATATATTTTTCTAATTTTTTTTTTCAGGAGCACAATTGTATTTGCATATTCATGATTATTGTTTCATGTTACTTGTGTCTCAATTATCCTAATTTTTACAAATGCTTAATAATGTTTCATTGTATCGCTCCTTCGCGACTCTTCTGTTGTACTGTAAACCGGTATGATCTGTACATCCTACAGGAATGTCGGTATATAAGAATGTAAAATAAATAAATAAATGATCAGATAATCCATCTTGTCAGAGTTGTGGGAGACTGAGGGCCCTGCCAGCAGCATATTCTAAATCTTTCCTCCCCTCCCCCCCCCCCCCCCCCACCATTGATAGGAGAGCAATGGCAGCAGGTTGAGCTTCTTCCCTCTCTACTGTGCAGGCCTGACCACAGCATGACCTATGTTCAGCCATGTGGTTGAAAGCTGTGATTAAAGCTGTAGTGGGTGTAAGCAGCCTGAGCTGCTGCTGTTCTCTTCCTTTTCTTGCTGCTGGATCAGCATGCGGGAAGGGAGAAACCCCAGTCTTCTGTGGCACTTCAGGGTGATGGGAAAAATCTGCCAGAGGGATTTTGTGGCCTATCCTGAGTATACAGGAGACTGGGGATCCTGAGTATAGCCTGCTATAACTACATCATAGTCATGGTTCTTTATATATATATCTCATCTCTGCGACTTCTAATATATCCAAGTCAGCCTCTTCCATGACTGCCTCTTTAGCTGGGGCTTTATTTATAATAATATTAATGTACATAACTTTCCAGCTGTTGACATTTTTTCCCATCTCGCTACAGGTATTAAATGTTCATTTATTTAAAATATGTATATACCACTTATCTAATTTCTAAGTGGCTCACAATAAAACAATTTTAATAAAAATACATCATTAAAACAAAATACAAAGCACATGGGTCAGTAAAACAAAAAAAAACCACAAAACATATATTAGCTGCTTCAATGCCTAATATATTCATTTCCTCACATCCTAAAACATCTACCTGCACAAAAGTAATTATTTTGTAAATATCGTACAGGCCTTGTTTGCATAGAAAAATGTATGCAATTTTTTTTTTATAAATATCACACTTCAGTACTATTGTTAAAAATGCAGTTGCCTCTTATTTTTAAAAGGAAAAAGATTAAACATAAGCAATACCTGACATGTTGCTATCTAAAAACCTCTTAAAAAAATTAAATATCATACGCCTGATTAAACGAGTTTTAAGTAATTTTCCAAAACTGAAAAGAGAAGACTCTTTCTTAAGCTCCAAAGGTAAAGAATTCAAAAACAAAGGATCTTGACCATGAACAGACATTCACATAATTCATCTAGCTTTATTAATCTAACTGATGGAATCTCTAATAGCAATTAGGATGCCAATCAAAGGCATTTTGTAGATCAGCATTAAAACAAGGAGACCATGAGCCCATTGAATCCTTTAAAGACCAATAATAAAGCTCTAAATTTGATTCGCCAAGTAATAGGAAGCCAATGAAGTTATTTCATGGTTGGAGAAATATGTTTGCATATAGGAATTCCAGATATAATTATCACTGCCAAATTTTGAACATGTTATAAAGCTTTTAGTGTTACTTGTGGTAAGCCCAAAAATAAGATTTTACAGTAGTCATATGGAGTCATAATCAGAGAATGCACAACTGTATTTAGGTCCTTTTCTTCAATATATAGGTGAATCCTACAAATCAAATGTAATTTTATAATACGCATTATGAACAAGTTGGCCTATATGTGGATGTAAAGATAAGGAGGTGTCCATAACCCAGCAGTTCCATTAATGGACAAATTGGAAGGGAGATTTACCTCTGGATTCCTTGCAAGCTCCAAGATTTCTATCTTTTTCATATTCTGAGTCAAATTATTAATCTGCCACTGATTGAGAGTAATAATTATGGACTTGATTTTTTTTAAATGTATCATTCACTGGCTTATCAGTTTGTAGACAGAATTGAATGTCATCAGCGAATATACAGAATTCAATATTAAAGCTCAAAAAAACTTTGCAAATTGGTGCTAGGTACACATTGAAAAGGGAAGCAGATAATGCCGAGCCCTGCAGGACCCCAGTTTTAAGATCAAATAATGAAGATTCAACATTTTTAAAGGCCGCTTTCTGGTAATGCCCCTTTAGGAAGGATGAAAACCATTTATGAACAGTACTAGTAATGCCGATTTTACTGACTCTAGATAAGAGGAGATCATGATCGATCATATCAAAGGCTGAAGTGAGATCAATAGGACCAAGAAGAATTTTTTTCCACTGTCAAAACCCCTTTGAAAAACATTGAAAAGAAAAATGAAGTTTCTGTACTGTGACCTATACGAAACCCATATTGATGAAGTCTAAGATAGAATGATCATCTAAAAAAAAAGTTGAAATTGTTTTAAAACCACCTTTTCCAAGATTTTAAAAAAAGAATGGAAGATTAGATATGGATTGAAAGTTAAGATCTCTCAAATCAAGATTTTTTTTAAGGCAGATTTTATGATAGCAGTCTTTAATAATTCTGGATATGACCTTAGTTTAAAGATACATTTACAATTTTTTCAACAGAAGCTGCATAGTCAGATTTTAAATACTTCAAAGCTGCATTGGAGCATTTTAAAATAGGACAAAGATTGACATAATTGGGTATCTTAATACCAGTCTCACTTTTAGTAACCTCCTCAAAAGTATCCTATAAAATTTGGCTGTCATTATCAATATTAGGTGCTAGATTTATTCAAAAACTTAGTTCAATGTCTCAGTCTTATTAGTAAAGAAATAACCTAAATCACTAGCATCAAAACTTGGACCAGAATGAAGGTTTACATCTCGAGGTGAAGTAAGATATTTCACAGAATATGTCATCTCTTTGGACCTATTAAGAGAAGTTTCAATTTGGTTATTAAAATATTTTCTTTTTGCTACATGTGGTTTTTTAAATTGTAGTCTTCAAGTTTGGCAAGGTAACTATCTTGATCAGCAGAAGATCTATTTTCGCCATCACCGTTCAATCTAAAGTGTCCTTTTCCTCAGCTAAATTATAAGTATACCGTATAGCTTTATATATGCTGTCTTTATTTGATGGAAAGGGGCAGTTTCATGAAGCTCAGAAAATGAGTTGTGCCATTTTCAACAGCCTCATTAGCTGCTACATCAATATCTTGTGGCAAAGGTATCAGAGTCTCTTAATGATTCAACATCAATAGGACCATATTTATTGGACACTGGCATATTAGCGCTTGTTCTCCTAGGTGGTGGAAACATACAGGCACTAAATTTAATCATTAAATGGCCAGACCAAGGAATCATTGTTATATCGATGAAAGGATTTGTAAAGACAGCTGAGAAAGATCTAACAAAAAAAATCTGTATGGCCGTTTCGGTGGGTAGATCAACTATTTATCTGAGGGCTTATAAATTTGAAGAATCTGCTTGCCTGTCCCTACCGATCAAAGTTTAAAGCCCTTTGCTGTAGTTTGCCAGTCTATTTTGGAACACCCTTTCTTTCCAAGGTGGACTCTGATTTTATTTATTTATTAATTTTTTATATTGCATATAGTAGAACAGCATTCTATGTTATTTATAATAAAACATACATAAAAAAAATAGAAATAAAACTTTAGCATATTTGTTAATCCAGAATATACAGGTGGCTGTCTACTCATTTTTAAAGTTATAACCACAATTCAACAACAAGCATGAAGGTGATTTTTCAAATGGATCGACTTTCCTAAATCCCAGTTTACATGTGTAAATTGCCGTTTGAAAGATAAACGGTGGGCAAACCAGGTGGTCACCTACAGCACCAGCATTTTGGGGGTGGCAAAATCCTGCCAGCAATAAGGGGTGCTGTGCCAGAGCCAGTACCAAATAGGGTAGCAAATACTCTTGGATCAGCCCTGACTGTGGATCAGTAAATGTATGTGCAAATGCCTGGTTTCACACATTTTTATGCAAACTGAGCAGATGTATTTTGGCAGAGGAGTTTAGACTTTTTAAAATTAACTGCTCAGCAGTTTGTGAAATATCATTCCATGGTCCAGGAAGCTGAAATGGTCTGGTCAGCACCATCTGTGTGGCCGGACTGCTCTCCAGAATGTGACCACCTCTGCTTTGGTCTTTATGATTGGAATAGGAGACCATAGAAGAGTACTACTTCTGCTTTATCCCCTCTCCTAGAGCTATGAAATTACTTTTGATTTGTGAGTGTAGTATCAATTATGCCAAAATGGTGAGTACCAGCTGCTAATAGGCAGTAGGCTTGGTTATTTTTGACTATCAAATACTGGTGATTCTATCTCCAGGAAACGGCTTTCCTGCCTTTTTCCAGAGCAAAAAAAATTGACTTCTGCAAAATGTTAATACACACAGAATAAATTTAATCCTCTGTTTTCCTTTTTTATTTTGTATTTTATTTGTCTTAGGAGTTTATCAGTGTTTATGATAACAAAAATGAGGGAAAGTAGTGGAAAAAAATGTAATTTTTCCAGGTAAATACGAGTCATTTTTGCACTGATTACTCTTGTTTTTGTTCTTTGTGTAGTAAATACTGAAATTCCCATGAAAAATAAAATGAGTGTTCCTGCATATTTTATAAACTTATTTACTAGGTAATTTGCAAGGAATTTTCAAAGATTTGCCACGGTTTGATTTTTCAACATTAATTTTTTTCCTACTTGCTCTACTAAATTATTTTTTTAAATATTGGGTATAACTAGCCCCGGACCGATTTCTGAGCCATGCATAGGCCATCCTTTTTCTGTAGTTTGAGCTGCATTTACCATGAATCTCTTATTACTTATCTGTAAACTATTCTAACCCATTTTACCACATTAGAATTTAATCTATATGCGTCCACTTATAGATGAAGGCCCATGGTTCTGTAGTGCACTAGAGAACAGTTCTAACTGAGCAGCAAACCCCAAGGAACAGGAAAAAACTGCCAGACCAAAATAAAAGGAGCATACTGAGAATAAAATCATTGTATTCAACATTAGCCCAGGATGGCATCTGCTACATCTTGATATTAAAATTAGCATGGGGGCATGATGCATAGCACTAAATCTGTCCCCCTAAAAAATTTGTTCTCTTGGCAACTGTGCAACTTCTCCGGTCCCAGCCCCTACAGATGGTATAGGTAACAAGGCAGCAGTTATTCTCTGTTGTCTATGGCATGTTGTCTATCTTTGGCCTACATATAATACCTGGACCTTTATCCTATGCAATAGTTGCAATATATACTATATCATAACCTGGGGATTTTTCCTTCACCTTTGCTTTGTTCCCCTTCTTGGTGCCTTAAGGTGCTCATGCCACTCTTGGTACAACTTTGTCCCTTTTGTGTTGCCTTTGGGGTTCATTATATTGTTATCAGTGCCCTCCTTTGAAGCCTTGGTATATTCTTAACTTTCTTGCTACTGCTTTGCTTCTCTGAGGGCGCCTTGGAGAACTCTTGCCACTGCTGGTATCCTTTTGCTCCTTTACAGTCCCTTAGGCTACTTTTGCCAGTTTTGGTGCTACTTTGCCACTGTCTTGATGCCTTAGAGTTCTCTTGTCCCTTCTGATATCTACTTCCTTAGAATTGATTAGAATCTCCTCCCCCCCCCCCCCCCCCCCAAATAGACAGCATTGCTTCCCCCATTGACTTTAGTGGGAAATAAATGAAATACATAAGTGTTCATTTGAAATGAATGGAAGTGACTTATGAAACGAATGAACCAACAAAATTAAAATTTTGACTCTGAATGTTCTACATATCACCTGTCATTCTGGCAAATACTACCCTCCTCCCTTAGCAAACCCAAAACTCAGAACTAATTTTTCTTTAAATCCCAGGAAAAACTTTAATTATGATGGCTAAAAAAAGGCACATCATGCAATCTCAAAATACATCACAAGGAAAATAAAGTATAAATGCGCTTTCCCATTGCATTGTAAACTTTTTCTATTGTCTTGTATAGATCTTGAGACATTGGGAAATAACCAAAGTTTCTGACTAAAATAAATAACTGATCTATAGCAGGGAAAAAGTTTAACTTTGTGCTCAAAATAAAATTAGTCCTGGAGACAGTAATCAAATTACCATGTAAAAATATAACCTTTCTTTCAATGAATTGGTAGTGTATGCATCATTAATTTAATATTGAAGGACCTTCATAATAAACAGCTCTAATATACTCTTATAGGCTTACCAAAATGCTTATAGTGTTAACTAGAGCTTAAGCATTGGTCCTAGACAAAGCTTTTTTACATTTTAGATGCCCATAAAAACTTTTTTTATTTATATTTTAAATGCATATATAAAAAGGAGAGAATGTCAACTGCAACTTATCTTTGTTTATTATAAAAGTTCCCTGACATCTTGTCTTTCCTGAGTCGGGGGATCTGGACACAGTGCTTTTCCTGTTTCCAATTTTTCTTTTAAAAAAAAAAAAAGTTAGATGGTGTTTTCAGAGTGACTAGAAAAAAAAGACACAAGAGCCACTGTTTTAAAATATTTTTCCTTCTATCAGAAAACCACTCATGCGAGTCACTGATTCATGGGAAAGCTGTCATTTCTACTACTGTGGTGAGAGACTCAAATTAGAGAGAACCAGTTATCTTCCAGGTTCAAACATGTGGGATAGACAATATCCAAACTGTAGATCCAAAATTGTTCCAGAGCATGTAGCAAATGTTCTCTGTTCCCAACCAACTTCCCTTCCCCCATCCTCGGGTTATGGCAACATTTGATCTATAACCAGCCATTGTAACTCCTGAAAAGAATGAGTCTCCTGGCGGCAGTGTTGAACCATTGGTGCTTTTAATTTTTTTGTGTTTAAACAACTCCTGTGTTCATTGAGTCTAATGCAGACCAGTCTTCTTGTACAACCAACATACATTAATTTACAAGGGCAGATCACTATATTACCCATGATGATGAACATTCAATGTTTCATTAATCTAATCTCTCTTTGATTGTTTGGAGGTCTCCAGACTGTATCTTCCACAGTCTGGTTACCATGTGAACAAGACCTACATTTGTAATGCCTTAATGGTAAGTGTCTCTACTGCCCACATACTAGGTAAAGCTGCTTTTGCCACAATTTCCTTTGTTATACCGTCAAGTAAAAGTGAAACAAGGTGGCTCCTGAAGTATACGATGCCCTGTTAATAAGTGCCAATGTTTCCTGATAACAGAAGTTATTGCTCCTCCTTTTTCTGAATGTCTCAAAATACATTTCAAGCATGTGTCCACACCTGGACATTGGTACATTAATAGTAAATCTAGATTCACATACACTTTCCTCCTATATGCTAATTTTATGACTTGTGTTGGATAACCTCTTTCAGAAAAATGTTGTGCAACTCGTTGTTCCTGATATCTATATTTCTTCATGCCTGAAGAAAGATGTCTTAGCTGAAAAAACTGGCTGACAGGAATGTTTAACCAAAGTCGTCCTGGAAGAAAACTGTCAAACTTTAAAACTTTTGTTCCTTTCTGTGGCCTTCAGATATAATGTAGAATTGATAGTATTGTTCCTAACTGTAATCTGTATATCCAAAAAAGAAATTGCGATTGAATGGTATTGGATACTTAATTGAACAAAGCCATATATGAAATTCTTTCAACTTTTCAATAGAATGGTGCTAAATAAAGACGATATTGGATTATATATCTTTTTCATTTGCATATATATAAATGTACCATCTGGAAGGATATAAATAACTCTCTTTAAACTGTTACATATAAAGTAGCTATGCTGGAGGGCCATTGGAGACCTCATAGCAATCCCATGTAGCTGTGTGAAATACTCCTTGTCAACTTGAAAAAAAATATTAAAGAACCATTTTCTGCTTTTTGTTCTGTGTATGGTTAAAAGATATACTAATTGGAAAGGTATATCACAAGAGGTGTGAATGGAAGATGTTCGTGTTAGTATAATCATCATTTCAATTGGAGGGTATTCAGAAATACTGCTTAGACTACATTAAGTAAGTATGTTTTGTTTTAAATTGAATGACGTGGTATCTTTGATATATAACAGTATTGCTTTTTCTTTTGAATTCAGTGGCGGTCAGATTTTGGGATTGAAGAGTAGTTTATTAAGTTCAACACATTCTAAACAAGTAGGGTGAGTAGTTTTGCTAGAAAATTGTTAGTACTTTAATATATAGGGGCTCATTGAAATTGTATTAAATGATAAATATTTTTATAGCTGGTGGATACATATAAGTTGGAATTTGCAAGCCAGCCAAACATTAGGCAAATTGTTCCTTTCCCTGTACATACCAGGATCATTCCAGACGGTGGGTTATGTCCCCTGTCCAGCAGATGGAGTCAGAACACAAAATTCCCAGGGGAGGACCCATATGACCACGCCTCCCCTGTAACAGCTCTCAGTAACGTTCTGACTCCAGCAGATGTGAGCAGGGGACTTATGGTCCCCAGCTTGTTAGCTTAGGGCTACCTCCTCAGGGGGATCAAGTTTAAAAAAAAAAAAGGAAGTTTTAAATTTACAGTTTAGGTCACTTTGCTAAGGCTCCTCTTACAGCAGGGGGAGAGCGCTCCGCTGGTGCTGGCTCATCGCTCTCTAGCCTGGTGACTTGCTGACAGGCTGTTGCCTGTTTTCTTTCTTTCTTTTCTCATTTTCCTCACTGAGGGCTCAGTTGGGGTAAGTGTATTTTTGTTTCATCTTCTTTTTCAGCAGAAGACTGCAATTTTTGGACTCCGTTCGGCTCTCTGAGG
The DNA here is from genome assembly GCF_901001135.1 of Rhinatrema bivittatum. Lineage (NCBI taxonomy): Eukaryota > Metazoa > Chordata > Amphibia > Gymnophiona > Rhinatrematidae > Rhinatrema > Rhinatrema bivittatum. The sequence continues at coordinate 204,637,359 of NC_042621.1, forward strand.
TGAAAGTCGGTAGCGCCGGCCTCTCCCTCCTGACCCAGGTTTTCCCCCCTCCCTTTTGGGGAGCGACCGATGTCCCGACCTGCGGCCCCGCGAAGCACCATTCCCCGGGGCCGCCTGCTGTCGGGAGGGTAATTCCCCGTCAGTTCTTCTTTAGGTCGGTGGGGGACCGCGGCAAGCGTCTGTTGCCGGGTCGGCGCTCATTTTAGGCGCAAGCCACCTGTAGAGCCTCCCCCCCCCCCCTCTCTCCCTGCGGCGATGCAGTCCGCAGCGCCTTGTGAGGGCTCCGACAAGGCCGGATTATTTTCTGAAGAGGGTCTGTGCTCAGGCTGTTTCCCCGAGGGGGAATGTGCGCCAGTTACTAGCAGGGACGTTCGAGCTGCAGACCGCGTGGGAAGGAAGCGCCAGGCCCTATTCCCTCTCAACGCGGGAACAGCGGCCATTTTGTTGCAAGATTCTGATGCCGCGCTTTCTGAGGAGGACACGGATAATCCGTTCCCCACTTCTAGGCCCGTTTTGGACCCTTACTCAGAGTCTAATCCTGATAGGCAGAGGGGGGATCCCCCGGGGGGTTGACCCCTCAGGATGCCAGGCCTTTTCCCCTGAATTCATAGTCCTGATGCACAGGGCTTTTCTTCAGAGCAGAGACACGACCTTCGGGACCTGGGGACCCTCTCCCCCCAAGATACCATGTCCTGCCCCCCTCCTGGGTGGGACCCTCCCTCAGGCTCGCCCCCCTTTAGTAGGCGGGGGAGCGGGGACATCTCGTGGTCCTACTGGGACACCATCGATGATACAGACTCCATCGGGGGAAGGACAATCCCAGGACCCTGACGTGGACGACCCCTCCCTGGCGGCCCAGGCGGAGGGCGACGACCCTAGGGTCCTCTGCATCTTCCAAGCGGCGGAGTTAGATGACCTCATTTCCTACATCCTCCAGGAAATGGATATTGATCCCCTTCCGGAACCGGTGGGGCCTGACCCAGCTCTCAAGAAGGGGGACCCCCTCCTAGCAGGACTGCGGCCTCTAGCCAAGTCTTTTCCCACTCATCACAAGATCTTGCAGTTGATCACTCGGGAATGGGATTCCCTGGAGGCCAACCTTAGGGTCGGTAGAGCCATGGGAAAATTGTATCCTCTGCCGGCTAATTTTTTGGAAATTCTGAAAGTTCCCGCCGTAGATTCTGCGGTATCAGCGGTCACAAAGCATACCACTGATAGTGCTTCTGTAACTGTGAGGTTTCTCGCTTATCCTGCTCAGTCTATACCTAGGGATTCATCCATGTATGAGGACTACCATCCTGCTTGCCCTCAGAGAAATAAATCAGAGTTGCTTACCTGTAACAGGTGTTTTTAGAGGACAGCAGGATGTTAGTCCTCACGAAACCCACCCGTCTCCCCTGGAGTTGGTTTCTCCATGTATTAGCTATATCATGGAATGAGAGACTCTGTCTAGGGGGGCAGGATGATGACTTTGAAAGTTCTAGATTCTTTGAGATCAAAGTTCCATGCTGGACTCCATCTGATGATGTCACTCATGTGTGAGGACTAACGTCTTTTTGTCCTCGGAGAACACATGTTACAGGTAAGCAACCCTGCTTTCTCACTCTATTAATAATATATATCATCGCAGTGTTGTGGAGCACTGCATAAAGCTAAGGCAACTTTGGATAGATGGAGTTTGTTCCCCCTGTCTCTTATGGGAAGGTGTGCAGTGATTAAGATGGTGATTTCACAAAGACTATTTTATAGTTTGTAAATGTTACCCTTATGGGTTAGAAATGCAGAGGGGGGTGTGCATGTTTAGATCTTTAATAACTAATTTTTAATGGCGTGGTTGGCCTGTCAGGATCAAATTAAATAGCTGGGTGGGTGGGGGGGGGGGGGGGGGGGAAATCAGGCATCCCTGATTTAAGTATATATAATATTGCAGCTTTATTGAGCTATGATCAAGAATGGGTTTCATTAAACAAGAAGTTTGACAGGGAGGTCTTAATGTCAGATGCGCGTCCAACGGGAGTGAATCAAATAGCGCTCATTACATGCAGATGCATGTGAATGAGGCTATTAGGAATTCACTCCCTGTGCAAAAAAAGAAATGTGCGTCTAGGACGCACATTTAGCGATCAGAAATTTATGCCTGCCTGGAGCAGGCATTAATAGTTGAGCACTCCTTAAACTAGTTCAGAAAAGCAGAAAAAACTGCTTTTCTGTACTGCCTCCTACTTAATATCCGTTGTGATATTAAGTAGGAGGAAAAACAAAATTAAATAGTTTAAAATAAAAATTTAAAAAAAAAAAAAAGTTAAACACCAGCGTCTGTTTCCTGAACCCCCCCTGGCTGTGCAACATTTAAGAAAACAGATGCCGATAAACTCGCGTTGGCTTCCCTAATTTAAATATTGCATGGCGCCCCAAGAAAGCGGGCGCTGACTGTTCAGCGCCTGCTTTCTGCGCATATTTATTGCATGGGCCCCAAAGTGATTAATCTTCTCCATCTTCCCAATACCTCTTTGAGGACACTGCACCTAAATGCGCCATGGCTGGATGCTTTTGTCAGGGCATGGAGATGGTGGTGATTTAGAGAGCAGAGGCTGCCCAATTGTTCCCCTTTTGTCTTTCACTGGCAATGGGGTTTTTCAGGTATAGGGAAGACTGGGATTATAATGCTTGGGACAATTGGTATAGAAGTGGGAAAAAAAAAGTCATATACTCGTTTCAGCAAGTGCAGGAGCAGTGGGATCTCCCTAATCATTTTTCGCTTATTTACAGGTTAGGCATTATGCCGTAACAATCGCATGTTTGTGGTAATATTTATTGTTCTTGATTGTTTTAGCCCCTGATGCAGCTTTTTGGTGAAACTCAGCTTGTATTTTGAGTCGGGCATTCTAATAAAAGTCTTTCCACGGTGTAAGGTAGTCCCCTTAGAGATTTCTTAGGGAAATTCCTGGAAAGAAAGTTAACGTGGAACAGTAAAATACTGTATTTACATCTGATGATAAGGAGCTTCAGCTGCCTAGAGGTGGATGCAAGTTCCTAGCACTTGAACTGGCTAAGAAAGAAGAGTTGGCGTGTTGGCATAATGAAGCCATGCGTTGTTTTGAAGCTTGGAAGAATGCTTTGAAGCAAAATGCATTGTTTGAAAGGGTGAAAAAAAGGGAGATGAATAAGAAGTCGTCATTACAGCGTGTATTTTTGTGTGTATGTGGGGGCGGGGGGGGGGGGGGGGGTTAGTATGCTTTGTGGGAGACAGTTTTGAAAATGGGTTACTGAATAAGCATCCAGTCTTGCCCTTGAGTTCAGGTTATTTGGGACTAGGGATTTTGCAGGGAAAACCAGGAGGGGGGGGGGGGGGTGAGTTCAAACAGCCAGCAATGGTTTCCAGACTGCTTGAAATTAAGTTTAGACCTACCCCTTCTTTTCTTGGCAAAAATAGTATCTGCACAGTATGACATCCCACCAAAATTGATACTTTCTGAAACTAGGCAGAGTGTGGTTACTTCTTTTGCAAAGTGTTTTTTTTATCCATAACTCCTTTCAACTGGAAAGCTTTGTTTGATACAATTCCAGTTCAAGAGAAGCTCAGGGGTAGGATAGTTTGGGGAAGGAAAAGGTTTTTTGGAAATCTGTTTTGTAATTTCATTAAATTTAAGTAATGCATGGATACTTTTGTGGTCAGGCATTGTATTTGGAGAGCCACGGGAAGGCTGGCTCTGAGTTTCTGATATCTACTTCCCATTTCTCCTGTTTAAAACAGTGTCTGAACTGTTTTCTAAAATTAGACTCCAATAAAAGTTTCAGGAATGGTTAACTATTCTTTTTCCTTTAGTTACCTCTCCTTCTTTAAGCGGAGCATTATTACTGGAAAAAGCTTCAATGTCTCTAATTTTCACCCCTTAGAACGGGATTGTGGGCAAATGGTACACGGCAGCCACAAATATTTGGAAGCAATGACTAATTGTGATTGTACTGAAATAAAATGATTTGTCTAGGTAAATGTGAATAACTACAATATTTTTGTTTATAAGTTTCTATTGGTGAAACCCCACAACATTCCTTTGGCTGCAGGGATGACAAATACCTTATTGGTGAAAGGGTTATCTGTGAACGGTCTAAATATGTTTTGCTAGTACTGCTGTTTACATTGCATCAAGCTTGTTTTCACTTGAAAAGACATTCTGTTCCCTTTTCTGGGGCATATTCACATCTAAGCCTGTTGGCAGCTTCTTTACTTCAGTGGAAGTATATCCCATATAGTATGTGGATCGTACTTAATCTTTGCAAACACTTTTGTTTAAAAAAAAAAAAAAATTCATCACATATTCTTCAGTACAGCTCTGTTAGCTAGATTTTCCTTTTTAACAAATATTTGTTTTGTTATGACTTTTGCACAGAGCAAGTACACTGTTGACATTAGGTTGGCAGGCATTGTTGCTTTGTATTCGCAGTAGCTAAAGCCTATTTATTACTCAAGGTTTCCTTTCCTTTCTTTCCATTTATTTTTGTGCCCATTTTTATTTTCTTTACCCAGTATTTCTTTGAAACTCATTTCAAAGCTTTCATAGGGGTAGCCTTATTAATCTGTAGTAGAAAAAAACCACAGCACAAAGATTGGTAGCATCAAGTAGACTACCAGAGTTACTGAAGTATAAGTTTTCAAGGGCAAGAGTCCACTTTGTTACATGTCCTGGAAGGCGTACGATAAGGAAGTGTCTAGAATGTAAATAAGCAATCTTATGTTTACATGGAATGGCTAGGAGTGCACAGCATGTTTTCATGTGTTAGTCGATTTGGTTTATATCCATTTAGTCTATTCTGAAAATATTCAGGCCCCTTCATTTTTTCCACATTTTGTTATGTTACAGCCTTATTCCAAAATGGTTAATACGTATTTTTTCTCTCAATCTACACACAATACCCCATAATGATGAAGCAAAATCAGGTTTGTAGAAATTTGTGCAAATTAATAAAAAAAAAAAAAATCACATTTACATAAGCATTCAGACCTTTTACTCTGTACTTTGAGACACCTTTTGCAGTGATTATAGCCTCATGTCTTCTTGGGTATGATTCTGCAATCTTGGCATATCTGGATTTGAGGGTCCTTCTCCATTTCTTCTCTGCAGATCCTCTCAAGCTCTGTCAGGTTGGATGGGGAGTGTGTGCACATCTATTTTCAGGTCTCTCCTGAGATATTCAGTCAGGTCCAAGTCCAGGCTCTGGCTAGGCTACTCAAGGACTTTCACAGAGTTGTGATGAAGCCACTCCAATATTGTCTTGGCTGTGTGTTTAGTAGTGTCGTCCTCTTGGAAGGTGAATCATTGCCCAGCCTGAGGTTCAGAGTGCTCTAGAGCAGGTTTTCATCAAGGATATCTCTGTACTTTGCTCCATTCATTTTACCCTCAATCCTTACTAGTTTCCCATTCCTGCAGCTGAAAAACATCCCCAGTGCTCAATGCTGCCACCACTATGCTTCACCATAAGTATGGTATTTGCTAGGTGATGAGTGGTGCCTGATTTCCTCCAGACATGACGCTTGGCATTCAGGCCGAAGAGTTCAGTCTTGGTTTCATCAGACCAAAGAGTCTTGTTTCTCGTGCTCTGAGTCCTTTAAGTGCCTTTTGGCAAACTCCAAACAGGCTATCATGTGCCTTTTACTGAGGAGTGGCTTCCGTTTGGCCACTTTACCATAAAGGCCTGATTGGTGGAGTGCTGCAGAGATGGAGGGTTCTGCTACCTCCACAGCAGAACTGTGGAGCTTTGTCAGTGTGACTATTGGGTTCTTGGTCACCTTCCTGACCAAGGCCCTTCTCCCCTGATAGCTGAATTTGGGCAGGCAGCCAGCTCTAGGAAGAGTCCTGGTGGTTCAAAATTTCTTCCATTTAAGAATGGTGGGGGGCCACTATGTTCTTCAGGACCTTCAGTGCGGAAATTTTTTGTACCATTTCCCAGATCTGTGCCACAACACAATCCTGTCCTGGAGGTCTACAGACAATTCATTTAATTTCATGGCTTTGATTTTGCTCTGACTTCCACTGTCAACTGTGGGACCTTATGGACAAGTGAGTGCCTTTACAAATCATATGCAATCAATTGAATTTACCACAGGTGGACTCCAATGTTGGAGAAACATCTCAAGGATGATCAATGAAAACAGGATACATCTAAGCTCCACTCTGAGTGTCATAGCAAAGAGTCTGAATACTTATGTTGCGATGCAGCCCATGGCTGGAGCCATGAGCTGCCTCTTACCTCCACGGCCCGGAGGCCCTAGCAGCCCAGGACCTCTTCAGCTGGCCAGTCAGATGCTGCAGATCCCCACGGTCTGGCCACCATCTTGCCGGCACAGCAGGAGTTGTGCTGGCCTTTTCTGACGCGGCAGGAGGCCGCCGGCGATTCTGTTCTTTTCGTGGCCCAGAAGCCGCAGAAGCCGGGGCCTTTCCTGCGGCAGGTGCCGCCCCGGACCTTCTCTTCACGGCCGGATGCCATCATTCTACGGGGTTTGCCCTCGACCCTTCTCCGGCTCCTCCTGCCTCTCAAGCTACGTCTGAGTCTTCATTTCAAGCTCCAGTGCCTTCGGCCTTCTTCCACTGTGACCTCTGTCCGACCTGCCGCCTCTGCTGCACCCTGTGGCAGCTCCGAAAGGGCATGGAGTAGTCTGAGGACTCTCATGGGCGTGCAGGTCGGTGGAGGATTCGAGGCTCCTGACTCCCAGACTTAGACTGTTCACACCGCAAGAGCACACACTCTCCTCATCCCACACTGGAGAGCTCCCTGTTGCGCTCCATCCCATCTTCAGCGCAACAACTTATGTAAATGTGATTTCAGTTTTTTTTTTTGTTTGTTTTTTTTTTAATTTGCACAAATTTCTACAAACCTGATTTCACTTTGTCATTTTGGGGTATGTGTATAGCTTGAGGAGGGGGAAAATGCATATTATCCATTTTAGAATAAGGCTGTAATGTAACAAAATGTGGAAAAAGTGAACGGATCTGAATACTTTCTGAATACATTGTATATCTTGAGTGTCAAAGCTCTAATATCCCTCTCATTGCGAAATAATACACAGTCATGGCTTATGATGTACCCCAGTGTTTAAACTGCTGGTCTGTGAACCACTGCTGGTCCCTGGCAGCATTTTTGTAAGTTTGTGGAGCTGTGGTTGAGTAACAGTCTTTATCAGGTCCTTGCATGTTGGCCCCCAGTGTAGTCTCAAATGCTGCCATGATCTCTCGGTCCAAAGTGATTAGTGACTAGGACACTGCCCTCCAAGACACAATCTCCTCCCCTCATGGCTGAGACCTATGCAGTAGCAGCAGCCCCTGCAGGTGGAAAAAGCAACCAGTATTCCCAGCCCTTGATGCAGCAGCCTGTGTTGAACCAAAGAAAAAAGTCACTACAGATGCCCTCCTTAATGCAAAAAGAGGAACTGTTCACTGCTGCTCCTCTTTTACTGAGCTGTGGCTCACTGGGTCCAAAGAAGTGAGTAGTGGTGCTGCTCCTCTACCCCCCCCCCCCCCCCAAAGCCCAGCCACAGGAGTACAATGCCAGGGTCAGGTATTTGACTCACTCCACTTGCTACTGGCTCTTCTCCCAACCCTGTGGTACAGATCAGCTGTTTTATCTGCACAGTATTTATTTATTTATTTATTGGCTTTTTTTTATACTGATAATCGAGGGAACATCACATCAGTTTACATAAAAACTGAAGGAAAATACAATAAAACAAGGGAGGGGGAAGGGAATGGATAAAAGGTTTGGATAAAAGGTTTGGATAAGTTCTTGGAAGAGAAGTCCATTAACTGCTATTAATCAAGTTTACTTAGGGAATAGTCACTGCTATTAATTGCATCAGTAGCATGGGATCTTCTAGGTGTTTGGGTAATTGCCAGGTTCTTGTGGCCTGGTTTGGCCTCTGTTGGAAACAGGATGCTGGGCTTGATGGACCCTTGGTCTGACCCAGCATGGCAAATTTCTTATGTTCTTATGTTCTTATGATAGCAGAGGGTTTAGAAGCATCAGACTGCTGGATGCCTGATGATTTGCTAGGGTGTCCAGCTTATGGGTAGTGGAAACACTCGCAGACCTGCCATGCTGTTCCCCTCCTCCTTTCAGTGTTGGTCCAGGCAATACCACTCACGGGCAGCAGCAGCAGCAGTATTAGAGAAGACTCAGCACATCCTTCTTTTGCTGTGCTGGTGCACTCCAGGTGAATCCCCACTGTGATGGTTTCATGCACCACAGGTTGGGAACTGTTGTTCTTGAGCATTCTTTTCTCTGAAAACGGTTTGCTTCTAACACATTATTAATACTTTTGAAACATTTGAATGTCTCTATTATATCCCCCTTGTTTTGCAGCTTCTCTAGCATATGCATATTTAGGTCCTTGCATGGGCATATAGCATCCTTAGTGCACAGTGGTTCACAGGCACCACCCACTTTAAAATGGGGTGTGCCTGCACCACCAACTGCATGCACATCCAGGAGAGCGGTGATAGAGAAAAGAGAGGCCCGCAAGGCCACTGACAGACTCCATCTTGCCAATGGCTGAAAAGGGGAAGAGGCCTAGGAGGCTGCTGGCAGACCCCATCCTGCCAGTAGCCAGAGAGAGGAGGTCCAAGAAGTTGCCTGCGGCCAAGAAGGAGGCGCAGGCTTTGGAGGCTGCCAGCGGCCGAGAAGAGGAAGAAGCTCATTTTCCCACTTCTCTGTGTACCAACCTTCAAACCATGTGCAGCCAATGTGCTCTATGTTGATCAGCATAGAGGAAGTGCTAGCCCGGTGAGTTTTGAATAGCATAGAGCAGGCAAACAAGCAGCGGGAGAACTGATTCCTTCCTCTTCTCGGCCACTGGCGGACTCCTGGGACTGTGCCTCTTCTTGGCTGCAGGTGGGATTGGCTCTGCCGGCAGCCTTCCGGACCAGATGGGGAGTCTGCCTGTGATTTGTTTTTGTATATGGGAGTGAATGGGAGCTTGCCTGGTTATGAGTATGGTATGTGAGAGAGAATGCTAAGTTACCTGTGTGTGTGAATGGGGCCTGTGCGTTTGTGTGTGTGTGGCCTGGCTGTGTGCGGGTATGAGAGAGAAAGTGACATCCTGCATGTGAGAGTGAGAGCCTGGGTATGTACATATGTATGGAAGTTGAAGCCTGCATGTGAGAGCATGCAAGAGAGAGAGCCTGTGTGTGTGAGACAGCATGTTGAGAGTGAGATCCTGTATGTGTGTGTTTGTGGGAGTGGGAATGGGAACATGGTGTAAGAGCATGTAAGTGTGAGAGGCAGTGTGTGTGTGTGTGTGTGTGGGGGGGGAATGGGAGCCTGTGTGTGAATGAAAGCATATACGAGTGATTGCATGTTTGTGTGGAAATGGGGGTTTGCATGTGAGAGCATATGAGAGTGAGAGCCTTCATGAGAGAGAGCATATGAAAGTAGGATCGTATGTGTGAGAGAGCTTGTGTGTGAGAGCGTGCATATGGGAGAGAGCCTGTGTGTATATGGAGGAAGGAAAGGACAGGAGGATAGAGAAGAAACAAAAAGAATAAGAGACCTGGAATAAGAAAAACAAGGGGGAAAAAAGAGACTGGGACCAACTGATTAGAAAAAAAAAAGATAAGACACAGGTAAAAAAAAAAGAAATTTGCCTTTCAGCAATTGGAATGTGCATGTTTTATATATTGGTATTTTGCTTTTTCTTCAGTATTCGAGTTCAGAATCTGGTTTCTCTGGCATTCCATTACAGTTTTGCCTGCATATTTCTCTTTCTAATTTTTAGTTTCATTCTGTATTAGGTATGGGTGTGTCTGTGATGCACATGTGTGAAAGGTGCAGTATTTTGACTAGTGTGTAGTTTCTCTGAAGGGATTTGTAGCAGTCTGGCTTGTTCTGTTTGCTCAGTAGGTGGTGTATTAGTGTTCTGGGACCTGGTGTGTCACACACAGGCTCTCACAGGCACGTGTGTGGGAGAGAGCCTGTGTGTTTGAGAGGGAGTGTGTATGAGAGCATTGGCATATACAATTTGAGAGAAGTATGTGTGAAAAAATGAATGTTAGTATGTGTGTATGATTGGGGGAGGTAAGAACTCTCTCTCAATCTATGACAATCTCAGGGTGAGTTGAAATCAAAAGGTCCCAAGTGTGGAGAGCAGGAGATTTTTTTAATTCTTATTAGTTTTCATTATTGGGTGCATTTTGATGTTTCTATTGTTTGGAAACACTTTGAGGTGTTTTGGGAAATAGAACATTTATTTTAAATTATTGGATGTTTTATTCATCAGATGTGTTGAAATATTTTATTGATGTTTGGAAAATAGAGCAAATTTATGCAAATTATTTTTAAATTATTGAATGTTCATTGATTGTGTTGACTTTTCTTTTATTTACATGGTTTTATTATGAATTATTTTATTGCTTGATGTTTTGTGAGGGAATGATACAGTCAGGCTTCTGATTTCCAGTATAGTTATTGTTGGCATGTTTCTATTTTGTATTTGAGAGTTTGTCTGTATTTTAAACGTCCAGTTCTTGTATAACTCAAATTCTTGCTGAGAAAATTATGGTACTTAACACTGGCTTTTATGGTATTATGGTCCTTTCCTTCTCATTTCTATTTTAAACAGAACTTTGCTCTTTATTAATTTCATTTGCATGCAGAAAGCGGTTTTGAATCTTCTTACAGAAAATATTTTTTCATTCATATTCTATTATAACTACCATTATTAGATTAGGCAACTATTTTAAGGGATGTACTTAGCAAATTTTCCCTCTAAGGGTTGGGTTGCTATGAGCATAAGATTGATAGGTTTTTTGCATCAAAGAAAGTGGTGCTCACAAGGTAATGTAGGATGGTGTACCAGGTTCTAGGGCACCTGGCAGGAGCAAAGTTTATGGTGTACCACCAACTTCAGCAATCACCCTATGCCCCTAGGTCCTTGCATCTCATCTCATAAGATTTTTGGTGTAGACCTTGCATCATTTTAGTAGCACTTCTCTAAACTATCTGTTTTCTATATCCTCTTGGAGTTACCATCTCCAGAACTAAACACAGTTTTCCTGGTGAGGTTTTACCAGTGTTTTTGCAAAAGCATTGTCCCCTTTTCCCTGTGCACTGTAGCATTCCTCTGTCTGATCACTCACTCCCTTGCAGCATTTTTCACTAACTGTGAGTCATCAAACATGGTCACCCTAAAGTCTTTCCCTTAGTTGGTACACAACAGTTTTCAACACTCCTCCTCCACTTTTTTTCTCTCATTTGGATTTTTGAACCCAAAATGTACGATTCCAGATTTCCTTGCACTGGACCTTAGCTGCCTGTATTTAATTATAACCCAACATTTGAAAAAGCTCTTTTTTAAACATTCTGCAATACAATTCTCAGTTAACTTTCAAATTAATTTTCCTACTCTGGGATACATTTTCAAAGCAGAATGGGGGACCAGTTGAAAGGTTGCATAAGGAATGTTTGACTTTTTTTTTTTTTTTTTTTCTTCAAGATATGCAAGGGCTTTGGGTTGTGGTGAGGGTTTTCTTTGTTGTTTTTTTAATATAGGTGGATAAAGGCCATGGAAGTAATATAAATGGAATACTGCATCCTTAAGTCATGGATTTCTGATTCATAGTGCTAGTTGAGCATGTGAAAGATATTTTAATATATCTGAAAATTGCTTGTTTAGGTCATCCATTTTTCATATGTAAACACCAGTAGATTGGAAGTCTCCCACTTGTAGTACTGTATTAGATTGACTATTAAAAACAGTAACATATCAAAAGTTCTCATTTTCTTTTTTTTTAATCATTTTTCTTTGGTCACTTTTCTATTGCATATTTGGGATTTAGTATAGAAGAATTATGAAACCACTGACTTTGTTTTGAGAAACCATATAATAGAAGATTTTATAACATTAACATTTAGACGTTTCTGAATGTATGTTAAGGATATCTCTTACAGCACTCATTTTATAAGAACATAATTCTTTGCAGTTTATGCGAGTGGGCTGTAATGTTAAGCTAGTAGTTTTTGGCTATCTAAACTGACTGGAATGACTTTCTTACATAAAAAAGGGACATCTTATAGGACTTGTTCAATTTATTTCTTGTGATTTTATGGTAAATTAAATTTGCACTAAGTCAAAATGTGATAAAATTCTTGTTTCTCTGTTGCCCTCTGTTTGATAAAACAGTCCAGAGGTCCAGCTGTTTAGAATCTTGGGTGGGGGGATAGTATTCTTTATTTGGGATATTTTTGTTGAGTAGGGGGTACTGGAATGTTTCAACATGATATGCTGTGACCTTTTTGTATCAGTTTATAATATCTTAAGGTTACACAAAGCAGAAGCTGTGAAATAACATTTGTGTATAAATGCAGTACCAAACTAGCAACACAATATTTTCAAAAGCAAAACCATGTTTAAAAAGACTTTTTTTTTCCTATTTATTGAATAAACAGAATATAACAAAGGTCTGTCCATAGTAAAGACTGTTCTTTCCTTCAAACCAACTATCAGATCAAAGTTCAGCTATTATATATATATATTTTTTTTTCTCTTGACTTTTATCTCCTGTTTTTATCAGCAAGAACAGTTCTTTTCTGGTGTTAGCCTGGAACAGTCATTACAAGTCTATTCCTGCATTATCTTAGCACTTTGTGGTTATAGTTTAGCAATTACAGTGCTGCCCTTTGTGCCTTTTGCTCAAATGATCTCTGTTGAAATGTTTCCATGGTTGCAAGCTTATGGAAATCTTTTTTCCCTATTCAGTTGTGAGCTACTTATATTCAACACATTGCATTAATTTGCTCCCTCTGGTATTTCTTCTCACGAAGTTCAGTGGGTGACATGTAGTTTTACTTTTGTTCGTTTATTAGGTCCATTTATGTGACTTTAATAAATACTGAGTTTGGACTACTCTGTATTTAATGCCATTGCCAATGCTAAGAATCTGTCCTTTTAGTAGTTGCTTAGCAGACTAAGGGAAGAATGAACATTAGTTTCAAGGACCAGGCTTACAGTTTCATCTGTTGAGCTGGCAGCCATACGTTCCTTGAACTGAATGTGCCTGGGAGAGTAATGGATGGAACAATACAGAAGAGAGAAATTTGGACAACCTTGAACAGTTCAGCTAACACACCTTAAAACACATTTGAGTGTCATTATGTCTAAATGTACTGTAATGAAAGACTGAGTATAACAAGGAAGCATTTCTTTATTGCAAGACTGCCCTTTTGCTAAGGGCATTTGATATGGAATAAACAGATCATTACAGAAAGATTGCCAGGCTCATTCTCTGTGCCTGTTTTCCCTACCTATCACAATTCTGCAAACCCTGTTTGATCTCAGGTTTTACCTTCTTTCCCACTGCTAAAAATTCTGTTCCTGTCATGCCTTTTTCAATTCTGTAAGATTTTCCCAGTCTCTGCTGAAAGACTTGTACAGTGCATCCACTGACCTTTTTGTGAAGAAATACTCTGATCCCCCATCCAGCTTCATATACTCTAAAATTATTTTTCCACCTAGGACATATGAATATTCTTAAAATTCACCTTCTAGGGCATATATTTTAGATCGTCTCTAAAACTGAACACTATATTCCAAATGATATTTCATCAGTGATTTGTACAGCAGTATCACCACCACTACTTGATTATATCTCTCCATACTGTGTATGCTTTAGCTTTCCATTGGCTGCATTCACCACCTTATTACGCTGCTTAGCTATCTTGCAATCATCCTTCTCCTGTGTGGTGGTTTCTTCATCTCTAGTATGTACTGTCTTTCTAGCTTTTTCTCACAAATTCATGAGACTGTACTCCCCTATCCCCTCTTGCACAGCCCCATTTTCCCCCTCACTTTTATATATCCCCTTCTATTCATTCAGATAGTCTGCCTGGGTAATTTAGATTTTTTTTATTTTTTTTTTTTGTTAGTCAAAGGTTAGAGAAGTCTTCCTTGAAAGCCTTTCCTCACTGCTTTTATCGAGGCAGGTTACTTTTCTCTCTAGGTTTGAGCAGATTGCCTTGATGGTTCATCTGAGCTCTGCCAATCCTATTGGGCAGAAGTTAATATTTATTTATTTTTGGCTTTTCTATACCGATGTTCATGTAAAAAATACATATCACAACGGTTTACAATACAACAAAAACATTCGCTCAGGGCGATACAAAGAACAGAGATGGCTTTTAACATAAAAACGGTCATAACATAAACCTTATAAATAACTTAAATACAAATCATCTGAGTGGATGGGATGAGAACTGGATAAAACAACGGAGATAACAAACTGGGTTGTGGTGTCCGCATGGAAAGTTTACTTGAGAGAGAGAAGATGCAAGTGAGGAAGAATTACGTAGCCGGGAAGGCTTGACTGAATAGCCATGTTTTAAGTTTCTTTTTGAAAGCAGACGGGCAAGCTTCTTGTCTGAGGTCTGGGGGCAACGCATTCCATTGGTGGGGTCCTGCTGTTGATATGGCGCGTTTTCTGAGGGACGTTTTCGCTTGAGGGGCATACAAGGTGTCCCTGTAGGCACTCCTAATCGGTCTAGAGGAAGTATGAGGTCTGAGTTGGGTAGATAAGTGGAGAGATGTGAGGTTATTTTTTGCTTTATGGATGATCGTGAGGACTTTGAAGAGTATCCTGTATTTGATAGGTAGCCAGTGGAGGCTCTGAAGGGCAGGGGTGATATGATCCCATTTTTTGGTATTAGTAAGGATCCTAGCCGCGGAGTTCTGCACCATTTGAAGGGGCTTTGTGGAGTTAGCCGGGAGACCGAGAAGGAGGGAGTTGCAATAGTCCAATTTCGACATGATGATGGATTGCAGCACTAATCTGAAGTCCTGGAAGTGAAGTAGTGGTTTTAGATTTCTTAGAACTCGCAGTTTGAAGAAGCAGTCCTTTGTGGTGGTGTTCACAAAATTCTTTAGATTAAACTGTTTATCCAAGATTACGCCTAAGTCTCTCACCAGTGGAGCGTCATTGAACTGAGTGGGAGGAGGACTGAGTGGAGGAGGACAGCAAGATCGGCTGAGTTGCGAGACCATCTTGAGAAATGATTAAGATCTCAGTTTTATTGGTGTTCAAGACCAGGTTAAGAGTGGAAAGAAGGTGGTTAATTTCTTGAAGGCAGTTGTTCCAGTGGTTCATGGTTTTTTGTATTGATTCTGTGATTCTGTAATAGAGCCCTCATGAAAGATGTCTGTCTGAAGACAGCAGGTTTTTAGATGTATAGCTCTCCATTTGTTGAACCAATTACCATTAGAAGCTTGGGTAATGATTGATTACTTGTTTTTTAGAACATTGGTGAAGAAGATGCTATTTAAAGAGGTATTTTAATGGATTTTAGGCTTGCCTTCTCTTCTGATTCCTGTGTCTAGGTTTTTATGGCTGGTGGTTTTTTGTTTATTTAGTTTCTGATGAAGGGATTATATTTTCAATTATCAATATTTAGTTTTTATTTTATGATGCCCAGTAACTGTTTTATTCTACTATTTTTACGTGACTTCTAATGGGTTCTATTTCTTATAACCATAAGTGCTCTAAATGAGGTGTGAGTAGCAGATTGAAAAAATAAATAATGCTAGAGCTACAAGTCAGCCCAAGACTTAATTCACTTCTTGTATTAATCTTAAATATCATCACATTTTTTATTTACTCCTCTTTTCCACTCTTTTTGGAGTATTGGCTCTCTTGCAGATCTTGGTATCACCTGCAAAAACGTCATACCTTAACTTCTTTACAATGTCACTTATGCCTTCACTATCAGCTTTGCTTTTATATCGCCTTGTCACCTGTCACTCAAGTTTCTAATCCAATATATTGCTGTAGGACCCATCACCAAGTTGGCCAACATGTTTGAGTATCCTTTGTTGAACAGTGGCCAAGGTCTTTAGTCTTTGGTAAACAGCAGCAGGTGAAACTTCATTTCAGAAACAGATATAATACCCCACTCCCCCAGAATCCCAAATCAGAAAATAGCATTGATAAGCTTGGCACTGCAAGACAAAAAATAGCATACGCCATATAAATTATCTTCTGTTAATTGGTTGAGATTTTGTGAGATATGCCATTAAGAACATAAGAAAATGCCATATTGGGTCAGACCAAGGGTCCATCAAGCCCAGCATCCTGTTTCCAACAGTGGCCAATCCAGGCCACAAGAACCTGGCAAGTACCCAAAAACTAAGTCTATTCCATGTTACCATTGCTAATGTCAGTGGCTATTCTCTAAGTGAACTTAATAGCAGGTAATGGACTTCTCCTCCAAGAACTTATCCAATCCTTTTTTAAACACAGCTATACTAACTGCACTAACCACATCCTCTGGCAACAAATTCAAGAGTTTAATTGTGCGTGTGTAAAAAAGAACTTTCTCCGATTAGTTTTAAATGTGCCCCATGCTAACTTCATGGAGTGCCCCCTAGTCTTTCTACTATCCGAAAGAGTAAATAACCAGTTCACATCTACCCGTTCTAGACCTCTCATAATTTTAAACATCTCTATCATATCCCCCCTCAGCCATCTCTTCTCCAAGCTGAAAGGGCCCAGGTCCATACCTGTACCGGATCTTGGCAGAGGAGGAACGAGCCCGTACCGTCCAGTACGTTGATGTACCACATCACGACCCGTTTATCCGTCTGGATCAGAACTTCCTTGGATGACAACTGATCCCCGAATGTCCACAGAGCATACTGTATTGCCCAAAGCTCCAGAAAGTTTATCTGACAGCGAGCTTTGGTGGCGGTCCAGAGGCCCTGGGGGGAAGCATTGGGGGTAAGGGTCACTTGGGATGGAACGCCTGGTAACATGACTACCTGGTGCGAAGGTGGCGGACCTCACGCGTCACCTAGATAGGATTTTAGACAGTGCTGGGGAGGAGCCGGCTGTCGTGGTACACGTGGGCACCAACGACATAGGAAAATGTGGGAGGGAGGTTCTGGAAGCCAAATTTAGGCTCTTAGGTAGAAAGATTAAATCCAGAACCTCCAGGGTAGCATTCTCTGAAATGCTCCCTGTTCCATGCGCAGGTCACCAGAGGCAGGCAGAGCTCCGGAGTCTCAATGCATGGATGAGACGATGGTGCAAGGAAGAGGGATTCAGTTTTGTTAGGAACTGGGGAACCTTTTGGGGAAGGGGGAGTCTCTTCCGAAGGGATGGGCTCCACCTTAACCAGGGTGGAACCAGACTGCTGGCGCTAACCTTTAAAAAGGAGATAGAGCAGCTTTTAAACTAGAACAAAGGGGAAAGCTGACAGTCGCTCAGCAGCGCATGGTTCGGAGAGAGGTATCTTTAAAGGATACTAATGATGCATTAGAATTAGGGCATCCCGACAGTGAGGTTCCAATAATTAGAAAAGTAGTCCGAGTGCCTGTAACTAAAAACTCACCTGAGCTAAAAAATTCTAACTTATCCCTATCAATTAAAAAGCAGAATAAAAATACAAACAAAAAACAAACTTTGAAATGTTTGTATGCTAATGCCAGAAGTCTAAGTAGTAAGATGGGAGAATTAGAATGTATAGCAGTAAATGATGACATAGACTTAATTGGCATCTCAGAGACATGGTGGAAAGAGGATAACCAATGGGAAGTGCTATACTGGGGTACAAATTATATCGCAATGACAGAGAGGAGCACTCGGGAGGAGGTGTGGCGCTTTATGTCCGGGATGGCATAGAGTCCAACAGGATAAACATCCTGCATGAGACTAAATGCACAATTGAATCTTTATGGGTAGAAATCCCTTGTGTGTCAGGGAAGACTACAGTGATAGGGGTATACTACCGTCCACCTGGTCAAGATGGTGAGATGGACAGTGAAATGCTAAGAGAAATTAGGGAAGCTAACCAAATTGGTAGTGCAGTAATAATGGGAGACTTCAATTACCCCAATATAGACTGGGTAAATGTATCATCGGGTCACACTAGAGAGATAACGTTCCTGGATGGAATAAATGATAGCTTTATGGAGCAATTGGTTCAGGAACTGACGAGAGAGGGAGCAATTTTAGATCTAATTCTCAGTGGAGCACAGGACTTGGTGAGAAAGGTAACGGTGGTGGGGCCGCTTGGCAATAGTGATCATAATGGGGTAGATTTTCAAACGAGCGCGAACAGCCTACTTTTGTTTGCGCTCCAGGCGCAAACAAAAGTACGCTGGATTTTAGTAGATACGCGCATAGTCGCGCGTATCGGCTAAAATCCTGGATCGGCGCGCGCAAGGCTATCGATTTCGTATAGCCTGCGCGCGCCGAGCCGCGCAGCCTACCCCCGTTCCCTCCTAGGCCGCTCCGAAATCGGAGCGGCCTAGAAGGGAACTTTCCTTTGCCCTCCCCTCACCTTCCCCTCCCTTCCCCTACCTAACCCACCCGCCCGGCCCTGTCTAAACCCCGATCCTACCTTTGTCGGGGGATTTACGCCTCCCAGAGGGAGGCGTAAATCCCCGCGCGCGAGCGGGACCCCTGCGCGCCGGGCCGCGACCTGGGGGCGGGTACGGAGGGCGAGGCCACGCCCCCGGACCGCCCCGGGGCGTAGCCACGCCCCCGTACCCGCCCCCAAAACGCTGCCGGCACGCCCCCGAAACGCCGCGCAATCCGGCCCCGCCCCCCGACACGCCTCCCGACACGCCCACTCCGAAAACCCCGGGACTTACGCGAGTCCCGGGGTTGTGCGCGCGCCGGTGAGCCTATGTAAAATAGGCTCACCGGCGCGCAGGGCCCTGCTCGCGTAAATCCGCCCGGTTTTGGGCGGATTTAGGCGAGCAGGGCTCTGAAAATCTACCCCAATATGATCAAATTTGATTTAATGACTGGAAAAGGAACAGTGTGCAAATACAAGGCTCTCGTGCTAAACTTTCAAAAGGGAAACTTTGATAAAATGAGAAGAATTGTTAGAAAAAAACTGAAAGGAGCAGCTACAAATGTAAAAAATGTCCAAGAGGCGTGGTCATTGTTAAAAAATATCATTCTAGAAGCACAGTCCAGATGTATTCCACACATTAAGAAAGTTGGAAAGAAGGCAAAATGATTACCGGCATGGTTAAAAGGGGAGGTGAAAGAAGCTATTTTAGCCAAAAGATCTTCATTCAAAAATTGGAAGAAGGATCCAACAGAAGAAAATAGAATAAAGCATAAACATTGGCAAGTTAAATGTAAGACATTGATAAGACAGGCTAAGAGAGAATTTGAAAAGAAGTTGGCTGTAGAGGCAAAAACTCACAGTAAAAACTTTTTAAAATATATCTGAAGCAGAAAGCCTGTGAGGGAGTCAGTTGGACCGTTAGATGATCGAGGGGTTAAAGGGGCACTTAGAGAAGATAAGGCCATCGTGGAAAGATTAAATGATTTCTTTGCTTCGGTGTTTACTGAAGAGGATGTTGGGGAGGTACCTGTAATGGAGAAGGTTTTCATGGGTAATGATTCAGATGGACTGAATCAAATCACGGTGAACCTAGAAGATGTGGTAGGCCTGATTGACAAACTAAAGAGTAGTAAATCACCTGGACCGGATGGTATACACCCCAGAGTTCTGAAGGAACTAAAAAATGAAATTTCAGACCTATTAGTAAAAATTTGTAACTTTTCATTAAAATCATCCATTGTACCTGAAGACTGGAGGTTAGCAAATGTAACCCCAATATTTAAAAAGGGCTCCAGGGGCGATCCGGGAAACTACAGACCGGTTAGCCTGACTTCAGTGCCAGGAAAAATAGTGGAAAGTGTTCTAAACATCAAAATCACAGAACATATAGAAAGACATGGTTTAATGGAACAAAGTCAACATGGCTTTACCCAGGGCAAGTCTTGCCTCACAAATCTGCTTCACTTTTTTGAAGGAGTTAATAAACATGTGGATAAAGGTGAACCGGTAGATATAGTATACTTGGATTTTCAGAAGGCGTTTGACAAAGTTCCTCATGAGAGGCTTCTAGGAAAAGTAAAAATTCATGGGATAGGTGGCGATGTTCTTTCGTGGATTGCAAACTGGCTAAAAGACAGGAAACGGAGAGTAGGATTAAATGGGCAATTTTCTCAGTGGAAGGGAGTGGACAGTGTAGTGCCTTGGGGATCTGTATTGGGACCCTTACTGTTCAATATATTTATAAATGATCTGGAAAGAAATATGACGAGTGAGATAATCAAATTTGCAGATGACACAAAATTGTTCAGAGTAGTTAAATCACAAGCAGATTGTGATACATTGCAGGAAGACCTTGTGAGACTGGAAAATTGGGCATCCAAATGGCATATGAAATTTAATGTGGATAAGTGCAAGGTGATGCATATAGGGAAAAATAACCCATGCTATAATTACACAATGTTGGGTTCCATATCAGGTGCTATAACCCAAGAAAGAGATCTAGGTGTCATAGTGGATAACACATTGAAATCGTCAGTGCAGTGTGCTGCGGCAGTCAAAAAAGCAAACAGAATGTTGGGATTTATTAGAAAAGGAATGATGAATAAAACGGAAAATGTCATAACACCTCTGTATCGCTCCATGGTGAGACCGCACCTTGAATACTGTGTACAATTCTGGTCGCCGCATCTCAAAAAAGATATAATTGCGATGGAGAAGGTACAGAGAAGGGCTACCAAAATGATAAGGGGAATGGAACAACTCCCCTATGAGGAAAGACTAAAGAGGTTAGGACTTTTCAGCTTGGAGAAGAGACGACTGAGGGGGGGATATGATAGAGGTGTTTAAAATCATGAGAGGTCTAGAACGGGTAGATGTGAATTGGTTATTTACTCTTTCGGATAGTAGAAAGACTAGGGGGCACTCCATGAAGTTAGCATGGGGCACATTTAAAACTAATCGGAGAAAGTTCTTTTTTACTCAATGCACAATTAAACTCTGGAATTTGTTGCCAGAGAATGTGGTTAGTGCAGTTAGTATAGCTGTGTTTAAAAAAGAATTGGATAAGTTCTTGGAGGAGAAGTCCATTACCTGCTATTAAGTTCACTTAGAGAATAGCCACTGCCATTAGCAATGGTTACATGGAATAGACTTAGTTTTTGGGTACTTGCCAGGTTCTTATGGCCTGGATTGGCCACTGTTGGAAACAGGATGCTGGGCTTGATGGACCCTTGGTCTGACCCAGTATGGCATTTTCTTATGTTCTTATGTTCTTTTTTGTGGTTGATTCCCGACTCTCTGCCTCATGGTGTCCGTCGGTCATCAATCACACGCCAGGTGTTTTTCATGGTATCGACTGGTCTTCGGCAGTGCCCACAGACCATGTCTATCACGGATCCGCATGAGATTTGCACCCTCTGCCTGGGGGCCTCGCATAATGGCGGGGGTGCCTTCTGTGCGACTAGATGACACCCAAAGGGCGTCGGGCATGCCTTGATAAAATAGAAAAACTTTTCGGGACCACGAAGTCCTCTACGCCCTTCGCCTATAGATTGCGGGGAGCTATCTGACCTGCTACCCCTCGTGGTCTTTCTGGCTAGTACCTCCAAGGATCGGGGGGAGGGGGATCGATCCTCGATCTTCCTGCCCTCCCGGGCTTCAGGATCATCTGCTTCCTTGGCGCCGGGGAAAGACCGGGCTGAGCACAGGAAACGATCCCGCAAGCACTGACACCGGTTACCGTCGACACATGGTTCCGGTTCCGGAGCAGCATCGGTGGCTGTTGAGCTGCCATCAAAGTGGCACCGGCCATCGGAGGCCCCATCCTCCGGTGTTCCTGGTAGCCCAAAGCGATGCCCTCCAACACTGGTGCAGAGCACTGTGCTACCTTGGAGACCCGAGGAAGAGCCAGCGATGCATCGTCCCCCGCCATCAGTCCTGGCCACCCTGGACTTCCAGGAGGAGTTGGACCGCAGGGAGCAGTCAGCGGTGCTCAAAATGCTGCAAAGCATTGAGCTGCCGGTGCCACCGGCCCCCATACCGGTGCCCAACCTCCACCATCGATGTTGGCACTACTGCTGGAGCATCTGGACAACCTTCTGGGTGCCCTACCGTCGCAACCGGTGTCCAAGGAGCCCTTGATGCCCCATCGGCCCCCAGTGCCCTCCACCGAAGCGATCCCGGTTCTCAGGTCCTCAGAGAAAGATACCGCTGGCACCATGTTTCCTTGCCCACGGTTCCCTGAGCCTTTGCCAGATTCCTCTGGCGTACTGCGGCCTATGATCCCCTCCATGCCGGAGGAGCCATTGAGGCTGCCGGTGCCCTCGAGGCCTTCGAAGTCCAGGGCTGATGTCTTTCATGGACCTCACCCACAACATGCTGGTCCCAGTGAGGAAAAGGGGCCCTATGACCCCTGGGGTGATGATTCCACAGACTCTTCCTCGGACTAATCTGACTACCCCCTTTCGGAGCCAACAGCGGGTGGCTAGACCCCATCTGGCTCTCCAGCAAGCCCTGGCTGCAGGCTTTTGACTGGCAGCAAGGGAGCATAAGTCAACTGGCTGTACCCTTGACGTCAGATCCCCCAGTTAGTGACAGGCTCCTCAGCTTTGCCTGTCACTGGGAAGAGAGCATCAGACCACTGGGTCCTCCATCATTCGCCAGCTGAGTCTGCACGTCAGCTGGCTCCCAGAGACCTCTCCCCCATGTCCATCCTTGGGTTCATCCGCCCATTTGGTCATCCTTCAAACGGAACTCTCCGCCCTCCTTTGAAGCAGGCACGGTGGAACCAGTCCCTCGCCATCAGCAGGGCCAAGGGCTCTATTCGAGATATTTCCTCATTCCAAAAAAGAATGGCGGCTTGTGTCCCATTCTCAACCTCAGGGTGTTGATCAAGTTTCTCGTAAGAGAAAAATTCAAGATGGTCTCCCTGGGCATGCTGATCCCGCTTCTCCGAAGAGGAGGCTGGCTTTGCTCTCTCAATCTCAAGGAGGCGTACACACACATTGTGTTTGTCCCCATCCACCGGAAGTACCTCTGTTTCATGGTGGAGAGTGCACATTACCAATACAAAGTGCTGCCCTTTGGCTGGCATCGGCCCCCACGACTTTACCAAATGCTTAGTGGTGATGGCTGCCTCCCTCAGGCATTGCTCAGTTCATGTGTTTCCATACCTGGATGACTGGCTGGTCAGGAGTGGCTCTCGCTCCGGAGCCTTGCAAGCTCTGGCCTTGACGGTGCAGACCCCGCAGACGGTGGAGTTTGTTATAAACTTCCCCAAGTCGTACCTCTGTCAATCTCCTCGGCAGGACTTCAGTGGCTTTTTTATCCAGGGACCGGGCGATCGCCCCCGCCTCGCTGGCTACTCTTGTCCGCAGCAGCTAGAGGGTGCCTGCTCCACCTACTGGGCCATATTGGCAGCTTCTGTCCATGTGACTCCTCTGGCCTGCCTCCACATGAGGAGCCCCCGAGGGGCCTTGCGGTCCCAGTGGCAGCAGGCGTCTTAGGATCTGGAGGCGCCAGTCACTATAACGGACCCTCTAAGGATATCTCTGGCCTGGTGGGAGGACCTTTCCAACCTGGAATGAAGACTTCCCTTCCAGCCCGTTCCATCCCAAGTGACCCTTACCACCAATGCTTCCCCCCAGGGCCTCTGGACCGCCACCAAAGCTCACTGTCAGATAAACTTTCTGGAGCTTTGGGCAATACAGTATGCTCTGTGAACATTTGGGGATCAGTTGTCGTCCAAGGAAGTTCTGATCCAGACGGATAAACGGGTCGTGATGTGGTCATCAACGTACTGGACGGTACGGGCTCGTTCCTCCTCTGCCAAGATCCGGTACAGGTATGGACCTGGGCCCTGTCTCAAGGGATGTCTCTGCAAGCGACCTACTTACCAGGTCACCTCAATGTGCTGGCGGACCACCTAAGCCGGTCCTTCCAGCCATACAAGTTGTCCCTCAACCCAGAAGTAGTGACCAAGCTGTTCCGCTGACGGGGTACGCCGGATGTGGACCTGTTTGCCTCCCTTCACAACCACAAGGAGAGCAGGTTCTGCTCCCTGGTAACGGGGACTGACCATCTGGCCTGCGATGCCTTCTCCCTTCATTGGGGGAAGGGCCTCCTTTTATGTGTACCCCCTCCCTACTGCTCCTCTCAAAGACACTTTTGAAGCTTCAGCAAGACAAGGGGACCATGATACTCGTGGCACATTCTTGGCCTCGGCAGGTCTAGTTGCCCCTTCTGCAGAACTTGTCTGTGTAGACACCCATCCGGTTGGGGACAGTGCCTGACCTTATACCACAGAATCAGGGCACCCTGCGCCACCCGAACCTCCGGGCACTGGCTCTCAAGGCTTGGATGTTGAGGGTGTAGTCCTCTAGCCTTCGCAGCTCTTGGATTGCATTTCCCAGGTCCTAGTAGAATCCCGGAAACTTTCAACCAGGATGTCCTACAGCTCAAAGTGGAAACGTTTTTCCATCTGGTGCGGGGGTCATGGATTAGACCCTTTCTCATGCCCCCTCCCCTAGCTGCTGGACTACCTGTGGCACTTGTCTGGGCTCCAGACCAGTTCCGAAAGGATTCACCTATCATTGAGGTGTTGCTGGCACACCTGTTTCGGTCCAGCCTTAGTGGGCTGCTTTATGCAGGGTCTCCTTCAGCTGAAGCCCCCTCTTCGACCTCTGTTTGCATCCTGGGACCTTAGCTTTGTCCTGGCAAAACTCATGTAGCCTCCTTTCGAGCCGCTGCAGTCCTGCAACCTGAAGTTCCTCACCTGGAAAGTCATATTCTTGGTGGCAATCACCTCAGCTCATAGATTCAATGAGCTTCAGGATCTGTGACACCCCCCCCCCCCCTTCTCCACCCTTTCCCGTGTGCTGACTTCCCATTGCTCCCTGCCCCACCCCACCATGGCCATACTAATCACTTATTGCAGCCTTTCTCTCTCACTGTCAGGCCAGCAGGACATCCAGAGTACGTGTCATGATGTCCAGAAATGTTTCTCAGGGTTATCACCCTGTCATGTGGAGCAGCAGCTGTTGAAGGTGCTGATGGCATTGTGCTTTCCCTGCTGTTGGCATGGCTTCAGGCTCCTTGTGGTGGCAATCTGCTACACACTTCTTCTGTCTCCGCTCCATGCTGGTTTGATCTTAGAGGATGTATTCTTCCTCTCCGCCTCTCCTCGTGAGATCAGGGAGTGGGATTAGGCAGCAGCAGCCGCCTTTATTGCAGAGCTATTTAGAAGTGAGGTCCCTCTGCACTTTTTCTTAGCAGTTGCTCTTTGGTTGCCTTCCTTCTGGCAGACCCCTAGGGGTTCACAAACTCCAGGTTGGGTACCACTGGTTTAATATATACAGTTTCCAAATCTGTTAACTTCTTGCAAATCGGAATGTTAGACAACGACATTCAATTTTACATAGTTATTTGCATTAGTCCAGCAGATGCTCTCTTAAGATTTCTAATTTCCTTTGCTCTATTGGAGATTAGCTGTTTGATAATAGGCTGTTTTGAATATTAAAAAGACAGTTTTTATCCAGGTTTCCTACATGTGTGATATTCCCTGTGATCTTTTCTTTTGATAGAGCAAAAATTACAATATCTAATCAGGTATGAAATCTGGACTTTTTGATGAATACTACTTTATCACTATCAGCCCGATCCAGTAAAGTCCGTGGGAGAGCGGACGAACGCCCGCTCTCCCGGCGCGCGCACCGGCCCCTCGCCGGTGCGAGCGATCCAGTATTTAAATGAGGCGACGCGGTGCAAACGAGGAAAAGGAGGCGCTAGGGACACTAGCGCGTCCCTAGCGCCTCCTTTTGGCCTGGAGCGTCGGCTGTCAGCGGGTTTGACAGCCGACGCTCAATTTTGCCGGCGTCGGTTCTCGAGCCCGCTGACAGCCACGGGCTCGGAAACCGGACGCCGGCAAAATTGAGCGTCCGGTTTTCGGCCCGACAGCCGCGGGCCGAATTCAAAATTAATTTTTTTTTTTTTTTTTTTTTTACTTTTTTTACTTTTGGGGACCTCCGACTTAATATCGCTATGATATTAAGTCAGAGGGTGCACAGAAAAGCAGTTTTTACTGCTTTTCTGTGCACTTCCCTGGCGCCGGAAGAAATTAGCGCCGACCTTTGGGCGGCGCTAATTTCTTAGAGTAAAATGTGCGGCTTGGCTGCACATTTTACTTACTGGATCGCTCGGGCATACCTAATAGGGCCATCAACATGCATTTGCATGTTGAGGGCGCTATTAGGTGCCGCGGGTGGGCCGCGTGTTTTCCTCCCCTTACTGAATAAGGGGTAAGGGAAAACACGCGTCCAGAGCAGGGTGACAGTGCGCTCCGACGGAGCACACTTTACTGTATCGAGCTGTTTATCAGGTGAAAAAGTCTTAAACATTTTTTAATAAGCTCAGTATGCTTTGTCCGTTGAAGCCTTTTCTTTCAGAGGTCCGTATTCAAAGCCATTTAGACAAGCCTCCCCAACACTGTACAGACACTTCCTCTTGGCTCATCCCATCCCTTTCAGTGACTGTAGCTTGCCTCCAATTCTCAGTGCCCCTACCACCACTCCAGTGCTTTCCCATTGACTGTGTGCTGCAATCTGCTGCTTTTATGGTTCCCCAGGCTTTGTACTGTCTACCTAATCTGGGGGAGAGATGGGGAAAATCAGACGTGATCCATGGCTGTTTCTCCAGGGCTTAAAAAGAAAAATTAATCCCAGGCTGAGACTGGGGAGAATGACAGGACCCAAAGCATATAACAGCTCCAGAATCTTACATTCCCACATGTAGCCAGGGCTGGTGGAAGGGTAATGTGACACACTAACTGCCTAGAGAGTGGAAGGCTCCGCAATGAATAAGGTGTGCTGAATTCCTAAGGAAATGTCATCGTGCAACAGCTAAACTTTAGCCCTGAAGCAGCTTTCACAGCGAAACGCTGGAAAACAGCGGCTGAGAATTCCAAAAAGTTACCAAAGCACAAGCAAAAAAGAGACATTTTTAAAAATTAAATTCAAAAAATTAAAAAATTGTTTTGGACATTAATAAAAGTATTTGGTAGGTTCTGGAGGTTTTGACCTATGATTGAGTCACCAAGAGCATGTTTCTATGTTTTTAAAATAGTACATGCTTGGTGCGGAGGTATTTTCCTCCTTTTAGATATAATACAACTACGTTACAAACCATATGTCCACAGTAGAGCGCTAAAGGTTCTAGAATCAATGGTCAAAATCAATAATCAATAATGAAGATGTAGCCAAGCATTTCCAACTTTTATTCAAAAGTGCAGTAGGTTTTGGTCCCCCGACATGGACTATGTTTCGCCACTTGGGCTGCATCGGGAGCAACGGATGCCCAAAACTACTTTCACAGTGTCAGGAAAAATATTCCATTGAAGCTCACACTGATCAGATCTTTCTTGATGGGTGCCCTGGATAAAATTCTTTGATTATATATCATCCATTTTATGTTATCAGAGATGCAATTGCAAGGACCGTTCCGGGCATTTTTGCCTTGCCTGTATTTCTTTCACATGTGTTTGGAGCCGCTTTGATTGAATATTTCTCCTGACGCTATGAAACTAGCTTTGGGCTTCTGTCCTTCCTGACACAGACCAAGTGGCAAAACATGGTCCGTGTTGGAGGACTGAAATCTACTGCACCTTTGAATAAAAGTTGGAAATGCTTGGCAACATCTTCATGGACTGAGTTTTTTGATTTTGACCATTTCTACAAGGATCCCAAAACCTTTAGCGCTATTCTCTAACATGTGGTTTGTTACCAGCATGTGTGCCGCTTGTCCTCTTCACCTCATTTGCTGTATACAACCACGTTAACCATATCAAAGAATTTAAAGTATTTTGATGAATATATTTTTTGATTGGTGTTTTCATTTGGATTTTCTCCAGCCTATACTGGTTCATGGTGTTGCCATAGGTGAATCTTATAGCCTTGTAGCCCCCAGCCCCTCCCTCCCCATAACATTTAAAAATTATGCATTTATAATGGTTTTTACATTGAAAAGGACATTCAAAATAGTCTTATGAGGTAAAAATATCACTTACAGCATGTGCATTATATTTACATACATTCTGGTGCCAGCCAGAAAACCCACCAAAATAAAGACACTTGGATCACATATTGCATTAAGCCTATTGTAACACATTAAGTGTGGGCTCGGTTCTTAGAAATCCTTATGTAAACTGAATTACAATTAAAATATATTATTCATCCAATACCAAAACAGCAGTAACAGCCAGCATTCAGACAGTGAAAACGCGACCTATGAGAAGACAATACTACGAATATTACACCAGGCTCTAAAACACCAATACACCTCCTGTTTGGAAAACAGAGCAAGCTAAGCTGCTATAGATTGCTACCCTGAAAATGCATGCTAGTAGACTTATCTCACCTCGGGCACACATGCAGATCACAGATAGACCCTCACCAAATACAGAATAAGGAGATCATAAAAATAAATGTGCAGCACAAACTGAACTGGAAACTGCAAAAATGAAAAAAAAGAAACATTCCACAAAATAAGTGGAGAACAAAAACACACCAGTGGAAAGTCCAAACAAATACAAAAAGGTGCGTCAAGGCAGGTGAATCATCAATGGACACAAAGGACCGTGATAAATTAAAGGCAGTCTTTTAATAATTCAAACATCATAGTTGGCAGACATACAATTCTTCCATATCAGAAAAGCAGGTTTTTGCAATTTCTTACTCCCCCGACATGGCCGTGTTTCACTTGGGCTGCATTGGGAGGGACAAATCGAGAGCAAATCTTTGCCAGAATATTTGACAAAAAATCTCATCAACAAATGTGAAACATTAAGTGAACCGTAAAAAGCCAGATGAGAGGACACAATCTCAAGTAGCTTCAAGGGAGACCGCTAGTGGGCATCTCCCTTGAAGCTACTTGAGATTGTCTTATTGAAATACAAGTACACTACATTTAGCGCTTTGTCCCCTCATCCAAAATTCTGGACACCCAGTCAAAGAAATGATCAGATTAATCAAACACCCTCTACTTCTGGGAGAACCTTCCCTCCTTGGATTTTGCAATCCATTGGATTCTAGTAACTACACTATATTTTCTATTTTTAGCAAAGATTCCATTAACTTTATCACTAGGTTTGCTAACTGGCTTCAGATTTTCAGGACAGGTTGAACCTGGTTTTACCCGATTGCATGCTGGGACTTATTCTGCTTTCCCTATTGCAGTCCCTAACAAAAACAAGACTATAAGTACCTGCATGCAGATAAGTAATACCAGGACTTGGATCATCCTGTCCTGAAAATCTGGAGCCAGTTGGCAACCCTACTCACCACAGAGGTCAGACTAACTGGCCTGGGAACTACAGGCCTTATTTCCACTTTTGTGAATAGGAACCACATCTGCCTGTCTCCCATCCTCTGGCTCTACTCCTGACTCTAAAGAAGCATTGAAAAGGTTAGACAGTGGAGTGGCCAGAACTTCTTTAAGTTCTTTTAAAAGCTTCTCTAAGTTGTTTTAAAAACTTCTGGTCCCATTGCTCTATCTACTTTGTTTAGTTATCTTCACCAATATACTTTTTCTGAAAATCGATTGAGGTTTACTTCACTTTTAATCCTATTTGTGTTTGTTTTATGTGGTCCCACTCCTGGCTCTTCCAAAGAGAACACCAAACGTGGTTAAGCATTTTCACTTTTGACTTGTTAGGCTCTACATATTTCACCCCTTCTCCTCTGAGTCTCACATTTCCATTTTTGACACTTCCTCCTATTACTAACATATATCTTTAAAGAAAAAAAGTCTTGTCCCGTCCCTGTATTTGCAGTTTTTTCTTCTATTTGCATTTCCATTCCTGACTTCTTGTCCAGCT
The DNA here is from genome assembly GCF_901001135.1 of Rhinatrema bivittatum. Lineage (NCBI taxonomy): Eukaryota > Metazoa > Chordata > Amphibia > Gymnophiona > Rhinatrematidae > Rhinatrema > Rhinatrema bivittatum. Next base: position 204,667,060 of record NC_042621.1, read on the forward strand.
TCTCTTAGCTTTTTTGAATATTGTGGCCTGTCTTCCTCTTTGTGTGATCTCTCACGGTTTATAAATGCTAACCTTCTTTTTTTTTCTTATCTTTTCAGCTACTCTTACCTCTGTTTTCAAACCTAGTTGAACTCTCATGTTTTCTGCTTTGCCTTTGAATGTACTCCATTATCCCTGAAGCAGTATTGCAGTAGTGATTTATATTTTAAAGATTTAAGAATTCTTTTATTAACCTGGCAGTGTCCCTTTAATGTTTGTAAAGAACATAAACATTTCAAAATGTGTACAAAAACGTCTTTCAGAGTAACACATTTTATTTTTAATGCCTAGTAATGGTGGTATGATTTCAACAACTTTCAAGATAGTAAATTTTTTTTTTGCTTAAGAGTATTCTCCCTTCATTTCTCAAACTAGTACTTCACTGCTGCAAGTAGGAAAGCCTTGGTTTAGCAAAGCTGCAGTGAGTCATCTTTTCTCTCATGCTGAACAGTACCTATAGTTTCAAACCTTTCCCTGAAAGTCAATATTGACTTAAAAAAAAAAATAAATGTATAATGAAAGGTGCTGTAATCATGATCTTAAAAAAAACCCAAAAAACAAAACTAGTATTATAGTAAGCATCTAATATTGAAAATGTTCTTCAAGGCTGTAATATGGCCTATGCACTAAAACTTACGGGCCGATACAGTAAAATCGCGGGAGAGCGGGCGAGCGCCCGCTGTCCCAGCATGCGCACAGGACACTCTCTCCTGTGTGCACGATACATTAAATAAATTTATTTAAATTAGGCCCGGCAGTAAAAAGAGGTGCTAAGGACACTAGCGCATCCCTAGCGCCTCTTTTCGGACAGGAGCAGCGGCTGTCAGCGGGTTTGACAGCCGACGCTCAATTTTGCCGGCGTCTGTTCTCGAGCCCGCTGACAGCCATGGGTTCGGAAACTGGATGCTGGCAAAATTTTCACCAAAAATGGCACCGGCGCCACCTTTGCCCTGTCATATGGTAAGGGCAAAGGGCCACCGGCGCCATTTCTATTAATGCAGCCGTGGCCCAAGAGCGGGAGATCGCACCGAGACCCCACCACTGGACCCCAGGTAATTTAAAACATTTTGGGGGGGTTCTTGCATTAGATACAAATCAAACCGGTTTGCAAAGAACGTAAATTTGCCTATAGGCTATACATAAAACCATGATATGTTTTAAAGGGTCGGGGTGGGTTTTAGGGTTGTTTTGGTGTGCCGGGTTTCCCGCCCTCCCCCGATTTACGATTTTTTACGATTTTTATTTTACAAAAAAACCCATGACGATCAGATTTCCCTCCCCCCCCCCCCCCCCCCCAGCCAAAATCGATCGTTAAGACGATCGATCACACGATTCACATCCCTATAAGATACCATCTAATAGTGTCTTAGGAGGAAAATTGGGGAGGGTTTTTTTGAGGGAGGGATTAGGTATGCGGCTAGGAGGGGGGGAGAGTATGGTGAGGTAGGGCAGAGGGTGGTAGGGGTTTCGTTTTCAAGGGAGGGGTTGAGTCCGGGGGGGGGGGGGGGTTAAATATCTGGCGGGAAGGCTTTTCTGAAGAGCCAGGTTTTGAGATGTTTTTTGAATATTTGAGTGGAAGGTTCATTTCTGATTGGGGGCGGAAGGGAGTTCCAGAGTGTGGGGCCAGCCATGGATATAGCTCGTTTGCGGGTTGATGTGAGATGTGCTGTTTTGGAGTTAGGAACGGCTAGGAGGGCCAGTGTCTGAGGACCTGAGGTTTCTTAGTGTGGAGTTTGGGAGTATGTTATTGTTTAACCAATTCATCTCGTTGTTGTTTATTTTTTTGTGGATGAGGGTGAGGGTTTTGTATTGAATTCTTTGGTTGATTGGAGGAAGCCAGTTAAGCTCTTTTAGTGTGGGAGTGATGAGGTTGCATTTTTTTATGTTTGTTATGGACCTGGCGGCGGTGTTTTGTAGTACCTGAAGAGGTCTGATGGTGGCTTTGGGGAGGCCAAGAAGTAATGTGTTGCAGTAGTCAATTTTTGAGAAGATTATTGTTTGTAGGACAGTTCTAAAGTCTTGAGCGTGAAGAAGAGGTTTGAGCTTTTTTAGTGTTTGCAGTTTGAAGAATCCATCTTTGATCATGTTGGAGATGTGGTGCTTGAGGTTGAGTTCTTTGTCAATAGTCATTCCCAGATTTTTTGTAGATGGCATAAGTTGCACCCCAGTGTTTTTTTTGGGGGTGTCGATTTTGAGGGGGGCCGAGTGGTGATCATTGGAGATATGTAGGAATTCGGTCTTGTTTTGGTTGAGGCAGAGTGATAATTGTGATAGCAGAGGCATTAGTTTTGTGCTGAGTTGGTTCCATCTGTTTAGGGTGCATTTGATGGTTTTCATTTATGGGGAGTAATATTTGAATGTCGTCTGCGTATACAAAATACGTGAGGTGTGATTCTGTTAGGAATTTGCAGAGTGGAAGGAGGTATATGTTGAATAGGGTGGACGATAGGGAGGATCCTTGTGGTACACCGTGTGTGATTGGTATTTGGGAGGACTTCGATGTATTTATCTTTACATTGTATGATCTGTTTGTGAGATACGATTCAAACCATTTGATTGTAGTATCTCGTAATCTGATTTCTTTGAGTCTGGTGAGGAGTGTTCTGTGGTTGATAGTGTCGAAGGCGGCAGATATGTCGGAGTATCAGGATGTATGATTGACCCTAGTCGAGTCCTCTGAGGATGGTATCGGTGAGTGTAAGAAGGAGGGTTTCAGTGCTGAATAGTTTTCTGAAGCCATGCTGTGCAGGTTGTAGGATGTTGAAGGTTTCGATGTGTTCTGTCAGTTGATTGTTGACCGTTTTTTCAAGGATTTTCGCTAAGAACGGGAGGTTGGAGACTGGTCTATAATTAGCTGGATCGGATTTGTCTAGTTGAGGTTTTTTGATGATTGGTTTAACTATGGCGTTTTTGAGTTTGTCAGGGAATGTTCCTTGTTCGAGTGATAGGTTAATGATGTCGGTAAAAGGTTTGGTGATGGTCTTGCTGATGAGTTTTAGGGTTTTGATGGGGTCTAAGGGGTGGGAGGCAGGGTTGGTTTTTTTGATGATGTGTTCGATTTCTGTTGATGCAACAGAGGTGAATTGTGACCATGTGTAGTTGAGCGGAAGAGTTTCTGTTGCTTCGGGGTAGTCTGTGGGGGGGAGTTTGGCGATGATGGTGTTGACCTTGTCTTTGAAGTAGTGTGCTAGCTTTTTGCTGGAGATAGTGGGGATGTCCAGGGCTGCATCATTTTGACTTGGGTTGGTTAGTTCTTTGACGTAGGAGAAGAGTGTCCTGGGGTTGAATTGGTATTCGTGTATTTTTGTTGTATAGAAGTTTCGTTTTGCTGTGTTGTTATCCATTGCATATTTGTGAAGAAGGGTTCTGTATTTGTCCTTCAGCTCTGGCGTTGGGGTTCTTCTCCATAGTTTTTCCATTTGTCTTAGGATTCGCTTTGAGTTTTTTAGATCTGGGGTGTACCATGGGGATTTGTGATTCGCTGAAGTCTTGATTTCTTTTCTTACTGTGGGGCATAGTGAATTGGCTATGTCCTCGTTGATAGAGATCCAGGTGTTTGTGGCAGCGTTGGTGTCATTTTTGTTGAGGTTCTTTAAGGCTTCCGGCAGTAGATCGGTGAGGTCGTCACCTGAGCATGGCTTGGTGAGTTCGATGCGTTTGTTTGGTATTATTGGGGTGCGTTGAAGTTGTAGCTTGGCTTGAATGAGACTGTGGTCCGACCATGGTGTTGGGGTAGCAGTGGGTAGGCCTAAGGAGGAAATTTTGTTGTTGATGAAAAGTAAGTCAAGGGTGTGGCCGGATTTTTGAGTGGGGGTGTTGCTGATTTGTGAGAATCCAATGACGGACATGGTTGAGAGGAGGAGTTTATTGGTGGATGAGAGGGGGTTGGTGTCTATGTGGAGATTGAAATCCCCCAGAACAATGGCTGGCTCCTGTAGGTTGATGGTGGGTGGTTATGGTTTCGATTAAGGGGGAAAAGTTGTGCTGGAGGAGACCAGGGGGTGCATAGAGGAAGAGTATTTGAAGGATTTTAGATTTAAATAGGTTGGTCTCAAAAGGGGGGGGGGGGGGGGAAGGTTTAGTGAGTGGGATGAGAATTTGTGTTTTTTGTGTGCTAGGAATAGTAGGCCGCCTCCTTTTCGTTTGGGTCTGGGGATGGAGAAGAGGTTATAGTTGTTTTTGGGTAGTTGATTTAGAAGTACAGTATCGGTGCTTTTCAGCCAGGATTCTGTGATGCAGAAAATGTCAGGTAGTGCGTCAAGGAGCAGGTCATGTATGATGGGGATTTTTTTTAGTAATTGGGAGTTAATGAGGAAAAGGGTGAGAATAGTGAGTGCTGATCTTAGGATGTTGGTGAGGGTCTGGGTATGGTTTTTTGGGTGGAGGGGTGTTGTTTGAGGCGGTGGGGGAGTTTGGGAATGTAGCATGGGGTTGCCATATTGAGAGATTGAGGTGGGTGGGTGAGCGCTTTGTTGGTTGGGAGTTCGGACAGGGGATAGGATGGGGGTATGGTTAGGTGTGTGGGGGGGGGGGGGGGTTAGATGGAGAGGCACAAAGAGCGGCACAAATGGGCGCACTGAGGGGCAGGCCCCTTAGTTGCGCTTCTTTGGCGCAGGCCCCTTAGTCGCGCTCCTTCGGCATGCAACGCCCGGGCCTAGCAGGAGGCTTTAAAGGCCTTTCCCTGCTCTCTGCCTCTCGGGGGCGGAGCTAGGTGGTGGTGGGGGATCGGCGATGTGCACGGCTCTGGGTGGCCGGCTCGATTGAGGCCTTACCCCCGACGGGATGGTGCCGATTGCGCAGCCTGGAGTCCTTCTGCTGATCTTCCTCCACTTCTTCTCCCTTCTCCGGTGAAGCCTCGGACATCTTTCAGGTGGGTTGGGTCCGTCTGGGAGGCTCGATCGGGCTGGTCGTGTGGATCTCGCCGGATGGGGGCGCGCGGTTGGCGCTTCGGTCGGGTCCAGCGGTTGGGTCCCGCGTCGAGGGTCCGGTGAGGTGGTGGTCTGTGATGGCGGCTGAAAGATGAGTGCTCCACGGTGTACGTTTGCTTAATAGTCCTTTGTTTTGTTATCTTTGTTTGTTGTGGTATGTATGGTTGGAGAGTCATTCCTAATAAGCAGCCCATCCACCCAATTAATTTAGTTTTCTAATTCCCATCACTGCCTTAGAGATCCCCTGTATTTATCCCATTCTTTCTTGAATTCGGATACTGTTTTTGTTTCCATCACCTCTACTGAGAGGCTGCTCCATGCATTAACATAAGAACATGCCATACTGGGTCAGATCAAGGGTCCATCAAGCATCCTGTTTCCAACAGTGGCCAATCCAGGTCATAAGAACCTGGCAAGTACCCAAAAACTAAGTCTATTCCATGTTACTGTTGCTATTAATAGCAGTGGCTATTCTCTAAGTCAGCTTAATCGCAGGTAATGGACTTCTCCTCCAAGAACTTATCCAATCCTTTTTTTAAACACAGCTACACTAACTGCACTAACCACATCCTCTGGCAACAAATTCCAGAGTTTAATTGTGCATTGAGTGAAAAAGAACTTTCTCAGATTAGTTTTAAATGTGCCACATGCTAACTTCATGGAGTGCCCCCTAGTCTTTCTATTATCTGAAAGAGTAAATAACCGATTCACATTTACCTGTTCTAGACCTCTCATGATTTTAAACATCTCTATCATATCCCCCCTCAGCCGTCTCTTCTCCAAGCTGAAAAGTCCTAACCTCTTTAGTCTTTCCTCGGTAAACAAATATTTCCTGAGTCTACCCCCATTCACCCACGTTACATAACCCCTCATACTAGAGCCTCCTTACTGTTGAAAGAGGCTTACCTCCTGGGCATGGAAACTTTTTTATTTGAAATATTTAAATGTCTCTAACATATATTTCCTGTATCACACCTTTCCTCTAGGGCATATATGTTTAGATCTTTGTCTATCCCCATATGCTTAAGAACAAAAACTACTGACCCTCTGGACTGTCTCCATCCTAATTATATTCTTTGGAAGCTGTGTTTCCAAAATTATATACAGTATTTAAAATGAGGTCTGACATGAGGGGCAATATCACCTCCCTTTCTCTGCTGACCATTCCTTTTCCTATGCAGGCAAGCATTTTTCTGACTTTGCTGTTTTATCCATTTGTTTGGCCACCTTAAGTTCATCAGATACAATCAGTCCCAGATTCTGCTTTTTTGTGCTTAAAAGAATGTCACCTCTAATACTGTACTTCACCTTTGGGTTTTTGTAGCCTAAATTGATTACTCTGCAATTTTTTGCATTGTATCTTAACTCCAGACTGTAGACCATTTCTTGAGTTTCACTAGATCCCTCCATGTTTTCCACACATTTATGTCTATCTCCTCTATTGCAGATTTTTGTATCCTTGGCAAAAAGACAAGCCTTTTCTGACAACCCTTTTGCCATATCTCTCAACCATTGTGATACTGGTGTGACGTCACAAATCTGCCAGTCATATTACAGTTTTATCCAAGCAAATTCAAGGTTATCTTATAATATGAATGGTAGGGAGTATGCCTGTACCGTCATTGGCTATTGAAGATACCAACCTGCATTTTATAAAAGTGATGACTGGATATAGATCCTATACAGTTAATTCTCTGACAAACAGAACCTATTGTTCTCACATATGGATGACATCAGACTGAGCTCGGGTTGGAGCTAATGTACAGCTCAAAAGCTCTTTAGTGTGCTCTACTGAGAATGTGCAGTACTTCTCTTTTGTGATGTCCATGTGTGTCTCCTACCAGTTTGTCATCCCCCCCCCCCCCTCCCATGGAGCCCAACAGCCAAATTTGTAGAGTTTTCTTTTTTTTTTCTCTCTTAAGAAAAATTACCTCAAAAGTGGGTTTTTTTTCTGTCCTTTCTCAATTCAGGTGTTTTTCTCTTTGAAATTTAAATAAAAATTTGTGCATTAACTCTTGGACACTAGTGCATCAAGAGTATCTGGTGACCTTTTTCTTTCTGGCAAAATTCTATTTTGCTTTGGCCATCTTTTTTATGATATCCCAAAAGGAGAAGATGGCCAAAAGCTTCCAAAATTCCCCCAATGCAACTAAATGATGTTTATCATGGACCCTCATGATGTATGTGTGATTATGCCTGGAGGATCAGCATGACATCTCTGGTTGCAGCACCTACAAATAGATGATTCCCAGAGGATGTCTGACCTGCTTGGAGCTTATAGAAAAGCTTTTTGGGTTAGATAAATCTGATCGATCAGCATCAAAAGACCCAGAAGCTACATCAGATGCTGGTGGTGCATTGACCTTGGGGAGATATCGAGCTTCGCTAAAGTCAAGCACAAGTAGAGGCCAGGGTAGCGGCATCCTCGGGCTCCCCCCCATTTAATGAAAGCTAAGGATTGTGCTTCATCAGTACCAACACTGGGGGATTTGACACCACTGTATCAAGCAAAAGTGAAGAAGCACCGGCATTGTTCCCTGTCAATGCATGATGCCAGGAGCAGGGAGATACTGGCTGTGGCTGTACATCCTCCCAAGAATCCCTGCAGATTGAGCCATTTGCTCTTGAGGCAGTCCAGGGCCAAACGTTTAGCCACTGATACACCTTGGGTGTTTCAGGAAAATGTTGCAATTCTTTCTGCTTCTCATGCAATCTTGGCATTGGCAATTTTTGAGGAGGCTTTGGAGATAAGGATCTAGGAAGCAGGGATATGCATAGTGCATTACCACGAGTGGTGAGACAGGCAGAAGTTAATTGGATTTTGGAGACTCTGTTGGCACCTGGCAGTATCATTTTCAATGCAGAGACCCAGAGGGGCATCTGCACAATTTCCTACTTCACAGACATCAATCTCCAGCACTTCAGGGGAGATTGCAGAATGACATCAGAGACTAGATCCTGGCAGTCAAGTGGTAGCCTCAATGAGGCCTTGGCTTCTAGTTAGGATCAGACTTGAATGCTTCCCTCACCATATTCTGAGATGGAGTCAGATCTTTTCTGGGGTTATGATTAATAATCTGGAGATTTTTTTTTTGACCAGGAGAAGTCAACAGGCCTCCCCTCAGATTACTTTCCTCCATAGGAAAAGTCTCCACCAGAGGACTTTTCTTTTACTGAATTTAATGAAATGGCAAGGACCATTCCATTTCATTTGGAAAAAGAGGCTGAGCCTGGGATGCAAATGTTGGGACATCTTCCAATTCATGAATCCCCATCCAAAGATATTGTGGCAGTGCCTGTCCATGTTGTCCTTAAAGAGGTGCAGATGGGAATTTGGGACATTTCTCTCTCCATACCTGCTGTTAATCGGAAGATGGACACTATGTATCATGTCCCAGAAGACTCACAGATTTGAAATACAAGAAGTACTGCCTCAGTCTGTTGCAGAATCAGCTCCCAAAAAAAGTCAAGTGGTCAAAGATCCATTCCTTAGTGCCTCTGGAGTGCAACACGATACCCTTGACTTGATTGGGAGGAAGGTTTACCAGAATGCTATACTCTCTATCTGCATAGCAACTTACAAGCTCTTCATGGGCAGGTATATGCGAGACATTCTGCAGAAGGTTAAGACTGTCAAGTTCTCTTCCTTAAGGGAAATGTGATGAGCTGGAGTCACTACTGGACAAGGGTCAGGAGTATGAAAAAAAAAAAGTTTTGGTTAGGTTGACCTACCCTGTTTTCAAGATGACATCAAGAGCCTTTGCCATTGGGATTGGAGCTTGCAGACTATCATGGCTATGAGTCTTAGATCTCTACTCAGATGTGCAGGAAAGGCTTGCTACCTCCTGAAGTTTCCTTCTCTCTCTTACTCCCTACTCAGCCTCCCACTGCCTCCCATTGCCTACCCAGCCCCATTTTCAGCCCCATTCATAAATCCATCCCTTTCCTCTTCTCTCACCACTTCTTCAGCCCTCCAGGTCTTTCACACAATCTGTTAACTCTACCCACCCTTCAGCTGCTCTTCTTTTAACCCAACTCACATCCACAACCTGATCTCATCCTCCTATTCATACCTTCCAAGATGGTCTAATACCCACTCATACCCCACCAGCTAATTGTCAAGTTCCTCCTTCACTTCCTGCTCTCTCACCGATCTCTGATTCTTGTTCTTTTCATCCAATCACAGAATCCATGCTTTCTCTTTCCCTCCGCCAATCTCAGGATCCCTTTCCTCCTCCCTAATCTTAGAGTGCTTGCCCTCTTCCCACCCAATTTCAAAATATGTGCTCTCTCCACTCACCTAATCAGAGTCCCTGCTTTCCTCTCTCTGTCTTCTGCTTGACCTGACACTATTAGTTTATGCCATCTCTTGTTGCAGCGCCATTTGTCTTACTTCTGTAGCCCACAGTACATATATCAGTTGTTTTGATTGTTCTGCTCTCTATATCTATGGAACAGCACCGTGCAGTTCAAATAATTGATGTGTAAACTGCACAGCTGTCAAAGTAAGAGAGGAAGCACCACCTGATACTTCCAGGCACTGGAAGGTTAGGTAAGGGAGAGAGGTATGCAGAAAGATGTAGAGGAGAGGCTTTAGCAGCCTCCCGAAGGCCTGTCTGCTCCTTGCAGCCCTGATGACTGATGCCACTTCCTCATCTTCAGCAGCCGCTCAGGTGGTGCAGTTATTAAAGGCACATCTGGTTCTCTCTTCATTGGCGCATGCTGCTGCCACTGATTGGATTGTCCTGACTCCAAAGTGGGTGGGCTAAAGCCCGCCTAGGCCCACTTGTGGTTATGTCTTTGAAAAAAGTCGATAACTTTCTGGCCTTTAGTAGAAAAGATCTTTAAATATCTGTATTATATAATTTTATGTGTGTGTGTGTAGTATCTGCTTTAGATCTAATGGCAATTGCTGCTATGGTTTTTAAGCCCAAAATGTTCTTTCATTATTTCTTTAATAAGGGAAGACTAAAGGAGTTGCAAAATATCAGAAAGATGATGTGCTAAATACTGTTCTAAAACTTGTTCTTCCTGTAGAAGAAAACCACCTTTAAGCTGAAAATAGATTCTGTACAAATATTTACTCTTGTGTTCAGTGTAAGCAAGGTAATTTTTTTTTTTCAGGGAGACGGGGAGGAATTAAAGCATCTGGTTGATACTATGCACATTTTTTCATGCTGTGATTATACTTCTGTCTAAGGCCCATAGTCATATTAGGAGTACTATATTTCATACTTACAACTAACCATATTTTTGATTTGTAATTTTATTTTAGTGAATATTTGTTCTTAAAGGGTAAAGGCCTTGCAGCAGTGGATGCTACAGAAACAGCTCTAGTGCATGTCCTATAAAGCCCTGCTTGTTATCCTAGCTTATGCTAGTATTGTCGCAGTTGAAGGTCCAGCTAGAGCTGGAGAACCCCCACAAGGGTAGCACAGGACTTCGGGGGAGAGAGGATCTTCTGCCTGTACCAGCCACTTCCCCCACAGGTTGAGTTATTGGGTTTTGGTAGCTGGCTGGAACTTGGAGACAAGGACTGGAGACTAAAGCAAAACTGGACACTGAGGCAAGGTAGGACTGGAGACTAGGGCTGGGCACATGTGGAACTAGGCTAGACAGGCTGGGCAGAGTGGGACATGGCAGGGCACTGGCAGTACAGGGAATGGATACCAGGGACAGGTCTAGACAAGAGAGGGACAAGACAGAACAGAATAAGGAACACAGAGGCTTGAAGGCTGTGGTTCAGAAGACCCATAGGCCTCTAAGCATAAGACTTGGAGGCCAGACAGGGAGATACTAGGAGACCTGGAGGCAAGGCAGAGCTGGAAGGCTCAGAGGCCACAGAGCAATAAAGGTAGAACAGGGTCAAGCAGGAAGCCAAGTAGACTCAATGACAAGGCATTAGGTAGTGCAAGAGGCAGGGCTAAATAAGCCAAGCCCTACTGAGTCATGAGCACATAGAGACTATGGTTGGAGCAAAAGCAGGTGTAGCTCCATTGGGACCTCAGGTAGCAGGGAGGCTGCATAGCAGGCTGGATCCTGCCAAGGGTAATTACTTTGCTTTTTTGAATGGGAAGGTGCTGAAATATTAATCTTTCTTTGAACTGACTAAAGGTTGCAGTCTCTATATCACTTTTGTCTGCCTACTTTGTTATCCATCATTGCACTTATCATTTGATATGTAGAAATGTGATGAGCTCTGTATTGAATGGGAGAGGAATAGAAGCATCAAGACACATCAGGGACAGTAACAGCTCCTTTGGCCACCAATATATCCATTCCATACTTTCTAGTTTTACGGTGCTCAAGAATGAGTTTTGCAGCGATTTATATTAATTTTGCAATTTAATCTTGGATTAGAAGAATGTGTACCACTTAACTTGTACACCTGAAGTTTTGTGGCATACTGTTGACATAGTTGTAGAAATAATGTAATAAGAAGTGTTTTGCTGTGGGTATTTGAAGCAAAAGTATTAGGTACAGTCTTCCATATTTGTTTGCCTGTTTTATGGTACTTCTCACTGTTGGCCTTTAAACTTTTCTTATTTCTTGTATTTTTGCATTTATTTTCTCACTTTGCAAATCCCATCCCCAGATGACATGCCTGGGCGAACCAGAATCCCTTGTTGGCAAAGGGCTGGAGGGGAAGTCCCTTACCAGACTAAATCTCTGTGCTGCTATTGTGTATTCTCCCTCTGGGGAGCTTAAGTATATCACTTCCATGATGTATCCAACCACTATTTACCCTTTTGGATAGGAGACATGAATCAAAATCTCCTTTATCACAGTGCTATGGCTGTCATAGGGCCAACTAATTAATTTTAGAAAGAGTGCCTAATCATACTTAAGATATATTTATGATGCTTGCACAATTTTATCATGATTAAGATAGTTCTCAGCTTTATAATGGTGGTGGTCGGGGACTTCTTACAGGAAGTAAATACAATATTTTAACTATCATATTTCTTTACCTGCTGACATTAAAAAAATAATGTTGATACTGTTTTAACACTGGATAGCATACTGCAGAAAAAAGCACTAGAGGGCAATGTTGACCAATATATGCATTGGATATTACCATGACATACACCTTCATAAATTTTTGTAGCTTTATAGTATGAGTAGAATGTTATAGCTATATAAAGCTATTAAATATGAATGTAGAATTGTCTAGCCAGCCTTTTTTTTCCCTTTTCAGGTTTACCATGTTAATTCTGATAGTTATGAGACACAAAACCAGCACTATGGAAGAAGTCTGACAAAAGAAACTATAAAGGATGGTAAGTGTTGCCAAATACATATGCTAGTTTTATGTATGTCCATTATACATTACTTTCCAAGTTATGGTATTCCAGTTCAGAAACATAATGGTGATGCTTTGCTGTGTTTATTTGCCATTGAGAACACACTGTGTATTTGAAAATTAGATGCAGTTGGTTGGGGCTTATTGCTTAAATCTGATGATTCTTGGCAAGAATCTTAGGTACTGGATTACTGAAACTTTTAAAAATGTTTTGTAAGTTTTCTCTCTTAAAACAGGACTAATATACTATAAACTGCTTTAGGTTAATAAAAGATCTGTGTGTGGTTTTATGGTGAACTATTATTTGTGTGTAATAATTTACTGGCAGTGTCTCTTTAGCTACTGCCATTCTCCAGTTGCCTGATACTCATTTTGATATGCCTATTTACTGTAAAATGTCTGAAAATATGCTTCAGTTTACTGGATTTTATTTGAAATGAAGTTGAGTAGAAGTCCCCAGCTCCAGCCCTTATGAGCCATCAGTATGTCTGGTTTTCAGGATAACAAAAATATTTGGTTCATCGACCAAATGTGTGCAAATATATCTTATGAATATTTGTTGTGGGTATCCTGAAAAACAGTCCAATTTGTGGTTCATGAGTGTTGGAGCTGGGGTCCACTGAAGTAGATTGGTTAGGAACTGGAAAACATTCTGGGGAAGGAGGAGCCTATGCTGATAGACTCCACCTTAACCAGGACAGACCCCAGCTGTCGATGCTACTATTTTAAAAAGATGCTAAAGCAACCTTTAAACAAGACTATGGGAGAAAGCTGATAGGCACTTGGAAGCACATGATTCAGAGGGAGGTATCTTCTAAGGATGCTTGCAAAGCAGGGAAGTTAGAGTATGTTAATAGATTGTGGGTATAAATAAAGAGCATATAGAAATGAATGACTCTAAACCCACCTGTATGTTCTGCTAATAAGCAGGTAGCAAATACAAGTAAAAATACAAATTAAAAATACATACTTATAGATGCACAGACACAGTTCAGCAAGCAGTAGCGGTCCCCTCAGCACAGCCAGATCCTAGAAGCCCTTGGCTCAGCAAGCCCACTGAATGTGAGCTTAAACATTTCTGCATTCATGGAGGAACCCTTCCTGCAGTGGGACACGGTTGAGCCAGTGCAACCTCGTGCTAGCACGAGGCAGCAGGCACTGAGCCGGAACAGCCCACCAGCCCCCTCATGCCCACTTCTGGAGGCCCAAACCTCGGCTGTGGCCATGACAAGCACAGCATCAGCACAGAGACAGCCCTCAGTACACAAGCAGCTAGAGTGGCTAGAAAGGAGCCCTGGGGTCTACCTCCATCATATACAGGCAGAGCTAGTATGCCTGAGGAGGGCTGTCAACAGGCAGACTCAGGTCCTGCATGACCAGATGGCAGCCCACACACAAGCTCTCGCCACAGTGGCTGCCTCCATCAATAACCTAACTAGCATCTTGATCCAGATTCTGCAATGAGCGCTAGAGCCTCCACATCTGTCTTCCCCAGGATCCCATGACTCCACGCTGCCCCCAAGTTGCAAGTCACACCATGGCAAAGGACCATGAAGGAGCCGAACCTCTGGCCTCTAATGCTTAAGAACAAGACTTGTTGAACAAGCCTGACCAAGCCTCTGTATAAGAGTTCCTGTGTAGGCTAGATGGAAGAAGCCTGTTGGGTCTATCCTGACTACAGAATTCTTGTGGCGGCTTGATGATGGGGATGGTCTGCTGTCTGCCAGTGTTCTGCTGTCTACTTTTAATGCCCTCCTCAATGCTCTGCTGATACTCCAGCCTCTTTCATGCCATGCTACTGCCTCCATGCTGTGGTGTCTTCTCCCAGGGCTCCTGCCTCTGTGCTGCGCTTTCCTAACCTGGGGCTCCTGCCTCTGTGCTGCTCTCTCCAGTCCTGGTCCTCCGCCTCCATGCTGTGATCTCCAGTCCTGGTCCTGCTGTCTGCTACTTTGCCTTTGCTGCCTTGACCCTTAGGCTATCCCCTTGAGTGCACTCTTTCAACATGGACTATCTAGGGCCTTTTGGTTGACATCACATAGTTGTGCTGCTATCAGCTCTTAACAAAAGAGCTGAACTATAGCTATTGGGGTACCACTTCCCTTTTTATGTTCTTTGCTGTAATCATGATTGTGCAAAAGGATAATATGCTAATATATATGTAATGAACAGCATATTGTTCCAAATGGCAACATTTCAGTTATAATGTCATGTGCAATTAGATATCTTGCCCTTGCAGAATGTGATTACCAAAGATTTAGACTTGCTTTCAGTCTGTTGACATGTGTTGTGTAATAAAGTGGTCACAGGTTTGAAAAAACACTTTCTGCTTGTCTGTTTTCATTATGTGTTTTTTCTCTTAAGGGTTCACTAGATCAAACGTTTGGGATCCACATGACCTTGCATGCTAGAGTGTCATTGTCCATTCCTAGTAGGCACTTTTCTGGCAGGCAAGACAATATGGCCTACAGCATACAACAAAAATCTCATTTTATGCTCCCAAGGAAGACAGCAAGATCTAAACAGGAAGCTCCCTATTGTGGAGCTTTACTATTGGCTCCAGTTGCCTTCTCTAGAAAGCATATGCTTAGTTAATTCTTGGGTACATGGACATTTATGTGAGATGGGCACTAGCTAGCTAGTGTTCACCTCCATACGCAGTCTGGTGGAATAGGTGTAGAAATGCTTGGCTCGAGGTGCAGTAACTGTCTTCACTCTGTTGGGGGCCAATAGGTTGTTTAGCAGCTGTTACAAACCATTGCCTCTTCTATTGTGAAGATATATCACCTCTGATAAAACAATGGACCTTCTCTCTGGCCCTAGCATCAAATGCTATCATGACATAAGTCTTTAGTCAGAGGGCTACTTGAAAAGTACATAAAGCTCTAGGTGTGGTTTAACTCTAGGGAGCATAAATGTGCAGCTGCAGGTCCTAGGCCAGAGAGTACAAACTATACATGTAAAGCTTGTGTGGTGTTAAGGGCAAGTTACACTAATCACCCCACCAGACTTTAACATTGGGCCCTTTACTTGAGTTCTCACTCCACTTAAAAGGCAATCTGGACAAAACCCTTTTTAGGTTTCACACTAAACAAAATGTCTTCTATTTGCAGGCTGCTCTAACACAGTGTCAGCAACTGTGTGACAACTGAGGAGGAGTGAGGGAGTTGTGAGGGTTAGAAAATCCCCACAGCCCAAGAACAGACAGCTAGAAGGCCTGCTTAGCGAACAAGTATTATACAGATCCACATGTCACGCCAGTACACGGGGGGCAGCCGGTCTGTGGAGGTCTGCCTGGTCCTAAGTAACAGCAGGCCTCTTAGTTGCTACTCTTGGGCTGTGGGGATTCTCTAACCTACACAATTCCCTCACTTCTCAGTTGTCACACAGCTGCTGACAGTGTTAGAGCAGCCTGCAAATAGATAGAGGTGTTTAATGTAAAGGTTGTATAGTGGACAAATGATGCGGCGAACGTTTGCTACTAAATCTGTCCCCTAAAAGCAACAGCAGAAATGTGCTACCACTGCTTCTGTGTATATACATAAAACATATCGAGCTACATGTGGCAGAATCTTTGGAGGCCTAATCTGGCAGCTTAGATATATGGCAGAGTAAGTCTCAAAATGTGGCCTGGTATGGCAGCCTCTGTCAAGTGTGCAGGATATGTTCTACAGAGAGGAGGGTAAGTAGGCCACTGTCTCAAAAAAGGGAACCTCTAATAGTAGTGCTGACAGAGCTCAGGCCCCACATTCCCCCAAACTGCTAACTTCCTTGGCAGATGTAGTTCTTGGAACTGTGCACACCCCCAAATTACAGGTCAGTTAGGCTCACTCCAGGTACTAGGTGGAAGAGCCTCGGGGTCCAGGGATGGTGGAAGGTGTACACTACAGGCAAATATCTACTCATCCAGAAATGTGACTCCATATCTGAGGTCTGACGCTGTCAGATTTCACAACCTTTCTTCTCTTGATACAAGGAATAAACGGTGTGAACCCTAGGTAGCTTATTTTTCTATGTGTCAGGCCATTTTCTCCCCATCCAATACAATATTATCTCTGAGGCATCCCTTGTAAAGAGTGGAAGCACAGGATTGCTTGTGTCCAAAGGCAGTGCCGCAAAATGGATGCCCACACACTGCATGCTCTGGGGTAAGCATAAGTGTGGTAATAGAGAGAACAATGAGGGCAACATCACCGCCAGCCACAGATCTAGACAGAGGCTATCACATCATGTCGCTCACCCAGACGTGCACACTGACACACATCTTGTGGCCCATAGTTGGGTACAGACTAGCTCCTGCAGTTTGTGCACCTACACAAAGCCAGTGTGTAGGTTTTTGCCCTGTTCCTAATCAACCATCATTGACTCCCTCATTAACAGTTATGGACCATACTGTGACAGACATCAGAGTCCTAACTACGCACGGAAGATTATCTATACCTGCCAGCATGACAGACATCTGTGAGAAGCATATATGATAAGCACTTTGTCAGAGTTATTGACATGAGCCCCTCAAGCCCGCAGATGGCAGTAAATGCTTGTCTTGCAAGAGACCAACACAGAAATTGCATAAGCCATCATGTCAACCACATGACCCCTCTGGGAGCAGTTGTCCCATATATTAAGCCCAGTGACGTGTTATTATTTGTGATAATTGTGGGTGGATCCTTGGGCCGGTGGCAGATGACCACGCGCACGGGGGAAGATCCCGAGAGGGGCCACCGGTCAGGCTCAGAGTTGGGAAACAGACATACACTAGATCTTTTATTAAACTGTATAGTGAACCACCAGAGGTGGCAGTAGTGAGCTGGAAGAGCCCGACCGGGCTGTAGTCCCTCAGGCACTGGAACAGTGATCCCAGGTTGGCTGAGCTGTAGAGAAACTGAATATAGTGAGTATGCAGAGTTCAGGAACAGAACCTTGATGGTAACACTCACACAATAATCTCTTGAAGCAGCCCAGGGGCTGGAATGAAGTAGGCCCTCAAGGAGCGAGTACCTGGTTCCAGGGAAAGCTCTGAGAGAGAGATGGTAACTCACTGGTGTTGTAGGCAGCGGTGACTTCCTGGCAGAAGTTGTATTTGGTAGCAGGTCCGGGAACGTGGGCCCTTGAGGAGCGAGTACCGGTTCCAGACTGCGACGTGAAAAGCAAGAGAGAGAGCGAGGCCCCCGAGGAGCGGGTACCCCTGGTAAAGTCCGAGGAGATAGAGTAGCAAGGTATGCGGAGAGCGAATCCCATCCGCAGCGATACCTGGAGGAAGCTAGGTAAACATAAGACTCTTAACCTATACCTTAACCTAAACCTTTGCTAACTCGAATAGCTAGCAAAACAAAAGACCTTAAATATCCGGTGAGGATGTTGTCATCTCAGGGGGACGCCCCTGAGGTTCGTGCCACAGCTGGTATTTGAGTCGGGGCCGTGCGCGTGTTCTTAGACTTCAGGAGAACATGGTGGAAGGCAGTGTCTAGCTGGTCCGGGGACGCCGGAAGAGAACGGTAAGATGATGCTGCGGCAGCCAAACTTCCATCAACCAAAGAGGGAGTCGCAAAAGAGGTAAGGTGGGCGGAGTGGAGATGTCAGGCAGCGACGGTCGCAACAACATGTTTCTGAATGAGGCAGATTGTAGTCTCCTGAGGTCATCAGCTGACAGCTTCTCTAGCCTTTATGCTATTTGCATAACTGAATGAGAGTCTATCAGCACACCTGCCCTGCTCATCACTAACTAAAAATGACAAACACCATGTGAGACACAGCCTATAGGCCAGCAACTCTTCCAGCTTGTCCACAAATCATGCCAGCCTTGTGGAACAGCAAGGGCCTCCAACCATAAAACCCCTGAAAGCTGGTGACTGACCTTGGAAACAGATCATTCTGAAAGCTGTTTGCCCCAGGAGTCCTCAGCCTATGTGCTTTAAGGGTGGCCACAGATGACATAAGGCCTATCGCAACTAGTAAACTACTCTGCATATTTTCTAGGTGCAAACATACAGCAGCACCACATAACTAGTCCTGAGCTGAACTGTGACATCTCCATATTTGACAAAGGCTATGTGTGACGTGTCAGGTGAGGCAAATAGCTTGTAACACACCGTTGTATTGGGTTCAATGACGCGAACCTTTTCTTAGGAGACATGTGGGTGCTCTTAAAGTCATTAGAAACTATACTGTGACCTTGACATTTCTGAGGTGAATTGAAAATACAAGTGAAGGCATAACACTATCTGATTCTCAATCCTGCTTTCACACAGTCTGACCAGCATCCTTGTCTAGCCTCCCCGAGAAGCTAACCTAACCAACATGACATCAGTGGCCAAGGCCCTCACCCATCTGTACATGATAGTTGACATTTGTCTAGATAGGTGTAGCAGGGTGTATCTGTGTATGGGTGCATGCAACTACAAAGAGGCATGTTAGCTTGGAATGAGCTCTGAGCATTGTGGGAATATCATAAAGTTGGACAGGTGCTTTACTAAAGGCTATAACTCAAGTCCTACTAGATGAGCACTTTGATGTCCGCACTGGCTCTGAAACAGCTGAAGTCCTTAAAATACTTTATTGTGATGAAGACAAATATCTCAAAAATTGCCCGACTCTGGCCAAGTTTCGCTTGCTTACAGGGGGCTGCTTCAGGGGCTGTAAAATGTAAGTGATTCAATGAGATAACATATGAAATAAAATATAAATTAAAAAAGACATATAAAATGATAACATATAAAATTTTTGAGATATTTGTCTTCATCACAATAAAGTATTTTAAGGACTTTTGGATCTATCCCTTTTTTTGTTACTGTCATGGCATTGATAGATTGTCTTCCTTGTTGTTTTCTGGGTCCATCTGAAACAGCTGAGGCATTGCTGTCAACAGTGTCTTTGCAGGCCCATGTGACACAAAGCATCCCAAGTACAAGTGCATAGCTTCATATGCACATGGTTGTCAGCTATGGGATGAGGCTGTAAAATGGGAACTCTGTGATTGATACTTTAACTGTCTACCTGTAGCTTAGGCTGTGCCTTTAAGCTTCATAGCTACTTGTGATTTATAGGATTTCTAGAGCTTTGCTGTCCATGTTCAAAGCCCAGCTGGAGTTCCATCATACCTCTGGCACTATCTTGCCCACATGGGCTAGGACAGGGTCCTAGGGGTAGGCCCGCCAAGCAAACGCCGCAAGCTAGGCCAAGTTATGTATGTTGTTTTGGCAGTCCTACATGAACATTTGCGACACATGCCTCTTTTAGACTCACAATCAGAAAACATTAGGCCAGCCACATGTATTTGGTGTTATCTTTACTTTGACTACAATTTTTGAAGTACAGTCTACTGCTCCATTGTCAAGATGAAGCCTAAGTAGGCATACATGGTTTCTGTTGCACACTGACCCAAGCAGAGGAGCAGTGAGTCAAAGAAAGTTGGTAGAGAGGAAAGCTGCAAATACTCTACTGGCCTCCCTTCCTTGGAAGGGAAAGGGGTAGTTGAGGTCTAACAGGCAAAGTAGTGTTCTCTGAGGTTTTGCTGAAGTTGGCTGCCATTGAGCATGGTGTCCTCGGCTTGTGCAGGTGCACATGGGGGATCCAGGGTTCGATCCGGAAGTATCTCCATTGGTATCCCATGGCATAGAGCAGCACTATATTTGCTATTTGAATGGGGTATATTTTAAAGCTCCATCCGTTTTGGTCCAAACAGCAAAATCTACTTTTGAGAACTCTGAAAGGTGGCCACAACGTGACACAACGGGTGGAACTTTAATGTATGCCTCATTCAAAGTAGCAGATATAGTGCTGTTCTGTGCCATGAGATACCAATGGAGATACTTCCGGATCTAACCCTGGATTCCCTATGTGCACCTGTACAAGCCGAGAAGACCATGCTGAGTGGTAGCCAACTTCAGCAAAGCCTCAGAGAACATAAGGCCTCATTGTACCTTGTCTCCATTGGTGTATTGAGAATAGCAACGGGGGTGAGAAGCCAGGTCCTGAACTGTATCCCAAATCTCCTGCAGCAAAACCAGAATGGGGGTATCATTCACACAACAGTCACTTTGAGATATGGCTGCCAAACCACAGCATGCTATAAGATAGAAGAAGCTAACCTCTAGCTTAGCATGAGCCCTTAAAAAGCCTATTTCCCTACCCTAAGTGCATGCCACCTTTTTCTGTGACACTATATGACAGAAACGTGGGGGTAACCTACACGGAGCGGTAGTTAACTACCTTGGGAAGCTTGCTGGGCAGACTAGATGGACCATTTTGGTCTTTTTCTGCCGTCATTACTATATTACTATGACGACTGTAGTACTAGCTGAATCTAGGTCAGATCTTCCACACTAGTAAACTGCATCTGGGGATCCCACCAAATGTGTGGCAGCCCCTCAAATCAAGCTAAGGCTAGAGTGTTCATAGCAGTCATCAAACCCTGAATCAGTACATCAGAGCTGCCACACCTGTCCTAGCAGAAAACCTCTATCTCGTGGTCTGAATGTGCAAGTCCCTGGCACGCTGCAATATGTCCTCCAGAGATACAAATTTGTCATCCCAGACACAGGGACTATGCTAGGCCCAAAAATGCACAAGCTGCTACTTTTGGTTTACCTGTGTGAAGGGCAAGACAAACTGTGCCTGACATCCAGGCTAACCCATCACTAACAAGGCACATCTGATACACGAGTACTACCCTTGTGGACACTTAAAGGTTGTGATTAACCAATGAGATTTCAATTGCTTCAAATGAGAGAATTGGAAATGGCCAATGTTTAAAGTGAACCCGTAGAAAGTGTGTAGTGGCTGCTCACACACAAAGCTTTATGGCAAATGCATTGTTTGGCCTCAAAAGATTAGTAGGCCTCTCAAGCATTGGGAGAGAAAGCCAGGCCCTGGTGCAATGCTGTGCAGACCTAACTGTACAAGCTACTTGTCATGTCAGCAATGATGTCACATCCCCCACAGCCCCCCTCCCCCATTTCTGTGCCATTTGCTGCAAACACATAACCAGAGATGGAATAGAGAAAGAAGCATCTCTTACCTATGAGAGCCAACCATCACTGTAGAGGCCATCCTTAAAAGTTTCATAGAGGTCCGATTGCTTAAGTATGAAGGAATCGTGAGCAGCTCCCGGGTACGTTGCCACCACTTTGAGGATGTGCATTCGAGTGCCACAAACCACTTGCATGTTGAGGGAGTGGAAGAGCTTTTTGTTGCGGAAGATCTCCTCCCTGTCATGAAGTGGGATGATATGAGTGAGGTCAATAGCTACCAGAACATTGAGAAAGTTAGTGATGGCATAAAAGCCTCATTTTAATTCCATCAAGTCCTTGTCCCAAGGAAATGTTATGTAGCGATTCATGTGGTCCGATACAGCTGTTATCACCTTGTCCAGACAGCAGGAAAATGTGGTTTGGGACATTCCCCTCATGACCCTCTACTGTCGTTTTGGAAGGAGCTGGTTGCCACGAAATGTAGGGTGATCAATAGTTTGGTGAAGCCCGGCACAGCATGGGACCCTTTGTGACTGGATCCAGATCCCCTCAGGATAGCCTGAGAGCTGAGGTGATACCTGCTAACCACATAATTCTCTGGCATGCCCAGCATTGAGGCTAATGGAGGAAAGATGCACTTCCTGTATTTCCTCTGCCGTGCCCTCCTGCATGCCAGGTGCTGCTGTGGATCCTGACCCTCTCCCTGTGGGGCCAGTGGCTCGGGCTCTAGTGCAGAGACTTCCCTAGGAGGGGTTGGAACTTCCCTTGTCTGTTCTTGTGGTGGTGGTGGTTCTTGTTCTGGTTGTCTGCGGTGAGTCTCCTGATGCATCCAGTATCCCCCAACAAGTAAACTTGCCACTAACATTATGTGTTTAGGAAGACCTGCCGGGTAAGAACAGGTGTCTTTATTGGCCCAGGAGGGCATGGTAGGTGTGTCTGATAGGCTTCATTTTATTGTGTGAGATAATAGCTGCGATCTGCAATAACGGCCATGGGCACACAATAAAAACTTTTTTACCTTCTATCGCCAAAAAAAAAAAAGTGTAGTTATTTCTGACATTAAATCCCGTGTTACTGTGCGTTAATCTATCGCGGAATGCGGAAGAATACCTTAATTTTCAGTAACTCCTCCCACTTGCAAACTAAAATTAAAATGTGCATATTACCTTGCGTTATGCTATTTATCGCATGCGCAATGTGCATTAGACCCATTTAATGTGCATTGAGGCCCTAACGCATTTTGATGAATGACCCAAATAGTGTAAGTCCTTTGGGGGTTAGGGAAATACGTACAGAACCTGAATGTAATCCACTTTGAAATTTCGAAAAGTGGAATATAAGTAAAATAATTAAGAGGCAGCACAGTGAGGGAAAAATCTGTTCAATCTGGGATTTTAAACTCGAGAGGTTGAAGCCAAGAGTCTGGTTATAGACTCAAGTGTTGCAGGCCATGTAGAGAATGTTGGATAGAAGAACAGCAGTTCACTGGACAAGTTTATTCTCTGGTTTGATAAAATACATACAACCAGTCTAGGCAGCCCACTGCTCTGTCTCACATGTGTTTCTTTAGCTTCATTCTGTTTGAAAAGCATGATAACTCTTCCCTTTCTCCATTTGCATATTTGTAAATATTTTTTTGTGCTAATTGGAGTATACATTTTTCTTTTCTTTTTTTTCTTCACAATTTTAGAAAGTAGGTATGGAAAATGACAGTTGTTGAAAGGCAAAATGGTCACTCAGACTGTCTGACCTGCACTTTATCTGCTTGCTGTTGAGATGAGAGAAAATATTTGTGCTCATTTGGTTTAGATTAGTTCAGTCACAGCAAAGCCTCACCTCTCAGATTTCAGTAAAATAATGTTGCACACTGTACAGGTCTTATGAGCTAGTTCAATAGTATATTAATAGAACTTCTGATTTTAGGTGTTTATAAATGGTAAATTTAGGTAATTATTTTCTAGCTAATTAGTTCTTTATGGATACCAAAAATCGGTGTGTGGTATTCAAAGCGTAGATACTGTTGTTGGGTACCTATTCTGGTTGAATCTCAAGGCAAAAACCCAAGAGAAAGCTACAGCTTTGGAGGTGAAATTCTTCTAAACTCATAGGAAGAGCAGGATCTGGGGGTAATTATATCTGATAATCTTAAGGTGGGCGAACAGATGGATAACTTGACAGTAAAATCCAGAAAATGCTTGGCTGCAAAGGGGGAGAAGTCAGCAGAAAAAGAAAGACGATATTGCCCCCGTATAAGTCCCTGGTGAGACCTTATTTGGAATACTGTGTATAATTCTGGAGGCTGCACTTTCAAAAGGATATAAATCAGTTGGAGTTGGTCCAGAGGGTGGTTACTAAAATAGTCAGTCATCATTCTAAAGCCTATGTGGATAGACTTAAAGATCTAAACATGTATACCCTAGAAGAAAAGCAAGATGGGGAGATATGATAAACATTTAAATAACTCAAAGGTTTCCATGCACAGGAGATAAGCCTCTTTCAACGGAAAAGAGGCTCTAGAATGAGAGGTCATGCGATGAAGTTGAAATGGGGTAGACTCAGGAGTAATCTTATGAAATATTTCTTTACAGAGAGGGTGGTGGATGTGTGGAACAGCCTCTCATTGGAGGTGGTGAAGACAAACAGTAGCTGAATTCAAGAAAGCATGGGATAAATACAGGAGATTTCTAAGGAAATGATAGTAATTATAATTCTAAATTAATTGGGCAGATGGGCAAACTGGATGGCTATACGGTCATCTTCTGCAGTCATATTTCTATGTTTTTTTGAATGAAATACATATGCAACTGAGGAGTGGTTAGCATGGTTCCAAGGTAGGCAAATGAGAAAGAGAGAGAATTAAGGAAGTAGTGTTTCTCTAACAAACACTTATTTTATTTTATTTTTTACAGCAGGTAGGGGTGGTCTTATTGGGGTTTATCTGTTAAAACCTGAAATCAGAATCCCTATATATATAGGCAATAAATACAACTGAAAATTGAAATTTATCAATGGGAGAACTGAGTGTTCTGTATATCAGTGAGAGAACTCCATAGCCTTGTGTGTGTAGATATAATTGAGCACTGAATTCAGATGTAGTTTTGGCTTCTGTTATTCTCTCCAGCTGTATCAGTGCCTTGCAGAAGTCTTCACATCCTTGCTCTTTTTTACATTCTTTTGTTTAAAAAAAAAAATACAGATCAAAATGCATTTAAATAGATTGTGTAACTGTTCTACATAGCACATTCTACAGCTACATTGTGAAAGAAAAATTATAGAAATCCAAAAGTAATCAAGAAAAAATACAAAAAGTCTTGATTGTGTAAGTCTTCACACCCCTTGACTCTATTTATTTATTTTATTTAAAATAATTTATATTCCATCCTACCCGGTCAAGTAGTTCAGGGTGGATTGCAGTGCTTGGTATAATCCTGTTTTGCAGCTATATAGCAGTCATGAGTAACTTAGGATAAGCATCTACCAACTTTGCACACAGGATAGTGCAGTTTTGTCCATTCTGGGCAGAATAGCTCAAATTCTTTCAGGTTGGCTGGGGATAGTCTGTGAATTGCAGTCTTCAAGTCTTGACACATTTTCTATTGGATTCAGGTCTTGGCTTTAACTGGGTCACTCAAGGACATTCTCTCTTCTTATTAAGCCACTTCATTGTTACTTTTGCTTTGTGCTTAGGATCATTGTCCTGCTGAAAAGTGAAGCTTCCCCCGAGTCTCAGTTCTGTGGCAGACAGGAACAGGATTTCCTCTAAGATCTGCTTGTACTTACATTGTCCATATTTTCTTCAGTCTTCACAAGCTTCCCTGTCTCTGTTGTAAACCATCCTCACAATATAATGCTACCACCAATATGTTTTACTGTAGGGATGGTGTTAGCAGAATGATTTTTATGCCACACTTATCGCTTAGTATTGAGCCCACAAAGTTCCACTTTGGTCTCCTCAGACCACAAAACCTTCTCCCACATGTTTGCAATGTTCCCTAAGTATTTCTTTGCAAATGTTGTGGTATACCTCATATGGCTTTTCTTCAACAGTGGCTTCCTTCTTGCCACCCTCATTATACAGGTTATGTTTATTGCGTAATCTTGAAATGTATTGCATAGTCAACATTTTCCTCAGTCTCGGGCAGAGACCTCCTGTAGTTCTTTAAAAAAAAAAAAAAAATCTTGCGCCTCAGTGACTTTCCAGAGCAGTTTTGTAACCAATATAAGGGTATGCATAGCCAGGCGGAGGCTGCCTCCTCCTCCTCCCCTGCCCTCTCTAAGAAATACTGGCCATGCTATGGAAACTTACCACTACTTACCTTATATACAATCAGAAAAGTCTAAGAAAAGACATCTATTTGTCTCTGTATCAGACTGCTTTATTTTCAGACATTTCAGGCTTAGCAGTTAGAGGCATATGTTTATCTTATCCTAACTTCCTTAATAGAGCAACAGAGAGGTTACAATAAAAGCAAAAGTAGTCCATTTGCCTATAAGTAAAGAATCACCTGAGCTAAAGGATTCCAAATAGGTTGTTAATACAAAAAACACACTTTGAAATGTCTATATGCCAATGCCAGAAGCCTTAAGAAGTAAAATGGGAGAGGAGTTATAGCAGTGAATGATGATAGACATAATTGGAATCTGGAGACCTGGTAGAAGTAGGATAACCAATGGGACAGTGCTATATCAGGGTACAAATTACAATACAATAATAGGGAGGATCAACTTGGTGGGGGTGTGGCACTTTTGTCTGGGAGGGCATAGAGTCCAACAGGATAAAAATCTTACAAGAAACTGGACCAGCACACAAAGCTGGTCACAGCCTAGAACTTGTCTTTATTAACACCGACACCTGGTTAACATACGACTCTTACATGACTTGCAACTTCAATCACAAAAAATGACCCGATGAAGTTTATCTACTGACTTCCTTTTAATATTGAAACTCTTCAACAAAAACTACAACTTGAACTAACAAACATAGATCTATCCAATTTTGAAAATGCCATAACCTCTTGGCTCAATATCACCAAATCTGTCTCCATCGAAATAAACCCCACCATCACAAAGACAAGGAAAAACCCACAACATCAGAATCAATGGTACAATGAAAATATTAGATCCGCCAAATGTGAACTCAGGAAAAAAGACAAAGCATGGCGTAAGAATAAATCATAGAAACATATATATAGAAACATAGAAATGACGGCAGAAGAAGACCAATCGGCCCATCCAGTCTGCCCAGCAAGCCTCACACTTCTTTTTTTTTTCTCATACTTATCTGTTTCTCTTGGCTCCTAGTAACCTTTGGTTCTATTTCCCTTTCACCCCCACCATTAATGCAGAGAGCAGTGATGGAGCTGCATCCAAGTGAAATATCAAGCTTGATTAGTTAGGGGTAGTAACTGCCGCAATAAGCAAGCTACACACATACTTATTTATTTACCCAGACTATGTTATTCAGTCCTTATTGGTTGTTTTTCTTCTCCCCTGCCGTTGTAGCAGAGAGCTATGCTGGATAAGCGTGAACTATTAGTTTTACTTCTCCCCTGCCGTTGAAGCAGAGAGCTATGCTGGATATGCATGAAGTATTAGTTTTTCTTCTCCCCTGCTGTTGAAGTAGAGAGCTATGTTGGATATGTATTGAAAGTGAAGTATGCATTGAAAGCCACATTATCAACAAATATTGAATAAGCCTAATAATTGGTAATACCTATAGCTTATGAACTCTTCGTTAATTTTACATACTCTTGCCCACCCCTGTTTTTTTTGTTTTTTTTTTAAATTTGGAGATGGCAGGCCTCCATCCTTCCGCTCCGTGAAGGTGGAACACCAACCACTGGCCACTGGCATCCCGCTCCGTGAATTTTGTATTCTATTCGGAATTTTAATGGGAGCCAATGTAGAGATATGAGAAATGGAGTTATATGTTCGTAGTTTTTTGTGCCTGTTAGGATTCTGGCAGCTGTATTTTGTAGGATTTGGAGTGGACAAATATTGGAAATCAGAGAAAAAATTGGAAAAAGAGAATCAAATTCTCTTCTAACCGCTTTTTGAACTTACTTATCCTACTATAAAAAACTTATCAATAACGCAAAGAATTCTTCTCAAACAAAATCAACAAGTTACAACATTACCCCAGAATGCTATTCTCCATTACTCAAAATCTTACTAAAACCCTGAATGAGCATAAAACATCATTTACCGTAAAAGGATGCAATAAGTTTGTGGAATTCTTTAAAGAGAAAATTAATAATTTAATCAGTAACAACCTTAATGATAATATTTAAAATATCAAGATGCAAAAAAAAGAAATACCAAGCTGGTCGAACTTTGACCCAGCCTTCTCACTGGAAATCCAACAATCATCAAAAAAATGAATCCAGCCAATCACTCCCTTGACACATTCCCATACCAGCGATAAAAACCATAGAAACCACCTTAATCAAGACTGTAACCAAGATTGTCAACTTATCTTTTGCAGAAGGAAAGTACCCCGATTTCTTAAAATCAGCAGTAATTAAGCCCATCATAAAAAAGAACAATCTTGATCCAGACAACCCACTAAACTATCGCCCTATATCTAACTTACCATTTATTGCCAAGATCTTTGAAAAGGTTGGCCACTCACAACTCACCGATCACCTAGAAAAGAACAGCATCTTATATCCTGCGCAGTTTGGTTTCAGGAAACACCTAAGCATTGAAACACTACTCCTCTCACTAAATGACACCATCCTCAGAGTCTTCGACAATGGGCAAAGCTACTTACTAATCCTCTTAGATCTATCAGCAGCGTTTGACACGGTAAACCGCACAATCCTTCTTGACCGGCTGATGGAAATAGGAATAACTAAGTGGTTTTCATCTTACCTATCAAATAGAAGCTACCATGTAATAACTAATAATACCCTCTCTAAAAAAAATAAAATAAATAAATCTAAACACTGGAGTCCCCAAGACTCCGCTCTATCTGCATTGCTCTTTAACATTTACCTACTTCTGATATGTCACTTTCTAGCTGGACTTGGCCTGACTCACTTCCTCTGTTGATGACATCCAAATACTAATCCCAATTCAAAATACATTAGAAGAAACCTATAAAAAAAAGTAATCTATCTCTCTGTAATCAAACAACTGTTAACGCATATGAAACTCATAATTAACATTGAAAAGACAGAAATAATAATCCTGGAAAGAAAAACTAGTCAATCCCCTCCACCACCTCTCAATCTTGAGAATCAAATGGCATCAATTTCCCCGGTCATGCATGCACGCAACTTAGGAGTCATCATTGACAATGAATTATCCTTCAAGAAGCACATCACAACCAAAATAAGGGACAGATATCACAAATTACTAACATTGAGACGTTTAAAGCTGTTTTTAACTCCAAATGACTTCAGATCAGTATTTCAATTACTCATATTCTACAGCTTGTACTATTGCAACTCCTTATTAATTGGACTACCGCTTTCCAATATTTGTCCACTCCAAATCTTACAAAATACAGCTGCCAGAATCCTAACAGGCACAAAAAACTATGAACATATAACTCCATTTCTCATATCTCTACATTGGCTCCCATTAAAATTCCGAATAGAATACAAAATTCTGACCATTCTACACAAATTAATACATGAAGAACAAACTGACTGGCTAAGTGCAGCTATCAGACTCCATGCACTACAACGAAACCTCCGTTCAACCAACAAAAGGCCTCCTGACAATTCCATCTGTTCAAACCGCACAACTTACCTCAGTCCAGGAAAGAGCCATCTCTCTCGCTAACCCTAAACCGTGGAACACACTTCCAACCGAATTAAAACTACAACCCAACTTGAAAACATTCAAGAAAGACTTGAAAACCTGGCTGTTCACCAAGGCCTATCAAAGCACCCAATGACAATCATGCATCCGCCTCACAATATACCTCTTTACTGCATCTCAATATCTTTATCTCTCTCAGACATGACAACTTTTATTTCTACCCTTATCATATTTTAATGCAATTGTACGCTTCTAATTATAACTTGTATTTCATCATTATTACATTGCTTCGTTTACTTCCAATGATAACTTTTATCTCATTTGTATTACAATGCCTGTATTACTTCTCTAACATGTCCGACTTCGATCGAAACTTGTAAACCGTTATGATGGCGAAACTGAATGATGGTATATAAAACTTGATAATAAATAAATAATGCTCAGCAGAATCTATATGGGTAGAAATCCCGTGAGTGTTGGGTAAGAGTATAGTGATAGGAATATATTACTATCCACCTGGCCAAAATGATTAAACAGATGATGAAATGCTAAGAGAAATCAGGGAAGCTAACCTAATTTGCAGTCAGTAATGATAGGAGATTTCAATTACCCCAATATTCACTGGGTAAATGTAACATCAGGACATGCTAGAGACGTAAAGTTCCTGGATGGAATAAATGACTGCTTCATGGAGCAATTGGTTCAGGAACCAATGAGAGAGGGAGCTATTTTATATCTAATTCTTAGTGGAACACAGGATTTGGTGAGAGAGGTAACAGTGGTGGGGCCACTTGGCAAATAGGGATCATATGATCAAATTTGAACTAATAACTGGAAGGGGGACAATATGTAAATCTACAGCTCTAACACTAAATTTTCAAATGGGAAACTTTGATAAAATGAGGAAAATAGGAAAAAACTGAAAGGTGCAGCTGCAAAGATTAAAAGTGGACATTGTTTAAAAATACAATCTTAATAGCGCAGTCCAGATGTATTCCACGTTTTAAGAAAGGTGGAAGGAAGGCAAAAGGATTACCAGCAAGGTTAAAAGGTGAGGTGAAAGAGGCTATTTTAGCTAAAAAAAAAAAAAAAAAATCCTTCAAAAATTGGAAGAAGGATCCCATGTGAAGAAAAAAGGAAAAAGCATAAGCATTGTCAAGTTAAGTGTAAAACATTGATGAGGCAAACTAATAGAGAATTTGAAATGAAGTTGGCCGTAGAGGCAAAAACTTATAATGAAAACTTTAAAAAATATATTTGAAGTAGGAAACCTGTGAGGAGTTAAAGGGCCTCTTAGGGAAGATAAGGTCATTGCAGAAAAACTAAATGAATTCTTTGCTTCTATGTTTACTAATGAGGTTATTGGGAAGATACCTGTTCTGGAGATGCTTTTCAAGGGTGTTGAGTCAGATGAACTGAACCAAATTACTGTGAACCTAGAAGATGTAATAGGCCAGATTGACAAACTAAAAAGTAGCAAATCACCTGGACCGGAAGGTATTCACCCCAGGGTTCTGAAGGTACTCAAAAATCAAATTTAAGATCTATTAAAATTTGTAACATAATATTAAAATCATCCATTGTACTTGAAGCCTGGAGGGTGGCCAGTGTAACCCCAATAGTTTGAAAAGGGCTCCAGAGTTGATCTAGGAAACTATAGACCAGTGAGTCTGACTTCAGTGCTGAGAAAAATAGTGGAAACTATTCTAAAGAGAGACGAGGTTTAATGGAACACAGTCAGCATGGATTTACCCAAAGGAAGGCTTGCCTCACAAATCTGCTTCTAAGAAAACTAAAAAGTCATGGTTAAAAGACAGGAAGCAGAGTAGGATTAAATGGTCAATTTTCTCAGTGGAAAAGGATAGACAGTGGAGTGCCTGAGGGATCTGTACTTGGACCAGTGCTTTTCAATATATTTATAAATGATCTGGAAAGGAATACGATGAGTTAAGTAATCAGATTTGCAGAAGATACAAAATTATTCAGAGTAGTTAAATCACAAGAGGATTGTGATAAATTGCAGGAGGACCTTGCAAGACTGGAAGATTGGGCATCCAAATGGCAGATGATACATATAGGGAAAAATAACCCATGCTGTAGTTACACGATTTTAGGTTCCATATTAGGTGCTACCACTTAGGAAAAAGATCTAGGTGTCATAGTAGATAATATATTGAAATTGTCAGCTCAGTGTGTGGTGGCCGTCAGAAAAGCAATTATTAGAATGGTGAATAAAACAAAAAATGTTATGTCTCTGTATTGTTCCATGGTGAGACTGCACCCTGAGTATTGTGTACGGTTCTGGTCGCCGCATCGCAAAAAAGATATAGTTGCACTGGAGAAGGTACAGAGAAGGGTGACCAAAATGATAAAGGGGATGGAATGGCTCCCCTATAAGGAAAGGCTAAAGATGTTAGGGCTGTTCAGCTTGGAGAAGAAACAGCTTAGTTGGGGGGGGGGGGGGGGGGGGAAATATGATAGAGGTCTATAAAATCATAAGAGATCTAGAATGGGTAAATGTGAATTGGTTATTTACTCTTTCGGATAATAGACTAAGGGGCACTGAATTAAGTTAGCAAATAGCACATTTAAATCTAATCAGATAATTTTTTTCACTCAACACACAAGTTCTGGAATTTTTTGCCAGAGGATGTGGTTAGGGCAGTTAGTGTAGCTGGGTTTAAAAAAGGTTTGGATAAGTTCTTGGAGAAGTCCATTAACTACTATTAATCAAACTGACTTAGGGAATAGCCACTGCTATTACTGGCATTAGTAGCATGGGATCTACTTAATGTTTGGGTACTTGCCAGGTACTTGTAACCTGGATTGGCAACTGTTGCGAACAGGATGCTGGGCTGGATGGACCTTTGGTCTGACCCAGTATGGCAACTTCTTATGATCTTATGTTCAGGTTTATACTGAGTAAAGCACTGCATCATTAGTAAACATTAACCTATCAGAGACTTGCTTAGTTAACTCCATAACTTTGGGAGATTAACTTCTGTTTCACCCTGAAGCAGTCTCTGAGGAAGTAGTCTCTGCCGAAGGGAGCCCACATTCTTGGCATCAGTCGATTGCTGGGCTAAGGCTTGTCTGAGCCCTGAAGAAAAAAAGACTGGTTCGAGATGAACAGCCAGGTAACAGCAGGGCTTCTTCAGGTGCAGGACATTGGAGTTCATCTGCTTCATCACAGAGAGGGGCAGGGGTGATGCTTTGGGTGTCATCTCTTGCTGGTGTGTGTGGAATTCTTCTGCCAGTTCCCTCTCTACTCCCCCTGAGCCCTTTCTTTGGCTGCTTTTAACAGCCCAGGCATGCTTAAGTAAACAGCTCATGCACAATGAAACAGAGGGGTGGATGGTGTTTTCTAATTTCCGAGTGCTGGTCCCCCCTCTCCCATTTTGGGGTAGGGGGGTGTTACTGCTCCTACTGCATGGTGACTTCGGACCAGGGTATGATCTCTATCCAACAATTTCCTGACCCATGAGCTGTCTTGTAGTGTCAGTGCTTTTCTATGAGCTGACATGTCTGATAAGCTAGCCTTTTGGGATAGGCTGTCTTTCGTCTCTGGGCAGGTTTGAGTTGTTTTTCTGTCCCATACACCTGGGCAACTTATTCATTATTTGCGGAGAAAAGCTATAGCTCTTAAGTCAACAGGCAGATCTGAGCACGTATTGTCATTCTGGTCAAAAGTTCATCTTGTATTTTTATTGAAACATACATGTTGGTGTCCCTCTTGTGGAGTCAGTATGAAACATGTGTCTTCTACATTTTCTTTAACACACAGCTACTGACTTTGGAGGGATAGCTTGATTGTGGCATTGGCTGTATTAAACTGTTTCCACTTTATAGAGATGGACCTGACAGTGCCCCAAGGGATGTTCAAACCCATTGAAATTTTCTTATAGCCTTCCCCTAAGCTGTACCTTTTGAATAACATGATTCCAGAGTTCTTTTGACAGCTTCTTGTTCAGCATGTTTTGACCTTTGCTTTAAATTCAGTTCATACTAAAGAACAGATTGATTCTTTATCCAGGAGAATTTGAATCGGTTCAGCTATTATGATTGGACATAGGCCTTAAAACTATATAAGGATGTAAATTATTTTGCAATCAAGATGACTTTTTTTTTAATATTAAAATATTTTTGGACTATTTCTATAATTTCATTTTGAAAATATAGAGTATGTGCTGTAGATCAGTGAAACTCCTATTCGACTGCATTTGATTCATATTTTTTTTTTTTACAGAATATGAAAAAAATGTAAAAGGTGTGAAGATATTTTTGCAAGGCACTATACATAGAGGAATTGGGAAAACATTTGGTCAAGGCAGCTTTAAATCAAAATGAGCAAAATTCCATTACAGAGTTTAGAGTTTTCACTCTGTAGTCATTTGGAAAAGCAGACTAAGAGGAAAAAATATCTTCCTATTTTTTATATTTTTAAATTATATTAATTTTTTTTGGGGGGAGGGGGTTACGGATTTGATGCACATTTAGGAAGCCATTTAAATTTCTATTGGGTAATTCTTGATGGCCATATTTTATAAATTGTTTACATTACAAATCTTACATTTGAAAAGTTCAGATTCCTAGCTATCCAGTATTACCAAGACACAATATGGTGGGCCTGGAGAAATTACTTAGGATCAAAAATTCTAAGTACTTTTGATTCTTGAGACTTGACTGACTTCCTAGGTCTGTTCATGGTTAGGGGATGTTGTAAATAGATACATTATTAAGATAAAATTGAATGCATTTCTTGCAGTAAATTGTAAACACTTTTGTTCCACTTAGTGTTAACTCTCCATAATTTACACACATAATTTTATACCAAATTAAAGGGTTAAAATAACCTTTTCTTAAATTAAATTCTTGTTAGAAATGGAAAACAAATGCTAAAACAGTGTTGGCCATATGCTTTTCAGTTTCCGATTATGCAGGAAGCATCTTCATGTAATCTTTTAAAAAAGATTTATTGTGGTAGCAGGGAACTTTTTTTCCCCCCAGAAAAGCCAGACATCCACTGGAAGAGTGAAATGTCTGTCAGAATCTTGCTATCTTTCTTTCTTTTCCTCTTTGCCATTAATTTTAAGTGCCCACAGTAGCTGTTGCTGTCTCTTACAGTAACACTGTGTGTGTGTATGGAATTTTAGATGTAGATCTTATCCACTAAATGATTCATAAATTGTATATTAGAATTAGAGGCCTGGCCATGGGCCGAGCAATGAATAAATCATGCTTGTACAAAACACTGAAAAAACTAAAGCAAGAGGAGCTTGACTAAATGAAGGCATTTAAAGAGTTTCAAGAGGTGTAAAGACAGAAGTGATTCAATACGCCACTATCTCGCAATTGTAGAGATGGCTTTTGTGTATTATGGTGGCACAAGAAATCATCAGAAAATCATTTTATTTATAAATTCAACCATTCCTTGTTAGCTTAGTTTCCTATAAAGAAACTGGCCTTATAATATCACTATTTTGTAGATTCAAGCAGTTTTCGCTCCCTTCCCCCACCCATGACTTTTGAACCATTCTTTCAGATTTCTTGCACAGATACAACAGTATCCAGCTCACACTTTTCATCTGTTCATCTTCCCCAACACTTAAATCTTGTTTAGTTTTATTATTTTTTTTTATCTTAGTTTCCTATGGACAATGAGCCAGTTCAGTTTATTTTATTTATTTAAAGCTTTTATATACCGTTAATCCGTATTTAATCACGACGGTTTACAATAAATAGAAAATAAAATCGATAATATAAAATCAACAGTACAATAGAATTTTATATAAAACAAACTATCAAAATAAAATCAATATTATAGCATGAAACAAAAACTTATAAACTAAAATAATAAAGGAAAAGGCATGCCTCATATTTCAAATTTGGAAAGAAAATCCATGCAACAATAAATTGGTTATTCCATACCCTCGAAAGCTTTCTTAAATAGCCACGTTTTTAAATCTCAAGGGGGTCTGAGCACATTGTGATGTCATTAAGCATTTTTAAAGCTGCTCTTCCATTGGTTAGGGCCTTTGGTCACAAGCTGACTCTATTTGTAGTCTGGCTTACTTAAGACAGTAATTTGGATAACATTATGTGCAAATTTCTGTACCAGAGAAATGAAGCATCATGAAATATTCACACATCTCAGTGTTTACTCTAACATTTTCTAAGGCTGTTTATTGGATACCAGAATCGAATGTGTTCAGCACTTTGTGTTGTGGGGTGTACTGTTTTCTCCTCAGTGCTTTAGGTTTCATTGAGCATAAGGGAATGTAGAGTTGAATTAAATATTTTCTAAGATTACTCCTGCCCTCTTTCATCTTCCTCCCTTGATCGCTTCGTTCAAAAAGGAAAGGAGGCTCTAGAACGAGAAGTCGTAGGATGAGGGTGAAATAGGAAATATTTCTTTACTGAAAGGGTAGAGGTTTTATGGAATGGCCTCCCAGTAGAAGTAGTGGAGAAAAAAAATGGTATCTGAATTCAAGAAAGTATGGGATAAATACAGGGGATCTCTGAGGGATTGTAGGGCTAGATAAATTGGATGGATGGGCAGACTAGATGAGCCATACAATTTTTTCTGCTTTCATTTCTCTGTTTCTAAACTGGAAAAGATAGTAGGCCTGTAATGCCACACAAAATCATTCTGATGGTCATGGGCTGCTGCTTTTTAGGATTATAACCTCCTATAGCGGTAGATTTTCAAAGGGATAGACACATACCCCCCGAAAACCTACCCCAAACCCCCCCCTCCGCTCGCCGAGCCTATTTTGCATAGGCTTGGCGGAGCGCGCAAGCCCCAGGACGTGCGTAATTCCCGGGGCTTGCAAAAAGGGGCGGTCGGGGGCGTGGCCAGGGGGCGCGATTAGAGATCGGGGCAGGCCCCGACACAGCGGCCTGTGTCGGGGCCTGCTGCGCCAGCGCGCGTAAGTTACTACTGCCTGGAGGCAGTAGTAACTTACTGCCTGGAGGCAGTAGTAACTTCTCCGATAAAGGTAGGGGGGGGGGTCTAGATAGGGCCGGGGGGGGGGGGTGGGTCAGGTAAGGGAAGGGGGTGTTAGAAAAAAAGTTCCCTCCGAGGCCGCTCCGATTTCGGAGCGGCCTCGGAGGGAACGGGCAGCGCGCGCAGGGCTCGGCGCGCGCAAGTTGCACAAATGTGCAACCCCTTGCGTGTGCCGACCCCGGATTTTATAAGATACGCGCGTCTACGCGCGTATCTTATAAAATCCAGTGCACTTTTGTTCGCGTTGGTGCGCGAACAAAAGTACGCACGCGCGTATGTTTTTAAAATCTACCTCATAGTGTGTTGAAATAGTAACTTAGTAAATGACTATAGAAGGAGACTCAAGTGGTCTACCTAGTCTGCCCAGGACGTTGCTTTGGGCAGAAACTGCTGCTTCTTATGGGTGATCCCTTGCCTTCTATTAAGTTTAGTAATTGCTGCTCCCTGTACGTTATTCCATGCCTTCTGATAAGGGTAGTAATTGCTGCATGTGCAAGTTCTTCATTTCCATCTTTTAGCCATTAGGGATTCTCTGTGTTTAACCCACGCACTTTTGAATTCAATTACCATTCTTGTCTTCATTAACTTTTCTGGGAGGGCATTCCATGCTTCCACCACCCTTTCCATGAAAAAAATATGTCCTGATTTTGCTCTGGAGCCTGCCTCCTTTGAGCTTTTTATGTCCCTTAGTTCTACAACTTTCTTTCCATTCGAAAGACTGAAAAAAAAGAAGAAATCAGGACTGCATGGCTTGTTTTATCTCCACTGACTGCCAGTGATGTGGTACTTTGATACTGTATTCACACTCGACTAATTTGTGATGTTTGTGTTGCATTTCACCCATTGATGTAATGGAAAAGAATTCTTGGAACTGAAGCAGGACTCATGCTCTTGAGCATTTCAAAGGGCATTGCTCTTGTACTTTGTCAGCTACACCAGTGGTCATAATGACCAGCAAAACACAATCGATGCACAGTAGTAGATACTGAACCCAAGGCATCTGGGAAGCTTTAGTTTAACTGAATAGCAGCACAGAGCTCCTTCCATCCTATGTTGCAGAAAGATGCACAGGCTGTCCAAAATCCTGAAATGCAGAAAAATAGACACCAGTTTTAATGAACAAGCTATAGAAGCAATTACTTTGCCAGAGTCTGCAAAAAAGAAGGTTGCATGTCTCACAGCAGATACTGAGACTTGTTAAGTGTACTAGTTAACTGTATGTTACTCCTTTTTTACCCAAACTGAGGCGGTGATGTTAGGGCACTGTGCTAATGATCAGTGTTATTTCTTGTTTGCACTAGGATGTCAAATTTAAAGGCTATTCTGAAGCACATTTTGAGATATGTGAGAGGAATAAGGGACATTAGAGCCTCCTAAAATTACATTGATGGGTGCATTTTTCTTTTTGCTGGACAGAGTGGAATAAAAAAGTTATTAATAAATTTAAGACTGTCCCTCTAACTTCAGGGCAACTGACCAACCTATAACTTGTACATGCTATTGTTATCATACCCCTGTTCTATGTAAACTGATATGATACGATTATTTCATGAATGTCGGCATAAAAAAGTATAAATAAATAAATACATTAGGGGACATATTTAGACAGGCTTTTTCTTAATATGATGAATGAATGTGTCATGTAAGGTTATATATATGAGATATTTGAGTACAATTTCTTGGTCTGTAAGAAAGATGTTGGACTTGTTGTTTTGTCCCGATTTTATTACATCTTGCATGCTTTTGTTTTGATTTTTATTGTTTTATTGTAATCTGAATGAGGCAGAATATAATTTTTTTTTTAATATATAAGTAAATTGTTGTATTGAATACTTTTTTGCAGGTGTTTCCGGTTTTTTTCATAATGGATGCTGTTTGAGGAAAGATGCTGTTGCTGCAAGCATTCAGAAAATTCTGAAAATTCTGCAGTGGTTTGAGAGCCAGGACAAGCTTCATTTTTATGCAAGCTCGTTGCTGTTTGTTTACGAAGGTTCTTCTCTGCAGACTGGAAGGTTGAATGACGGAGCCTTGATGGGCAAAAGAGTTGCACCCAAAGGACAGCTGCCAGATGGAGAAGTGCCGGAGCGCAACAACAACATTCATGTCATAAGCCCTACAGAGAATGGAAAAACGGAGGCCTCGGTAGGCAAAAACATGTCTAAAATGTATGGATTTCACGCAGCAGCCTGCTCTAAGAGGCACCACAGCCAGGTTTCACAGAAAGCAGAAAACCTGCAGCAAGGTAAATTATGGAAAAACACTACCTGTGTTTCCCAAGAGCATCTAAATGGAAACATTTTACCCCAACTGGAAACCGTGTTCTGCAGTATATCCCCAGAGCTAAAGGAGAATGCAGAAGTGGAAGTACGCATGATAGATTTTGCTCATGTGTTCCCTAGCAACACAAAGGATGAAGGATATATATATGGGTTGAAACATTTGATTACTGTACTACAAAGTATTTTAGATTATTGACTTTTCTGCAGTTTTCTCCTGAATAATGAAGAGCAACAAAATATAAAAGGGTTTCTATACTTATAATGCTACTCAACTGGGTTTGTATTGTGATCCTACTTTATTATGTCTGCCTTTGTACTATTGGTAGAAGGGTTTAACTTTTTATAATCTTACTCAGGAAAACTAAAGGGTAAATTAACTCATTAGGAATTTGTAAAAGACAGTGCTCGAAGTAATGCAGGAAAAGAGAATGCAAGAGCTTAGTTTGATAAAACATTTGGTTGGTTAGAATGTAAGACGACATCAGCAATGGCACCTGTAGAATCAATTTTATAGGACCCAAGAAACAAATCGGAAGCCGATCAATAATGCTGGAAAGCAGGACAAACGGTGGTGATCGGTCTTTTCCTCCAACTACGTGACAAAGAAAAAACACACCGTACCAGCAGTGGTATTCCTTTTTAAAAATACACCAACTGCACTCTAACTGCTAAGCATTTCCAATTGATATGTTGTGAAGTTCTCATATTGCTATGTGAGTTAATACAAGCAACCATTGGTACAGTAGCCCCTGAGGCAGCGAAACTCAGCCAGAGTCGGGCAAATACCAATAAAGAATCAATTTCATACTCGGACAAGCCCCTCAAGAACCATTATACCTCTGAAGCTATTAACATCTGTATGTGGGACACCACAAGGGTCAGTAAGGTAGAGATGGGTAACAGAGGAATACCAAAATGCATGTTTTTGAAAAGTGTGGTTATTTCACAAAAAGGATCCCTTTTGCTCTTGAAAGAAAAAGATGAGTTCTAAGCAACACTATAAAATCCTCCATGTTTACTTCCTAATAATAATTAAAAAAAAAAATCTTGAAACTTCATATGGCTGCAGGGTAGGAGGGTTGATGCTCACGCTGGCAGAAGTGTGATGCCCAGAAAAGGTTCTTCCCTAGTGCACTAGATGTATGTTTTGTTTTGTTTTGTTTTTAAACAGAAAAGTAAAAATGTTTTTAAAACTTGAAGTTTTTATGCACTCCTCAGGGTCCCTTTTGCCTTTTCTTTGGAAGCGAGTAGGAACATTCCGAATGCAATCAGTACTCTTCAAAAATACCCATTCTGGTATTTTGTGTTTTTATAGTCTTGATTTCGTGATTCACTTTCTGATCACTCAAAATAATAAAATGTGAGCCTGTGAGAAATGTAAATTTCATCCTGAAATAGGTGACATCTTTCTTACTGAGTGACATTTGAGAAATATGAGACCCATTAGTGTATTAAAAATGGGAAAGTCACTAAAATTATCTATTTTTTCATTTAAAAAAAATGGTGTTTTAACTCTAGTATATAAATGAGGTATGAAGTGCCCTATTATGGAAATAAGAGGATCTCTGGCAATATGAAGACTTACCTTCTTAGACTGAATTGACTTTTTGTTGCTTCTCCATCATAAGAGAGAGGAATTTTACCCTTTCTGGTCATGAGCCATATTTACATTTAAAGGATGTGTGGTGATGACCATTGCCCTTACTGGTGGTTTTGCTCTTAGCTGCAGTACTGAGTGCTAATAGCTTTCTGCACAGTGAGGATCAGGTTTGCTTCCATTTGTCACAATACCACTAAACGTGGCAGTTCTCTTTGGTGTACTTAGGACAGGCTACATTAGTATTGTCCCTTGCTGCTTAAAAAAAATCACATCTGAGCTGATTTCAAGGAAACAAGAATAACTGGAAAAATCCCAACATGTGGAAAATGTTTTTTTTTTGGAGTCTGGATTTGATGATTATGCCAGCATGAAAAAAAATTTTTTTTTGTGGAATAAATCTGCTAAAGCTTGCCGTTTTTAAACAAGTGACCTTCCCTGTTTTATGTTGTACGTCTTAATTTGATCATGCTATTTCTAATGCTGCTGGCTAGTGATATATCAGGTGTTGCAGAAGAACTGGATACCAGGAATGCTTATGATTGTCCCACTCCAGTCCTCAAAGGGCTATAAACAGATCTGGCTATAAGGATAACCAGTGTAGGATAATTAACTTGAATCTTATCAAAAAAAGATTTGCACTTCTTACACTGGGCCTTTTTTGTCTTTAAAAGAAAAAGCAATGGGAGCCTAGGGAGCACCCAGGGCATTTGCATAAAAAATATTTATAAATATTTGTATCTAGTGCCTACATATGCTGCATCTTGCTCCTGCCAGTAAAAGTCTTGACAGTCTACTTGCTGGGTATGACAAATGGAACAAGAATAGCCCTACAGCATTTAGGTGACTTTTCATAGTACTTTATATGCAAAGATAGGTTAAATGTATTTGACTATCCAGAAAATACTTCTCTGTGTACTTTCAATGGCCAAGATGCACAATATAAAGAACCCATCAAAACAGATTCGGGAAATATTTAAATTAAAAGAACTAATTGCTTGAGTGACTTTCTCTTTTTACTCCTTATGATAGCTGTATCCTTCTGGCATATAATATAAGAATAAAAAAGAATTGGAATCCCAGCAATCAGGAAGGATCAAAGTGCGATCAGTTAAGCTGCCTGTAGTGCTACTATTAAATCTAACTGATGTCTTCCTGTTTTGGGCTTAGGCTGTATGCTGCCTGGAAAGTGCTCGTTTTTCTATGTCTCCTTGCAGATATTGCTGAGATATAAGGGAGGAGGTTGTACAGATTAAGGGAAGGGCATTTTCTTGCCAGTGACACTTTTTTTTTTCTTCTTCCAGTCTTTCTTCAAATATTTTTTAAAATAAAAGTATTTAAAAATATTACATTTCATGCTTTTGAAATGGAATTCTAGATAGGAATTTGGACTAATTTCAGTTTTTGAAAATATTTTGTAAAGGTTTGTAAATTAAATTACACTGCATTAAGTTGTATGTATTGGGAGAAAATATTTCAAAATTATAATGCCCATTATGTTCCAGGTTTCCTGCCAGTTCTCGTAAAACGTCTGTCTGATCTTATAGGATAAAAATGGTTTTCTGAAATATTTTTGAGTCTTAGTTCTGACAGTGCTATAAGTATTATTTTTAAATTTATACCATATTCAGCTAACTTTTAACACTATGATCCTTAAAAATCTATCAGCATTATGTTTAGGGCTTTTAAAGAATAAAGAATGTCACAATAAGAAAAGAAAATGGTTTACCATAATGGTTCCCAAACCTTTCCATTCAGGGCTCATGTTCAAGTTATCACAAAATCACAGTTCCCACCAAATTAAAGATTTTCAAAATCTAAATAAATGGGCCAACCTGGCCTGTAGAGTGACTAGGGTTTGATTCCTGGCTTGGGTCTCCTGCTCCCTAGGTTGTCTGGGGATTCTGTGGAGGTGACCCTCACAGTCCCTGGGGTAGGGTGGGAAAGGGAGGGGGAGAGTCCCAGTCATTGTGCAGTGATGACACTTAGTAGCCAGATATAATGCGCATGATTGCAGGGATCCCCAGCTGAGAACTGTCACTGCAACAACTGGACTAAAGTAAGTTGGGAGGGGATCTCAGATAGGGGAAGAATCCTAGTTGTGAATGCCAGATCCCAACCTTGGTTCTGCTCAAGCTAGAAACTCAAAGGAGCAGAGAAAACTGCAGCCTCCAAAAAAAAAAAAATCCAAATAATCTCTCTGAGCACTAGGGAAGTAATTATGGTGCTGTATGTTTACAACAGTTCGAAAACTGATTTGTTGCTACTGTGCTTTTTACTCTTCACTGTCCTTGTTGAATATCTCTAAAAGGACATTATCATGGAATCCACCTGAAAGTCTTCAGGGAATCACTTTGGGCTCCAGACCCTCAGTTTGAGAATCAGTGCTTATATAATCATTTCATTAGTGATTTTTCTTTTAAGTATTGTATCGAATCTTGTAAGGAATTTGTTATATTTACCCTGATTTTATTGGATTATTACATTTAACCATAGATGGAATTGGTTTATTTATATTTTTAAAGCTTACCCTTTGAAATCACTTGGGATCCAAACAAATGGCTTTTCTCTTAATTAAATGTTACTCTTGCTAAAGTTGAATTGTTAAAGCTCTTCATTAAGGCATTTTTTCCTTCATTTTAGTTATGATAGCATTCTTTAAGGTTTGGTCTGGCCTGGCAATAGGTTTCAGTTAGTGCAAGAGTGCTTAACCATGTGCGGACTTGAGGCTTTAAGGGCATTGTAGCACTTTATTTCTAATGTAAAATGCAGTGATGGGATCCATGTAAGATGTTAATAGTAAAATCAGTAGGGAAGCCCCAGACTGGAAATATTTGCAAGAGGTGCCATTGAAGTTACACAGAAAGATAGCATTGCATTAAATGTACATAGTGGATCTGGTATAGGTACTTGTTCATCTTTTCAAATATCACAGATTATTAGCAAAATTCCATGCCATATGTTATTACATGTTGGTTTTACAGATAATTTAAATTGTGTGCAGCACTTAAAGATGCTTTATACCTTCTAGATTTTAAAAGTTTAATGATATTAGAGGCTTTTAATATGGAATATATATGATCTGCCTCTTTTACATCTTTACATAGTCTGTTGTAGTAAACTATAGGAGGTTTCTTCCACATTGTGCATTTGGAAAAAAATCTTTATTGAATCAAATCTGTTAGATTAGCGGTATTATTTTTCTCCCATACTTACAAAATGGGAGAAGTCATTTACCTTTAAGTCTTGTTGACTGTAATCAGTATTTTGTCATCTAAGATTTCTATGAAGCCAGTAAAACGGCATCCCCTCCTTATTGTCCTCTGCTAATTGGATTTCATAACAAAGAAAGCTCCATGGATATGTCATAGTATGATCTTTAAAGCTGTTAAAGGTAGTGAGAATTCCTGGCTGTAGTTTACTTTATTGCAACTCTTCTCCCAGGATTTTCAACATCATATACACAGTATTAAGGAAAAACTTGTCTCAGTCATGTAGATAAATACATAATATCTACTGTGCAGCCAATTTCAACACCTATATAACCTTGTCTGGTTTATGCAAAAAGTTTTCAATGAGATATAAAATAAGTTCCAGTATATGTGGGTTATTCAGGTATGACATTTTGTAATTACAACAAATTGCATTAGTGCCATCTATATCAATACATGCCAGTAATGGGAGTGGAGGAAAAAGGTGGCATTTCATCTGACAATTTTGTGTATCAAGCAAGATCAAGGATTGCTAACTGACAATGAATAGTCATTTAATCTTCCAGGTGATGAAATACGAGTACATAATAGGATGTGGTTTTCCATATCCTCTGTCTACACTTGGAGGTATTTTATAAAACAAGCTTTTTCCATTGTGCATAATGGGATATATATATATATATATATATATATATATATATTTTTTTTTTTTTGGTGAGTTGGCAATGTCTCTTTAACAAAGAGCTGCTTGTCTAGCAATCCAGTTGCCCTGTCATCTGTGCTCGATTTTCAAGAGCTTATTGGAAAGCAGATTTACAGCAGAGGCACATGAGCAGGAAGACACAGTTGTGGTGTTAAAAAAATAAATGCATTTTGTTGGGTCGGTTTTTGCTTTTTTTTAAGTGAACCACAAGTTCTGATATGAATATCTAACATTATTGGCTAGAAATTCAAGCACTGTTCTTGATTACAACTTTATCAGTAACTGGCTTTAAAAAATATTTGAATATAATAAGCACTAAGCATAAAATGTTCACATTTTTATCATAGGGAGGTATAAAACTTGGGATTAAACATGTTAAATATTTTTCCCAAGAGAGAAAATGTAGAATAACTAAATATTTTTGAACATGGGAACAGTTGTTGCAAAGGTTTAGGTAATTAGGGATGTGCATTTGTTTTGAAACAAATGTGTTTTTCAGAATGAAAGTCTATTTTTACTTTGTTCCAAATGGAACAAAGCAAATCAGTGTCCAAAAATATTGAAAATTTGTATATGCATTCTTTTTCTGAAGTTTGTGTGTGCAGTACATACTAGCATGCATGGAAGTTGTGTATACTTCCCAAAGGAAAAGCCATGAAAGAAATGAAAACACCCACCCAGATGAGCTGAAACAAAAATCTTTGTCCTGCACATCTCTACAGGTGGTAATGTAAACTGTTACTCATCATCTTCATTATCATTTATAGCACGCTTTTTCAAC
Organism: Rhinatrema bivittatum; assembly: GCF_901001135.1. NCBI lineage: Eukaryota > Metazoa > Chordata > Amphibia > Gymnophiona > Rhinatrematidae > Rhinatrema > Rhinatrema bivittatum. The sequence goes on from NC_042621.1 coordinate 204,711,644, forward strand.
AAAGTGTGTTGCAATAGGTTGGGTCTTTTATGGATACAGTGTATGGGAAATAGTAAATTCCAGTACATAGCATAAGATAATTTCAGTACATAAATAGTGCAGTACAGAGCATAGTGATGCAGTAGGATAAGATCTATTGATATAGTGGTGCATAATAATAAAAACCTTGAAGTCTTTCTTGTTTTCCGAGAACAAGCACGATAAAAAATGCTATGCAATTGGGTATTGTCATTGACAGCACCAACATATAGAGCATTTCTCAAAAGCTAAGAAAATGCCTAGAGAGCTTTTGTAGGCATGCACAAGACTTCCCACTCGTTTGTGCCCATGCAGGGGTCTTTTCAGCCTATTTTTGTCTGCTGAACACCTCTGGCACTTTGTGACACAGTAGCATCTTTCATCTTTTTCTTGTTTTTTTGGTCTTCTCTGTTTATTTTTTCTAACTTAGTCCCCATTATCATCTTAGCTAGGCTTTTTGGCACTTGGTAAGAATTTTTTTTCCCTTTCATTGTTTTTTCATTAATACTTTTGGCCCCAGCATTCTTTTAGTTTACAAGGCTTTAAGCAGCATCAGTCAGCCTTTTTTTCCCCCCAACATTTTCACGTTTGATTATGCTACATATGTTTTCCCAACCATGGAACAGAAGAAAGCCAGCATCTTTAAAATGAGCCCATACTATATTCACAAAATGTGTCTCATGGATCTTCATTACATTTACGTGCACAGCTTGGGCTTGGATCACAGTGTTTCTAGTTGTAAAGAGATGTCACCCAAGGTAATTAAGCATCAAAGACTTTCACTTTTGGACATCTTTGCAGGTAGGTCAAAGACCAATATTGGCACTGAAGGCATCTATACCAAAGGATCCAGGAGCGATACTGACTGCTACTGGTTCTTCAACATCAAGGGAGCATCAGTCTTTTTTGGAGTCAGGATCCAGGAAGAGGCATAAGAGCAGGCGGTTTTAATACTTCTCCCTCTTGATGTCGGGGAATGGTGCCTCAATATCGAGTTCAGGATCAAGGAGAATTAAGCAAAGGCATCGAAGTACTGACATCAGTTTCCAATGGTATTCCAGACTGAGACTAAGGAAATAAGTGGCTGCTGTCTACTCTTCCAAGCCCAGGAAGGGGCTAAACCACAATTGTCTGTGATGGTCAATATCAGAACCATTGGTAATATCCCCTCTAGTTACATAGAACAACATATATTCTCTCTTTTTGAGGAGGAGTTAGACAGCAGGATCCTTGAGGCTGTCTCTCAGTATCCTAAGTGAGTTGAACTGCCAGTTCGGAGCACCTTAACACAACACAAAAAAGGTACTGATAGAACTATTCCTAGAGACCTCCAACTTGGCACCTAGTGGCATGGTGCCATCATCTGTCTCTCAGTTCCAAGCACTACCAGTGGACACCATTTTCACTGAACAAAAATCAAACAGTGAAGCCCCACCAGTCATCACAGGGTCCCCTCTATGGCATGGCTATAAGATTGGCGCTATCTCAGATTTCAGCTCACATGGTAATTCAGAATCTGAATCTGAGAGGTCCTGAGATCTGCCAATAGCTCTGAAGAGTCTGGTTCCAAAGAGGAGTACTCAGCAGGCCTCTCTTCAGCCCCTTTCCATCACAGTCAAGAAACAGGTGCTCTCTTTTGTGCAAAAAATGGCTAAGGCCATTCCCTTCAGCAGTTGAGGGAGAGCCCAGGGAACCTTTACTAGATTTCCTCAGATACTTGAGTACCTTTTAAGAAGCTAGTAGCAGGTCATTTCCATTAGGGCCTGCAGGAAATACAGACAAGAATGTGAGAATTCCACTTTAAGTATTTTCTTTTGGAATGAAAGTATACACTGGGAGGATAACTTTCAAATAAATGCGTACATCGGCATATACACCTGTATATGGCTATGCATAGTTTAACATAGTATTTTAGAAGCCACACGTATGATTTATGCATGTATGTATGCTTACATGCAAATACATATAATGCATTGAAACCATGTATATCCTACCTATTTTAAAAATATACATTCATGTATTTTACACGCAAAAGTAAAGTAGGATGATTATTTTTTTTTCTGAATTTTTTTTTTTTCATTAATGTTACAAACATAGGGATTTATATTTCACACAAATACAATATCAAGCTGTCTCATTCACAATTACCATAGGCAAAAAAAAAAGAAGAAAAAAAGATTTTTTTTTACAGCATATGATATATATATAGAAACTAATTTAGGAAATATTAATACTCCCCTTAATAACAATAGCATAAAGAAATTGGGAGATCCAATATTTATCATTAGGACAAACATGCTATATAATTTTCTAAGAAAGAAAAGAGGGATAATTTGTTTCATACTTATAATACTAGAGAATGGATTTTTCAGGCTGGTACTGTGTGACTGTCCAGCAGTTGTTTTAATTGGGCCGGATCAAAGAGTATATATTTATTTTCTCCTAATCTCAAATGACACTTACAAGGAATTCGAATAATCATTTGACCCCCCAAATTCCTAACTGCCTGACTCAAATTTAGAAAATCTTTTCTGCGTTTCTGTGTTTCTTTTGTAAGGTCTGGATAAATCCAGACCTTCTGCCCCAAATACATCTTCTCGCGGTTGCGGAGAAACATTTTTAAAATATTATCTCTATCTGAGGCAAATCTGAAAGTTACTAGGAGTGTCCCATAAAAATCTACTTGCTCCTCCAATGATGTTTCTAGGAACTGGGTTAAATCATCTCCAAGAGGTTGATCCAATGATATTTGATGTTGTTGTGGTGGTTTTTTCCTCGGTGATGTTGCAAAATATATATTCGAAATCGGTGGCAATACTTCTTGGGGAATCTGCAAAATCTCAATTATATATTTTTTGAACTGTTCTTGAGGTGATAGAATTTTAACACATGGAAAGTTCAGAACTCTGAGATTGAGATACCTTGTTTTATTTTCCAGGTTTTCAATTTTCCTTGCAACCATATCTTCCGTTTGGATCATTTTAACCTGAATATCTTTAACTGTTGAGACCTCTTTTGTAATTTCCTGTATTTTTTTCTCCTGATCTTTCTTTTGCGATTCAAGCTCCATGATTATATTTTGGGAAGAATTCACAGCCACCACAAGTGTAGAAATGTTTTTTTCTAACATTACAATTGCAGACCAAATAGAGTCAAACGTAGTTACTTTTGGCCGGACAAGTCTCTGCACAGTTAAAGCCTGACTCACCATTCCTTGCTGGCAGACCTCTGCAATCCTGTTGGATTCGTCTGTCAGCGTCTCTCTGCTCCGCTGCAAGCTGACATTACTGCTAGGTCCCGGCTCGATGTCTACAGCCATACTCGGGAGGTTTTCTCCCCCCCCCCGATCTGACCTTAGCAGTTGCAGGCAATTCGGCCTCAGTGCAGCCACTCGACTGATCCTCCACAATCGCTCCCCCTCCGGTATTCAGGCTCTGTGAGGAAGCGACTTCGATCGGGGTTGCATCCAAGTTTGGAGGCAGAGGAGTCTCTAGTCCCCTCGGGGACAAAGATATTTCGTCCAGGAGAGACAGAGCGTGTCCCGCGCTCATGCTCTCAGCGGACTCCAACCCGGGGCTTGAAACAAATGTCGGCGCAAAGAACCCCTCGATGCGAAGTTGAGAAGAGGTTGGTGTGGGGGGGTACGGAGGCATCCGCTCTCACCTTCCCCTTTCTTTTCGTGTGGGGCATTATTTCGATAAGCAATAGAGTTCAGTCGAGGAGCTCAAAAAACTCCGACCTCTCCCTCGGCGGCCATATTGGATCCGGCAGTAGGATGATTTTAAAACACGTGTGCGGCAGTGAAATTAACCTGTTTACCAATTAGTCTACCAGTTTGTTCAGTCTTTTTCCAAGTCCTTGAGTCCTTCCTGGTTCTTCAGCCTGAACTCCTCAGCTCACCCAGACCTCCTACCCAGTCAACTCATTTTTAATTTGCCAACTTACATTTTTAATTTGCCAACTTACTTACATGATGAGTGGTTTGTTTTTTTAATGAAGTATTTGTAAAGGAGCTCTTCGCCCTTCTCCTTATTTAAAAAAAAAAAAATTCAGCCACTGCCCCCTCCTAGCTCCTTTCAGGCACCTTTCCCTCTGCTCCCCGAAGACCTTTCATCCACTTACAATAATCCTGGTGGTGGTGTGGTATTGGCTGCAGCACACATGTGTGCGGTGCCAGCAATATAATGTATCTAAAATTTTACCAGCCAGCTTTAGGCGCCCCTTTATCCCTATCACATGGCATGTCCTTTTGGGGAAGATAGTGCAGCTTAGTAAATAGATCCTTAAGTGTATTCTGTACCTGAGACTATGGAAGGTGATGTGACTTGCCCAAGGTCATAAGGAGCAACAGGGAGAAGTGGGATTTGACCCCTGCCTTCCCTGGTTTTCAGTATGCTGTGTTAACCACTAGATGGCTACTCTACCAAGTTTATATTCTGCCTTTGTGTAAAACATCCAAAGCAGAGAACAAACATACTTTCTACATATTTCAGAGTCTGACCTCAAAACGAACTATATTGGATTTACTTCAGTGTAACTGGCAGTTACCACCTGCAATGGAAGGAAACACCATTTTTATGCAGCTTCTAGTGACATTTGCGGGGGATTTGTTAGTTGTGCCCTCCCATCAAGCCTTCTGCTATTATCATGGGAGTTTAGCTTGGTGCTTGTCTAGCTGATGAAAGGCCTCTTTGAACATCTTAATTTTTGTATGTTAAAATACCTGACCTGGAAGGTAATATTTTTACCATAATATTGGCGGCAGAAAAACACCAAATGGTCCAACCAGTCTGCCCAGCAAGTTTCTTACAGTAGTAACTGCTGCTCCGTGCAGGTTACCCCCAATCCTTATATATTAACAAAGCAACATTTTTACTGTGTAAGGAGCCTTCTTGAAAGTTCCGTGAAGAAATATTTCCTGAAAAGGGTGGTGGATGCCTGGAATGCCTTTCCAGAGGAGGTGGTGAACACAAAAACAGTCAAATAATTCAAAGAATTTGGTTATTGTGTGAGTTTCAGGTCCTAGTGACTTATTTAATACATTTATATTCCATTGTTTTAACAATGTTCATAGATTACAAGCTTTTAACATAAACCATTTACTTATCATAGTAATATAGTAGATGATAGACTATCTAGCTTATCAAGTCTGTCCAATTACTCTTTCCACACTAAGGCTAAATCTCAGCTGCCAGTCACATAGTATGTCCACTTACAGGATTTCTCCCTATCTAATTAACAGGTGAATTTTCCAAGGAGTTGCATTTTTAAATGTAACATACTATTGTAGCAATGTTTAAAAGCCATGTGGGTAAAACCTATTGACAGTTCAATGGCATATATTATAGCAATTTTCAAAAGCCCACTTATACAGGTAAAGTGCATTTCCATGTTTTTAATTCCAGTTTTAATGCTTTTGAAAATCAAGCCCATAGTGTGGTTTCTTCCTCCTTGGAAGAGCATATAGGATCATTAGAACATAAGAATTGCCATGCTCGGTCAGACCAAGGCCCATCGAGTCCAGCATCCTGTCTCCGACAGTGGCCAATCCAGATCACAAGTACTTAGCAGATCTGTAAAGTAGATCTAATTCCTGTTACTCCCCTGGATAGTATGGGAGTGAGTCCCACCAGCATCTACTTTTCCCATGCCTAACCCCAAAGCTCTATAATCTAAATAGCCAGCAATGCCAGTGTGACCATTGACTGAAATCTGGCCTCCTAGAACCCCGGCTACATGAACATTAGAGTTTCTGCTAGGACTTCTAGCTATTATGCAATTTACATGAGGTTTCATCTCAGCAAGATGGTGCTATGCAAGTGTCTCAAGTTCCTGCCCAATATGGTGTTGGATTTCCACTGTGCAGCCAATAGTTATCAACATTTTTCTCCAGGTCATGTGTTGTCTTCTTCCTGGAGTCACAAAGCCTTTTGAAGGTCCAAATAGACCTTGGAATTACTGTCACCAAAAGTACCATCTCTAATTAGATTATAGGAAGACCATACCTAAGCTCATAATTTTAGAGCCATGACATTGGCAGTGGCCCATCTAAGACTGCCCTCCATCAAGGAGATTTGAAAAGCTGTGACATGGTGTTCAGTCCACACATTTATATCCTATTATTGTTTAGACACTAACTCCTGATGCAATAGTAGGTTTGGTCAATGAGTCCTCCAGGATTGGTTTTTTTTGTTTTGTTTTGTTTTTTTGAGGGCTAGAGCTAAATGCCATCTCCCTTAGGACCCATTTGGTTGTCTTCCAAACCGAAAGAAAAGGATATAATCTTTCATTCTCTTGTTGGCAATGAGTTTGTTTCCTTTACCAACGGTTTCCCAGTTGTGTGGAATTTTTATCCTGCTTGTCCTCTGATAAGGTAAACTTGCTTACCCAGTAACAAGTGTTCTCTAAGGACAACAGGATAAGTATCCACGCAGATGTACCCTCATCCCCGTTGGAGTTGAGTTGTTAAAGCTATCGTATAATTGAAGGGACCCCTATGCATACATGGCTGACCAGGAAGTCCTGCACATGGCTGGAAAAGCTTTTTAGAATGTTTCTTACCATTCAAGAAATGCTCTGTATGTCTGTGTTAATGACATCACCCAATTCTGTAACTACTTATTTTGCTGTCCTTGGAGAACACCTGTTACAGGTAAGCAGCTTTGTTTTAACACAGAGGAATGTACTGTTTTTAACGTGACGATCCATTACTGATTGTGAAATATCCAATAATGCATTTTGTTTAATTTATGGCTTTTAAAATGGACAAGTTGAGTTTAAAACCATGTTTATGCAATTAAACTTAAAATTGCCAAATTACTTCAGTAATATATGCTATTTGCTGTCACAATTTATTGGATTTAGTTTTTAAATATAATCCATTATTGTATTAGAAAAGAAAGGAATTAATGAGAGAGAAATGTGTAGCCAGCACTCCTTAGTTCCAAGGGAAAAGATATTTATTTAAAAGTCCAATTTTACAGGAACTTGATTGTTTTCTTACAATCTCTGCCCATGGGAATAAACTTTGATGTATTAGACATCAAAGTACTTTTGCAATAGACACAAAATAGGAGAAAATTCAAAGTGAATAAGGCCATTAGATGAAGACTATGAATTACAGAAGCAGTGGAGTACCAAAGAGATTTCAGGTCCTAACAAATTATGTGCTAGTAACTTGAGTTTTTCCATCCAGAATTTGCTTTTACAATCAGTATTTACATGGGACCTGTCCCTCCTTTATACTTTGTGGTAAGGTGGAAGGATGAGTCAGATGCTTGCACTGTAGAAGTATTTTCAGTTCTAGCCATTTTTCCCTATTAAAACTATTGGAGTGGAGGACCAGCCCTAGTGGTTAGAGCAGTGGGCTACGAACCAGGAGATCAGGGTTTGAGTCCCGCTGTCGCTCCTTGTGACCTTGGGCAAGTCACTTTACCTTCCATTGCCTCAGGTACAAACTTAGGGGGTCACTTTCTATCGATATCACATGCGAAAAGGGACTTCACTGGCGGCGATAAAGTAAGACCTGTTATCACCGCCAGTAGTGCGCCCAATAGCACCACCTTTCACGATGGTGCTATTGTGTGCGAAAGCCAGCAGCATTAACACCGCGGTGGTGCGATTGCTGCCAGCTTTCGCAGGCCCGCCCCCCATTACCGCATGATTCAGAAAGCTGTGCGACATTAGAAAATCCAGGCCTTGGTTTGTAAGCCCTCTGGGGATAGGGGAAGGCCTACAGTACCTGAATATAATCCACTTTGAAGTGCTGAAAAAAGTGCGAAAAGTGGAATATAAATCTAAATAAATAAATAAAATAATGCCTTTCCCAATCACTTTGCAAGCTGATACAAAAGACAGATTCAGCAGCAGCTCCTTAAGGTTTAGGATACAGTAAAATAAAGGTCAACAAACTGTGTCCAATATTTTTATTGGACTGAATATGTTTGTGACTAGCTTTCAAGGGTTATACTCCCTTCATCAGGTTGGTGCCAAATTAACTTATAGATATCCACTATTTTGAATTAACCTGATGCAAGGAGTATAATTCTTGAAAGTGGGTTACAAATTATTTAAGTTAATCTGTAAAAAGGTAGCAGATGTAACTTGTCTGATCTTTATTGGCACAAATTTTAAGTGAACTTACACTGCAACCAGACAACGTTTTCCTGGGCACATTCAAAAAGTGTCATTTTTAACATGTTGCTTTCATCTCCCTTAACCATCTCTCCCCCAAGTAAATGATTTCTATATCACCTCTCACACCAGTCAGCCTGAGGAACAGGAATTCTTGGGGTGTTGTACTCAGACCACTTGCCTACCATCAACAGTGCTGAAACATCAAGCCAGCCCTATGCTGCAGGCTTTTTAAAAGTGCATATATTTGAATATATTTCAGATTTTGATGGTCAAAGTTTGCTTTTGTAAAAGTCTGTTTTACTTAGTTGATTTGGTTTGATATACTTTCACCCTTCCTTCTTCCAGCTTTTACCAGGTGGCATACCCAGGCAGCTCTTGCTGGCCATGGTGTCTTCAGGAAAATCTCTTCCAAGATTAAGCCTCAGTGTCACACTTTGGCAAGCAGTAGCTAGTTTCACTCATGAGTTTGGTACATCTCAGTCCTGTTTGTCCCATTGGGCTAGCTTTATTTACCATGTTTGTTATAGCTTTCTCTAATGAATATTGCTTGATGCAAGACTTCACTTTACAGCAAGAATGACATGGATTACTGTAAAGAGGGCCTTAATGGCTTAGATAGTACATGTAAGTAAAACTGCCATAGTATTCCACACACCTGTGTCAAAAATAAAATAGTTCAAATTCTTTTTATAAAGTGTGAAATGCAATTCTGTAATCAACTATGGCTAAAGTACATTTAACTTTGCATTGTTGAATCATTTTTTGAAGAATGTAATAATTGGGGCTGGAATCAAATCATTTCTTATGTAAGCATGAACAATTCTTTAATGAAGAGAGGTTCTCCAGTTGTCATGTACGTTGCACCTGAATATTGGACTCAGAGTATTCACAAGCACTTTAATAATTTGGGAGATGTACTGGAAGCTGTATGAAATAATTTGAAACTGCACCTAAAGCTTCATTGTTAACTGGCTATTATAGTAACTGCAGATTTATTGTACTTGATAAATGAATGTATTTAATCTTTTTATTTTGATTTTGTGTATAAATTATGCCCTTTTTAAAAATATTTGTTTGGACAGTGATTATTTTTTGATTTGATTTTGATTTTTTTTTCCTCTTGCCAGACTGCAGGGGTATTAATGTATAACTTGTAATCATTATTTTATAGAATAAACTAATATGCTATATACCAACTTTTGTAATATAACATTGATATTTAGATATTTCTAAAAGCTGTATATTTGGCAAACTTAAATTCCTAATAAAAAATTTTCTGTAACTGCATTTCAGATTTTTTTTTGCATATCTTTGTAACCTGTTCCAATTAGCTTTCTTTTCAAATCCTTCCATTTATCCCATAAAAAAAACATTATATATATTTATAAGAATATACTTGATGTTAACTATTTTTTTCCCATCACTGTCCATATAATTTCACTATTTATCATTGTCCTTTGTTATAGTTTTAACTTGCACATTTCTGTTGGTCTTCAGCTTGGGCTACATTTAATAGATGATACTTTTTTGATAACATTGAGTTTGAATTTCATGGATTGTTTTAAGATATTAAATACAAGGTTTTATTTTCTAACCAGAAGTAAGTAATGATAACTGCACCTTTTTAAAATTTGGATTAAAGGAAATAAATTTGGTAAGTGGATTTATATATATATTTGACCAGCAGTTTCTAACTTAAATGCAGTGGCTAACGTCTTTCTTTCTTTATAGCCTAGCAGAAAAACAAAATCTCCATCCTATTTTCTTTTGGGTGGGGAAGGGGCAGGGTTTGTAAGGTGTTATTCTTTTTTAATTGTAATAAAATTAGGTAACAAAAAGAGAAAATGTGTCATACACATTTTACTGGTGATACAGAGTCTTTTGCATCTAGAATAGTTTTTAGAATAAAATAGTTTTCTTGAGAGAAACATTCATTGCTTATTCTAATCTCCAAATTTGTGCATTATCTGTGGGCATGGCATGTGAGACATATGCTGTATAATCTCGTGGCAATCTGAAAATACCTTGTACTAGTATTAATTGCAAAATTTAAAATTAGATAATCCACATTAAATTTTTCATAAATGGTACTTTTTTTGAAAGTCCCTTTAATACAACTTGTATTTTTTTTTTTCTTAAGCGGGTTGCCTTAACATTGAAATATAAGTTCTACAATTGTGGAAATCTTGTGCAATTCATCATCAGCTCCTGACAAACGGTGGCCCTCTCATTGTTCTCAAGAGGACTAGGCACACTTGGGACTCTGTGGTGCAATAGGCTAGAAAATGAAAACAGGACCTGTATGAACTTTAATTTCCACAAATGACTGATTTGGAGCAGGACTTAGTCACACTCCATGCGTTTTTTCTGTCTAGCTTTTAACTCTCATTGAAGCACCGTCAATCGAATCTGAATGTTTTGACATTATGAAATATGAATGAAAATTAGAATGATGATAAATTAGATGATAAAACTTTATTTTATGTTCATGTTCCAATAAACCACCTAATAGTATTTACTGTACTTAGCTACAACATGCTTTTCATTATAATGCTTGTGTTTGCTGATGAAGCCTGACGGTATCATTAGTTTGGATAGCTGGAATGAGTTGCCATCAGAACCAACATCTCTTCCAGTTGACAACATTCTTAATTGATTACAGATGAGAATGTGGGAAAACCTATATTCCAACGGCAGGGAAATTGGATCTGATGTATAGAGTGCAAAAATCACCTAGTTTTAGAGTGGTCCAATTACCTCCTCAGTCCATAATTGTAGAATTTGCATTTAAAGCAAAGAAAACAATTTATTCAAATTCACCACCAGAGAAAGATCCCAGGCTTCTTGACAATTTTGGAAAAAGGTTTTCAGAGTGCAATAACTGCTTGTATTTCTGTTAACCAATTTTATATGATACAATATCTGAATGAATGCATGCAAAAATGTAAACTTTACCTTCAGAGAAACTGTTGAGCAGAATCAAGGGGTGGGGGGGGGGGGGGGAATTGAGATCTATTCTAGTTTTGAAAAAACTAAAGATGTATCTACTCAGATATTCAAAATGAATTCCCTCAGCATGATTCTCTACATCCAGAAGGGGGATTGGATGTGCACTCTCGATCTGAAAGATGCATATGCTCGCATATCCATCTATCCCACCCACTGGCACTACCTTTGCTTCAAGATAGATTCTTCCTGTTGTCAATACAAAGTACTCTATTTCAGTCTATTGCTGCTGTAAGAGCTTTCATCAAATGTTTCACAGTAGTAGCTGCACATCTACAGCAGCAGGGAGTCAGTCTTCCCATACCTGGATGATTGGCTAGGCACATCCCACACCTGAGAGGAAGTGTTACTCTCACTGCAAAAGACATTTCAGCTTCTGCAAAATTTGGACTTTGTAATGAATTTAAAGAAGTCAAACCTAGTGCCAGTCCAGAAACTAAGGTTCATTGGAGCATGGATAGATTCATTGCAAGAGAAAGCTTTTCTCCTATTAAGAGTGAGCACCATGAGATTGCTTTTTCACGAGCTACTGACCTCATGGTGCTCGACAGCCAGCGCAATACTTGTTGTTCTAGGTCATACTGCAGTGGCCATTCATGAACTGTAATTCCATTAACCCAACTCCATATCTGTCACCTGCAGTAGGGTCTGCATTGTCAATGGGACCAGCTAAGTTATTTATTTGTTTGTTTTTATATACCAACATTCAATCTGAAATATCACATCTGTTTATAGTACAACTGAGGTTCTAAGAAGACAATGTAACTTCATATTATTTCTTACAATATAACTTAGGATGAAAGGGGCAACATTGTTTCTTACAGTCTGACTTAGAATAAGTTAGAATAGAACAAGAGACAACTAATGACATCAAAGTAGCTTTAAGAATGGTAATTACTATGAATATATTCATATTAATAGAGAATCAAGGGAATCTAGGGGAAGCTTAGTCAAGGTGAACTTATGATGATCAATTTGTGTCAATAGTAATCTGGAATTCGTGAAGCATACTATGCTGCAGGAGGCATTGTTGGGGGTAGTAGGTATGGTGGATTACTGGATGATCAGCAGGGGGAAGGAAGCTCTTCTTAGTACAAGTGGTGGATGGACCTTAGGTGGTTGGAGGAAAGGCTTTTTGAAAGAGCCATGTTTTGAGGTTTCTTTGAAGGATTGAGTCATGGGATCCAGTCTTAGTTGTGTAGGTAAGTTGTTCCAACGTGAGGGTCCTGCCACAGATAGAGCTCGTTCTTGTATTGTGGTCAGGTGTGTCATTTTGGTGAAGGAATTGGAAGGAGTCCGGTGTTAGTGGAACGGAGGTTTCTTTGGGGGATGTAAAAATGAAGGGATGTGTTCAGCCAGTCAATCTTATCATTGTAGAGAACTTTGTGAATAACAGTTAGGGCTTTATTTTGTATTCTGAACGGTATAGGTAGCCAGCGTAGGTTTTTGAGGATCGGTGAGATATGATCAGATCTTTTGCTGTTTGTGAGTGATCTTGCCGCTGCGTTCTGTAATAGCTGCAAAGGTCTGAGGGAAAAAACACATTGAAATGAATATCATAACCAAGAGAAAAAATCTGCAACTGTAAACTTGAATACAATCAAAGAAAAATGCCCTCCATTTCCTATAGCTTTCCTAAATCGAATCGTATCCCTTTGTGTTCTCTTTCAAAGCGAATGCTATTTTTACCATAATAGCAATGTCAAAAACTACCTTCCTCCAGTGAGTCTGGAATGTTATTGTAATTCTCAGTGGGGCGGATTTTAAAAGGCCCGCGCGCACCTATTGCCCCAGGACGCGCGTAAGTCCCAGGGCTTTCGAAAAGGGGAGGGAGGGGGCGTGTCCGGGGCGTTCCCGTCGTTTCGGGGGCGTGCTGTGGCGTTTCGGGGGCGGGCCTGGGGGGGCGTGGTGCCGGCCCGAGGGCATGGTCGAGGCCTCCAGACCAGCCCCCGGGACCGGAGGACGGAGCGGGGCTGCCGGCCGACGCGCGCAAAGTTCCGCCTGCTGAAAGCAGGCGGAACTTTGCCGACAAAGGTAGGGGGGGGGGGGTTAGATAGGGCCGGGGGGGTGGGTTAGGGAGGGGAAGGTGGGGGGAGGGCGAAGAAAAGTTCCGTCCGAGGCCGCTCTGAAATCGGAGTGGCCTCGGAGGGAACAGGCAGGCCGCGCTGGTCTCGGCGCGCAGGTTGCACAAATGTGCACCCCCTTGCGCGCGCCGACTATGCGCGTATCTTATAAAATCCAGCGTACTTTTGTTCACGCCTGGTGCGCGAACAAAAGTACGTGATCGTGTAGTTTTTAAAGATCTACCCCAGTGCATGGAGAAGATGGGAAATCAACCTCTTAGTAACCCTTAGCAAATCTTGAGACTCCTAACATCCCATCAAACATAATGGAGAAGTAAGATCCAAAGGAGTACCTACAATAGCAGAAATACCCTTACCCACAACTCCCAAAAATCTTATACAATCTCACATTCCCACAATATATGAATATAAGTCCCAATGCTACCACACCCCCTCCAACACAGTGGACTAGAAATATTAAACTTAGTAAAATATAATGGATACCGGTAGGCTCTGTGAAGTAATCTAAACACAAGTTCTCTATTTTTGTTACAGATGGATAACTTGAGTATGGCTCCAAATGTTGCCCCAGTCCGTACCATTGAGTTGAACACCTAAATCTTGGTTCCACTTATCAATAAGAGCAGCATTGGTCTCAAGTGTTTGTACACCATCTTGAAGATAGTAATAAAGCTGAGAACTAGTTTTATGATGTTTTGTAATTCTTTTTTAAGACCATTTCTCTTTCTGAAAACAGTTGTATTCCTGTGGTGTCTAAATATCCCTGCTTAGGTACAAATGAGTGTGAGCAAGGATAGCAAATTTTTCCTACAATAAATGAAAAGAGTGAAAGTTGCTGCCCTGCCAAATCTAATCCAGATATCTAAGGCCCCTATGGTACCAACTCTCCATATCCAGTGACATGGGAATGCTCCTTCAGTAGGGAAAGGAGGGAAAGTACCTCAATATCCCTTGCTAGTTATTGGCCATTTCCAAATCTGCTAATATTGGGAAATAATAGGGTTATTCCTACCCAGATTAGATATAACACAAGACTCAGAAGGAAGGTCTAGCATTGCAGATATATTATAGCCCTCAGTTTGACATGTCTCCATTTCTAGCCACACTGCACAACCCACATCCAATACTTTCTTGTATTCACTTTATTTTGATTTCATGTTGTCATTAACCTCTTTCAAAAAATGCCAAAAAATGGTCACTGATTTGACTATCCACTTTAAACCAACTTTTCTCACCAAAACATTTTTGCACCAAAATATTTTTAAAGAGCGTAAGGTGATGTTTCATAAAATTTCAGGGCACCATTCCGGTGTTCCTTATTATTTTTAATCATGAACACCACCACCACCCTATATACCTTTTTATTATTTTTATCAAAAAAACTTTTTTTTATATATCTAGAATTAAAAAAATGTGAAAAGTTCAAAGAAAAGGAACAGTTCACCAATTTATCATTTAGAACTCGAAAGCCATTGAGACAGCACTTTTGCAATATTATTTTCTCTGAATGTTACTTAGCTTTAGATCCTGAGACTCCCATTCAGCAATGGCAAATTTGGTGCAAAAATGTTTTGGTTTGAAGTGGATTGTCAAATCAGTGACCATTTTTTGGCATTTTTTTGAAAGAGGTTAATGACAACATAAAATCAAAATAAAGTGAATACAAGAAAGTATTGGATGTGGGTTGTGCAGTGTGATTTGATTTGATTACCCCCATTTTTTGTGGATTAGTAGTGGTTCCATTTCTAGCCAGGCTGGAACTGGGTTTTGATCGAACCAACTTCTAATTCTATTCAATCGAACTGATAAATAATAAAGAGGTGGATCTAGAATCTCTAGTCCTCCACAATTTTTTTTTTTTGGGGGGGGGAGGGGGGTTGTAATGTGCTCAAACCAACACAGAGGACCTTCCCCTGCCATAAAAAAAAAAAAGGAGAAAATACCATTCAACTTTTTAAACTCCTAAAGGTAAATTTTAAAAGCTCAGTGTGTGCCAAAACTGGGAGATATGTGCACAAGTTGGGCCAGTGTATGCTGAGCAGATTTTAAATGCCACCTGCATATGCTCCATTTGCGCACAAATGAAAAGTTCCAAAAAAGGGGCAGAGTGTGGACATGGTCTGGGCGGGATATGGGCATTCCTGGATTTCACACTGAAATCTGTGCATAAATACTTACCTGCACAGGCGCATGTTGGGGTCCCCTGCCATGTATATTTACTTATGCTATGGATGAGTGCAAGTAATAAATAAAGGCAGAGAGACAGATCAGCGGTATTTTCAGGGTCAGGGCTAACGGAGGAGAAGGGAGGTTATTAAACTTAGGGGTCTGGAAGTCTTATTCCTTACTTGGGTGTGAACTGGGAACAAACTGGTAAAACTGGTAATGGCATCGGTACGCGTGTCTTTTAAAATCCTCCCACTTATGCAGCAGAAGTGGCATTTGCACACATCCACTTAAAATTTCCATGTGGTGTCAACAGAATGCCTTGGACCCATTTTCTTGTGAGCCTAAACATTACTGCTTATTTTCTCTTCCTTTCTGTATCAGGCCTCGCTATATCCTCTGTACGAGCATATCTCAGTGCCAAAGAGGCTTAACATGTTAGTTGAAAACAAACCCATCTCAACTCATTTATTGGTGTTAAGGGTTATAAAATCCCTATGGCATGTTAAACATCTGTTACAGAAATCCCCAGTTCCATGGGATCTGAATGTTGTCCTTTCAATTAATGAAGCTGCCTTTTGAACCATTAGAATTGGCTTCACTTAAATTCTTGACAGTACTGGTGGCAGTAACATCAGTCAGAAGAGTCAATGAACTCCAAGCACTGATTCATTATCTGCCATACATACAACAGGATGGTGTTTTGCACTCACCCAAAGTTTTTCCCAAAAGTTGTCTAGGCTTTCCATAGCAATCAATCATCATATTACCTACCCTCTTTTCAAGATCACATGTGCATGAAGGGGAGAATACCCTTCATACTTTGGATTGCAAAAAAGCCTTAGATTACTACAAGAAAAGAATCGGCCACATTGCCAGATTACTACAGATCTGATGATCTTGGGCTTAGCAGTCACCAAGCATACCTTGTCCAACTGGATACGGATCTGCATTCAGCACTGCCATAAAGTTGTGGGCCTACAAATCACGACTTGGCTAAGGCTCACCAAGTTAGAGAGAAGGCCTTTTTCATTGCTTTCCTCAAAGGGGAACCTCTCAGACATCTGCAAAGCAGCACCGTGGTCATCTGTAAATATTTTTACATCCTATTACTGTCTGAACAATCTCTTGAGAACTGACAGTAAACTTGGACAAGCAATTTTGTGTAACCTGTTCTTGCAGTAATCTACTCTTCACTGTGGAATCTGGTTTGCTTACTCTTAGTAAACACCCCACTGCAACCTTCAACTTGTCATGGCTAATTCAGTCTGCTTATTGACAGAAAAAGCAATTTTGCTTATTTGAAACAGTGTTTTCTGTAAATAGCAAGATGGATTTTTAAAAAGGGCTCAAGGGATGATCCAGGAAACTTCAGAACAGTGAGTCTGACATCTATGCCATGCAAAATGGTAGAAACTATCATAAAGAACAAAATTGCTGAAACATAGGTATAGTTTAATGGGACAAAGCCAGCATGGGAAGTTTTGCCTCATAAGTTTGCTCCATATTTTTGAGGATGTAAAAAAATGTGGATAAAGGTGAGCCAGTTGATATATGGGTATCTGGATTTCAGAAAGCATTTGACAAAGTCCGTCATGAGAGACTTCTTAGGAAATTAAAAAGTCATGGGATAAGGGGCAGTGTCCCATTGTGGATTGTGAACTGGTTAAAAGAGAGAAAACAGTAGAACTAAATGGTAAATCTTCCCAATGGAGAAAGGTGAACAGTGGACTGCCCCAGGCATCTGTTCTGGGACCACTGCTTTTTAATACATTTATAAACAACCTGGAAATGGGTATGTGAGATCATCAAATTTGCCGATGACACCAAATTATTCAAAGTTAAATCACAAGAGGAGTATGAGAAATTGCAAGAGGACCTTGCAAAATGGGGAGCCTGGGCATACAAATGGCTAATTAAAATTTAATGTGGGCAAGTACAAAGTGATGCACTTAGGGAAGAGTATCCCAAATTATAGCTACACAATGCAAGGTACCATATTAGAAGTCACTAATCAGGAAAAGGATCTAGGTGATCTTAGCTTATCCCCATACAATTCTTTTTACTCCCCACTGTTCCTCTTTTTTCTCTCTCCCAGTTATTCTATCCCTTGGTTTTTTGTAACTGCTTCCCTTTTGCACCAGTTTAGTTCTTCTGTTCTATGCACCCCTTGTTTTTATGTAAACCAGCATGATGTGACCTGTTCATGAATGCCGGTATATAAAAAACCTAAATAAAAAAAAAAAAATAGGTGTCATCGTTGATATGTTGAAATCTTCTCAGTGTGCAATAGCAGCCAAGAGAGCAAGTACAATACTAGGAATTTAGGAAAGGCATGGAGAATAAAACAAAAAATAATAATGCACTGTATCGCTCCATGGTGTGACCTTATTTTGAATATTGTGGGCAGTTTTGGTCACCCCATCTCAAAAAAGATATAGCAAAATTAGAAAAGATATCAAGAAGGGCAATCAGAATGATAAAGAGGAAAGAATGATTCCCCTATAAAGAAAGGTTAAAGAGGTTAGGACTCTTCAGCTTGGAGAAGACTGCTGACGGGAGATATGATAGAGGTCTATAAAATTAGTGGAGTGGAACAAGTAAACGTTATCGGCTGTCTACTCTTTCAGAGTACAAAGACTAGGGGACACACAATGAAGTTACTAGGTCATGCATTTAAAAATAAAAAGAGAAAATATTTTTTTACTCAACACATAGTTAAGCTCTGGAATTCGTTGTCAGAGGATGTGGTGAAAGCTATGGGGCAGATTTTAAATACTTGCGCGAGCGCGTACTTTTGTTCGCGTAGCAGGCGCGAACAAAAGTACGCTGGATTTTATAAGATACGCACATAGCCGCGCGTATCTTATAAAATCCGGGGTCGGCGCGCGCAAGGGAGTGCATATTTGTGCAACCTGCGCGCACCGAGCCCAGCGCGCGCTGCCTGTTCCCTCCGAGGCCGCTCCGATTTCGGAGCGGCCTCGGAGGGAACTTTCCTTCGCCCTCCCCCCACCTTCCCCTCCCTTCCCCTACCTAACCCATCCCCCTGGCCCTATCTAAACCCCCCCCTTAACTTTGCGCGCGTCGGCCAGCTGCCCCGCTCTGTGGTCCGGTCCCGGGGGCTGTTCCGGAGGCCACGGCCACGCCCCTGGAACGCCCCTGGGCCAAAACCACGCCCATGTCGCCGCCCCTGAAACACCGCGCCCCGCCCCCTAAATGCTGCGTCATCCCGACAGGAAGCCCCGGGACTTACGCGCATCCCGGGGCTCTGCGCGCGCCGGCGTGCCTTTTAAAATCCACCGGCGCAGTTTTAAACTCTGCCCCTATTAGTATAGCTGCATTTTTAAAAAACATTTGGACAAGTTTCTGGAGTTAGTCCATAAACAATTAAGTTGGACTTGGGGAAATCCACTGCTTATCTCTGGGACAAGCAGTATGGAATCTATTTACTCCATAGGATCCTGCCAGATACTTTTGACCTGGATTAGCTACTGTTGGAAACAGGAAACTAAGTTGATGGATTTTTGGTCTGACCCAGTATGTCAAGTCTTATGTTCCTATCTTCTTAATTAGCTATACTAAATACTGCCCACCTCCCAAGAAAATAGACTACCTAACTAGAATTAGCTCTGATATAGACTGAAAAGGGCTCATATGGCAACACCTATATGGGAATTTCTGCACATGCTCAGAGTTAAAAGCTAGGAGAGATGAGTCCGGTGCCTCTGAATTACATTACTCCCACATGTCATGGCCAGTTCATCCTGCTATCTAGGGAAAACACCATTTCATTGTTTTATCTGTTTTCTTAAAGGTTGATAACGCGGAAGTGTTCTTGATGACTAGTAAAAAAAAAAAAAAAAAAAGATTGCCAACATGACTTTTCTAGAGATAATTTAAATGATCTTCTAATGCCGACAAGCTCTTTAAGTTACATATTTTTCTGTCTTAAATGTCTGCCTTTTCCTCTCTCTAATTTTTGTTTTACTGCCATTTTCTTTTAGTATGCATTATCCTATGTGTTTTGGAATAAAGGTTTAGGCATCTGTCATGCCCCAACTGTAATTGAAAACCAGGCTTTAGTTATAATTTGGTCTTCTGCTCAACTAATTTAAATAAAAGCTATGGAGAGTCAGAGAAAGTAATTATAGTTGAAGAAATTGGCCTATTGTTTGTGTAAAGGCTCTACCCTCCCCCCTCTCATCTGGCCCCCAATTTTCCCAGTAGCTCTTATCATATCTAGTCAATTATATAATTGAAGTCACTTGTCAATTGCTGCTCTTCAGAAATTTATTTAAAATATTTCTAGACATCCATACTGCAAATAAAGTCCTAAAAATAGTATAAAACAACATATATATATATGATAAAACCATAAAAATATAAAAAAAAACAGAAAGCAATATTCCTTAAGCTGACTTAAACATAGAACTCAGGGCTTCCAAATTACAAAAGATCATCATAACCAGGACTTCTAAGGTCTATCAGACATTAAAAGCTTGTTGAAATAAATGCATTTTTAAACAATTTTCAGAACTTCAACACAGACAATTTTTCCTTAATTACCCCAGGCAATATATTTCATGAAAGTGGGCCTTGGACACAAAAGCTACTTGCGAAATTCATAGTCTTATTTGTTTAAAAAATGGCACACATAGTAGATTCTGAGATGCTGATCTTAGGGGTTCGTGTTGGCTGATACATTTTCAAGGCTGCATTAAAGGTAGCAGGTGCCAGTCCATTATTGCCCTTGAAAGCCAATAGGAAAACTTTAAACTTAACTCTCCATATTATGGGTAACCAATGGAGCCTCATCCTCACCAGCATAATGTGATGTCTTATTTGGGTCCATGTAACAATTTGTGCTGCATAATTCTTATCAAGCTAGAGCATCTGTAAAGTTGTCTGAGGCAAACCAATATACAAAGCACTACAGTACTCAAGCGATGAGATTACTAAGATAAACACAATGGGTCAGATTTTATAACATGCGCGCGGGCGTAGATTTGTTCGCGCAACCCGGCGCGAACAAAGCTACGCACGATTTTATAACATGCGCGAGCAGCCGCGCGCATGTTATAAAATTCAGGGTTGGCGCGCACAAGTTACATAATTGTGCACCCCCTTGCGCGCGCTGAGCCGAGCAGCCTTCCTCCGTTCCCTCCAAGGCCGCTCGGAAATTGGAGGGAACTTTCCTTCTGCCCCCCCACACCTTCCCCTCCCTTCCCCTAATATGATGCAATATTACACCATTCTAGGCTTATTTACAGTCCTACTGGATAAATTTACATGACTAAACATAGAAAGTGAACTATATTAAATATCTTCAAAACGAGAGCCAATAAAAACTTTTCATGGTCATATTCGTGTTCAGCACATCAAGATACTACAGAGTAGGACCTTTTTAGGTCAGTAACACTGTCATTGTTGCCCAGTGTTACCTATTAGTCTGAGGTCTTTTTCCTAGAGTTAGTTTGGTAAGGATCAGACTTATTTCAGTTTCTTACCATATCCCAGTTATATTGGGATTAGAAATAGTTGATCAAGTGGCCTCATCTTATGGGTGGAGAATGAATCCAGGGTTGATTCATGACAAAGTGTTTAATACATATCTGCAAGAGGAATATCTCACTTTTAAAGACCAACCTAAATTTCTTCAGCACTATTCTGGAAAGCAGGTAAGGATGATTTGAGAGGGGATATCATTGCTTATACTGCTAAACAAAATAAAGCTAGAGATGAAGAAAAAATGAGGCTAACACCTGTAGTCAAAGCAGCACTGGTGGTGCACCAACATGATTTATTAGTAGAAAATAGTGGCCCTAAACCAACTGTGGACAGTATTAAATCAACTGTTGTATTTATGGGCTCTGATAAATAAAAGCTTTACAAGTATTTACAAAGCAATAGGATCAATAGGGACAAAGTATTTACAAAGCAATAGGATCAATAGGGACAACTTAAAAATGATACAGCAGGCATAATGTAGCATTTCATAGACTATTTTCAAAGCCTGTATGGTGGGAAATTAGAAAATGAAAAAGCAAAATGGGATTTTTCAAGATTTTTTTGGCCAATGTGCTTCCAGAGCAGATAGAGAAGTTAAATAAACTTGTCAAAGATTCAGAAGTATTCAAGGTGATATAAAACCTTAAATTGGGGAAGGCCTCTGCATTATACTATTTAGGCTCTGAATTTAATACATTTTGACAAGGCTATACAATGATATCCCAAGTCAGGGCTCTTTTTCCTCAGAAATGAATTAGTCCCTAATTGTCATTCTGCCAAAGAAAAACCAAGACCTCCAACAGCCAGGGTCCTATCGGCCTATTTTTCTTATTTATTTATTTATCGAGTTTTATATACCGTCTGGTTTCACCATCACAACGGTTTACAAAGTTTCAATGTTTAACAGAGTTTCCAAAGATTTATGTGATTGTTAACATAAATATTGTAGGCTTTATAAACGTAGATCGGATTTTAAACTAGACATTCAGTTATGTTTATATTACGTGCTTGCCTTCGTTCCACATGTTTGTGGTAGGAGTGAAGTAATATGTAAGAGTCATTGGGTGTTTCGGTATTCTTTGGTAAACATCCAGGTTTTTAGTTCTTTTTTTAAGGTTTTTAAATTTTGCTGTGTTCTGAGTTCGGTTGGGAGGGTGTTCCAGAGTTTGGGACTTCCTAGGAATATGGCTCTCTTCCGAGTTGAGGTAAGTTGTTTGGAACGAGTAGGTGGAATCTTTAATAGACCTTTGTTAGCTGAGCAGAGGTTTCTGTTTGGGGAGTGTAGTTTTATAGATGTACTTAGCCAGTTTGTTTGTTTTTCGTATATTATGTTTTGTAATATGGATAGTATTTTGTATTCTATCCTGAATTTTATTGGGAGCCAGTGTAGTGAAATAAGTGTAGGAGTAATGTGATTGTGTTTTTTAGTTCCAGTGAGTATTCTGGTGGCTGTATTTTGGAGGATTTGGAGTAGTCGGATGGTGGTGAGAGGTAAGTTGAATAGTAGGGAGTTGCAGTAGTCTAGGTTGGAGAAGATGAGTAGTTGAAGGGCCGTTCTGAAGTTGTTGGGGTATAGGAAAGGTTTTAGATGGCGTAGGGTTAGGAGTTTGTGATATCTGCTTTGATTTTAGAAGTGATGTGGTTCTTGAAGGATAGTTCATTGTCAATTGTGACTCCTAGGTTGCGGGCATGAGTGACAGGTGAGATTGCAGCTTTTTGGTTCATTAAGTTGAGAGTTGGTAGTTGAGGAGCGTTGTTCTTTCTGTCCAGTATGATTATTTCTGTCTTATCGAAGTTTAGGATGAGTTTCATGTTGGTTAGTAGTTTTATTTTGGTGAGGTAAGTGGCTGTTTTTTTGTAGGTGTCTTCCAGAGTGTTGTGTATTGCGATTAATATTTGGATATTATCCGCATATATGAAGTGGGTCCGTTTAAGGTTTGTGAGCAGGTGGCATATCGGGAGCAGATAGGGCGGAGCCTTGGGGAACTCCGGTGTCAAGGTTTATTTTCTTTGAGAGGGTGTCGTTGATCGACACTTGGTAGGTTCTTTGTGATAGATAGGATGAGAACCATTGTAAGGTTTTTTCTTTTGCACCAATTTCGGAGAGACGGTCAATCATGATTGAGTGGTTTACTGTGTTGAAGACTGCTGATAGGTCAAGTAGGACTATAAGGTAGCTGTGTCCATTTTCAAAGCCTTTGAGCATGGTGTCATTTAATGATAGGAGTAGTGACTCAGTAATCAGGTGTTTCCTGAAGCCAAATTGCGTGGGGAGTAGGATGTTTTCTTCTAGGTGGTCACTGAGTTGGGAGTGGACGATTTTTTCGATAATTTTGGCAATGAATGGAAGGTTTGATATGGGTCAGTAGTTTAGTGGGTTTTCTGGATCAAGGTTGGTCTTTTTCAGGATGGGTTTGATAATTACTGATTTTAGGCAGTTGGGGTAGTTTTCTTCTGTGAGGGATAGGTTTACAATGTCGGTTAACATTATTAAATGTTGCTATAAAATTGTTAGAGGAAATTTTAGCTGAAAGATGTAATAGTGTGAGCCTGGCTTTAATCTCTATAGATCAAACAGGCTTTGTCAAGAAGTGACATAGGATGCAAAATGTTGTATAGCTAATTGCTGCACTTTCACAAAATATTTCTAAGACAAGCTTGATTTTAGGCCTGGACGCAGAAAAAGCATTTGACTCCGTGATATGGAGCTGCATGTTTTGGGCGCTAAAACAATATGACAGTAATTTTTGAAAAAGTTGCGCACGCACACATATACATGTATATGCTGGCTTGCACCAAAGGATATGGCCATTTTATACAAGCGTATATGAACACATGGTATAAAACAGGCTACACGAGCATACATGTGCACAATTTTATATGGATGTGCAAATGCTGCCTCTATTGCATAAGTAGAGGATTTTAGTAGACATGCTTGCTGACGCAATTACCAATTTCCCCTGTTCTATCCCAGTTCGCCCAGGAAAAGGATTGGACTTCCTAATCCACCTAGTTAATTAGCCTCCCTGTTAACCCCTACCCTTATAATCCTCTGACTAGCACAATTTATTTTTTCTTTTTAGTATTTCTGTGCATATCTCCCTGATTTGGCGTGTGCCAGGCTTTTAAAATTTACCCTTATGGTTTTCAAGGCCATAATGGATTGGCTTACCACATTATATTCTAATCCTGGCTGAATATATTAATTAATGGGATGTATCATGCTGTATTAAATTGAAAGGTGGGGTGCATCAGGACTACCCTCTTTTGCCAATCCTATTTATCTTAGTTGTAGTGGCCCTGGCTATTGCATCAGATTAAAGATTTCCAGGGTTTGTAGGTGGGCTCATCAGTTTTGAAAATAGCTACTTTTACCAATGATATAATTTTATTTCTGGTGAATGCACGAAAGGAGATAACTTTTCCCAATTTCACTTTTTTAGGGCTAAAGAAACTTTGATAAATCAGAAGCCCTATCCTTAGATAATAATCTTCAAGAATCCTGGCAAGGCCCTTTCTCTCTTAAATGTGCTTGAGGGTAAGTTGAAATTCCTGGGAGTGTGGATTCCTCAGGATCTTGGCAAATGTATGTGCTGAACGTCAAAGAGGTTATCTTACAAATTAAAACACTATTGGTCATATGGGAAAGCGTCTAGTTATCATTGATGAGTAGTTGTGCACTATTAAAAAATGGTAATTATGCCTAAGCTCTTATATAAGCTTCAAATTCTTTCTTGATGTCTTAGCAAACAAGATTTGGGTTTGCTGCACTCAGTTTTCTTCGGCTTTATCTGGAAGGGTAAGAGAGCAAGGGTTAGATATGACAAACTCTTGTGTAGTAAAGATCTGGCTGGATTAGATTTGCCAATAAGATTTTACAGTGCATACCATCAGTTCTGTTTTATTTGGAAGTGGTACTTGGAGGGTTAGGGCTGTTCAGCTTGGAGAAGAGACGGCTGAGGGGGGATATGATAGAGGTCTTTAAGATCATGAGAGGTCTTGAACGAGTAGATGTGACTCGGTTATTTACACTTTCGAATAATAGAAGGACTAGGGGGCATTCATGAAGTTAGCAAGTAACACATTTAAGACTAATCGGAGAAAATTATTTTTCACTCAACGCACAATAAAGCTCTGGAATTTGTTGCCAGAGAAGGTAGTTAGTGCAGTTAGTGTAGCTGGGTTCAAAAAAGGTTTGGATAAGTTCTTGGAGGAGAAGTCCATTAATAGCTATTAATCAATTATACTTAGGGAATAGCCACTGCTATTAATTGCATCAGTAGCATGGGTTCTTCTTAGTGTTTGAGTAATTGCCAGGTTCTTGTGGCCTGGTTTTTGGCCTCTGTTGGAAACAGGATGCTGGGCTTGATGGACCCTTGGTCTGTCCCAGCATGGCAATTTCTTATGTTCTTATTGCACTGGAAGTTTGCTGTTGGATTTACTGTAGCCATAGTCGCCACTCTATCTTATGCATATACATGCTGCCAATATGCCACTAATAGCAAAAGAGAATATTTTAATTCAGGGCTGCTATGCTGGCATGGTGTTGGTTCAGAAGCTGGTGGGGGTTGGATCAAAAGACTTCTATGCTCCTACCTTTTGTTGGCAACTGATTTTTATTTCTGATTTAGAACAAGAGCCCTTTCAAGAGTGTGTGGGTGGAAGTGGGGGAGGGCTAAAACAAAGCATAGTTGTTTGATTCTGGGAGTGTAACTATTGAGGGCATTCTTATAAGTGAATGAGATGTATAATCTCCCAAACTCTCACTTATATGCCTTCCTACAAATAAGACAGTACTTGGTATCCATACTTTGAACAGAAGAATTAACTCTAGCAGCTGTAAATGTAGAGTCCCGTCTATGACCATCCCACTCCCCGTGCTCCTACTGCCGCCATCACCTCTTACTGACCCATAGCCATATATGTGTAAATTCTTAGTAAATGGAATAACAACAAACACAGATCTCAGATAAAAAGGGCCACAGCTTTATTAACAAAATACCCGGACTGGTAGGGCAGTTGCCAAGACCAAGCTATGCCACCACTTCCACTGCAATAACCAAGCAAGGCAGCAACCAAGACCAGGCGACCCCCACCGCAACAACAAAGCAAAGCAGCATTGAACCTGGGCCCCTCCCAAAGTAAAGGGGGTTCCAGCATATGGAATGCCCGCCCTGCGCTGCCCAAGGTGTCAGTTGACTGCTGACTTGGACCGTGATGCCCACCTGCACCATGTCCAAAATGCCCCTACTGGTCTGGGTAACCACCACAGGTATGAGGTAGGGCATACCCTTGCCTCTTGCCCCCCCCCCCCCCCACCAACATGACTGTGACCAACATCATTCCCCAACAACCATGCCTCCAGGGCTACCTACAGGGCATTGTTGAATATCTCATAGCCCGACCTAAACAAATCTTAATATTGGACAATTGCCCATTTGTGCCTTATGTGGTGATGATCCAGCTTGCAGGTCTGTACACCGATGTGCCATTAACCTTATTGTGTCCCCTTTTCTATGGTCTTGAATCGTTCAAGTTTGGATGAGGAATAATATTCAGCCACAAGAATTAAGTATGCAGTAACCAAATAGATAACTCAGGCAAGTAGTTCTTGATCCTCATAATTCGCTGCTTGTTTGACAGTTCACCCAGGGCGTAGGCCCCCCACATGCGTAATAATGGCATCTGGAGCTTTCATTGAATCTCTTGAGCACTGAAGAAGGGGCAACAAATGGGCAATTGTCTAATATCTTGATAAGGAGCATTAGCGATGCACCTGCCACGTCCTGCAAAAGTATGCCACAGGTACCCGATGAACTTGCTCGTGCATTAAGCTCCAGAAGACCAGCAAGACAAGAGGTTGGTTTCAAAGTGAAAGTTTATATGAATGCCAAGAGCCACCCATATAGTCACCAGCAGGTTGTTTGTAATTGAAGCCATGTATGCGTAGTCGGGCCCAGCTTTCTCGACTAACAGGAAGGACTACTTCCTACCCGCACCTTTTCAAAAGGAAAGCCAGACCTGCTAGATGTCCAGTCACAGGGTCTCTGTATGGTCCAGTTTCCTTGGCCGAACAGATGTACCTACCATCAGGTTTTCTGGCTCTGGGACTGCTATCCGAGTTGGCAAAATACCAGGGCAGACCACCACCACTTCCGCTGCCTGCTGCAACACCAAGTGCAGGCGGCATTGAGAACCAAGACCATCCTGCCTGGCTCCTGCAGTAGGCTGATCATGTGCAACTAGCATAACCTAGCTCGTAGCAGCTCTCTCGGCAGTTCTGCTAAGCACGGACACTTAGCATATTGATGGTTGATTGTTGCACCAGAATATGATTTGCTTATTCTGTTGCACTAGAATATAATTTGCTCATTCTGCAGCATCATTTCCAGAAGTACTAGAGCAATTTGTATGCGAAATAACTCTAGGAATGTGATGTTCCGAGTTAGTCCTACCTCCCCCTGAGTATCCGTCCCAGATGCGGCGGACACGTCTACAGGCAATACTGCCCAAAAACACATCCTTCGAAGGCATCAGAGTGTTTATATAAATCCCTGCTGGAAAGAGGAAGCTCCTGCCACCAAGATACCTGTCGAAGTTGGCCAGGAAGGATATCCAAAATAGGGATGTTGTTGTGCATGGGTTTTGATATCCTAATGAAGTGATCAGGCCTGTGTGCACCTGTGGTCACCACAGCCAGTCTTCTGAGGAAGACTCTTCCTGTGGGTATAGCGCCAAATGCAAAATTTGGCCGCCCACAATGAGTTGTCAGTCGCCCTTGCTGCTTTGCTCAATCTATCCCACAACTTCGCCACTTTATCATCCCATAATTCGGATGTCATTCCCTCTGAGTTGGGCTCGATGCCCAAGAAATGGGTACAGTTGGTGCGACCTTTGATCTTCTTTTGAAATTGGTTGCTGTTTTAGCCTCTACTACTTGCTCCAGATGTTATCGATCACCCCACCAGGAGGGCGGAGTAGCAATCTGTTAGCAATCCGCCCGCCAGGAGGGCAGAGTTAGCAATCTGTTGTAATCTGACTCCTGTAGAAGAGAGGAGTTTAGCACTCTGTTATGGAAGGTATGCTTGCATATTTAAACTATTCTTTGCTGGTGCTGTTCATTTGGGGTAAAAAAAAACAAAACACACAAACTGTAACCTTTACTGCTCTGTTCTGTTTTTTCAACTTTACCAGGCTCTGCCACAGCTGAACCGATTGCTTTCAAATTTGGACACAAGCTTCACCTCACATACGGCAAGGTTCTTCTACACTTACATTACATATATGTTACACCGGGGGCTGGTAAAAAGTTTTAATATTTGGTTCCACAAAACAGCGACATCTGCTGGACGTAAGCGCAAGCTCTTACACCTTGCACAAATGCTCACACCCCACACACACGTGACCAATGTTTGGGATTCACACACCCTCCGACCAGACACAAATCCACCCTCCTCACACCCCCCCCCCCCCCCGCACACATGCCAATTGTACTTACTTCACACACCCTCCCAAAACACACAAAAACCCACAAAATTCCAGCATGCTACACCGGGAGGCCACTAACATGTCACATGTTTGCAATTCCCACACCCTACAAACTCACACAAAAACACCCTCCTCACACCCCCCACGCACCTGACTTTTCTACCTACTGCCCACACCCTCCGAACGCACGCAAAACGGCAGAATAGTTCGGGCTGCTCTAGCGGGGGGGCAACAGCGCTCCGTGACACATCGCATACACTACGGCCATCGGCTGCCAGCAATCAAAATGGCGCCGACGGCTCTGTCCCTTACTAGGACACTTGGGGACGCCAATGGCGGCAGTAGCCCGTGTGACATAGTAAGGGCTCGGGCCCGTCGATGCCATTTTCTGGACTGGCAACCGGCGCACCTTCGCCCTTACTATCTGAGCGAGACGACCGCTCCCATTGCTCCACCCTACTGACAGAGTAAGTTCTAACAGCCATCGGAGACAATTTCAATGCTGGCTGCCAAGGCCCAGGCGCCAATACTTCCATGCCAGAACGAACACACACTCCACAGACTACCATTTTTGACAGGTATTGGCGGGCCTGCAAGGGGGGGGGGGGGGCGTGGGGATGTTCTTGCATCCATGTTCTGGGGGGGGGGGGCAGGGGGCAGTTATCCCCATTCTCTTTTCTTTCTTTTCCACTTAACCTGGCTCTGCCACTGCAACGCGTGGCCGGGTACAGCTAGTTCAATATACATACTGTTGCAAAATAAAAATTATATTAAAGAATAATCTGTATTATAAGCACTGAACTACCCAGTGTTCTTCTTGGAAATGTGGAAAAAAGAGCTGACTTCCCTGCTGGTCAGCTGTTGGTGATCGAAAGAGAATAATGACCTGAAGCAACTGAAACATGGTAATAAGCATAAAAAAATAAAGATAAAAAAAGTGTGCTCTCCATTTCTTCTGCTGGTGAAAAGATATGACTAAGAACCAGACCCAAGTAATTGTGTTCTTTGAGTAATTATAACTAGTTATGGAGATGAAACATGATGCTCTGCATATGAATTTCATACAATTGCTTTTATCAAACAAGTCAGAATAGATAGTTGCTAATACAGAGACACTTTTTGAATACATTCTTGAGTTCTTTCCAGGCAAACATATTGTTCAGTTTTACTTTTGTATAGGACTTTACAAAAGGCCCAAGAGAGAACTGATAATTCATCAGACCTGGTATATGTCTCTATTGACAGGTACAGATTGTATACAGCTGGAAGTGAGTCAGTATAGCTCTTGAAGCATTTGTATGTTTTATTACAGGCTGCTGCTTTTGTTGTCTGAGGGACTACAGTGTTATATGTTGTCCATTACAAATCCAAAATATGTGGGCCTATGTTTCCTTTTGGCAGTACTCTACTCCTAAAATTCTTAAATCCATATTTTGAGGATACAGTTCATATAGGTTAAAAAAATAAAGGAGATTTGGTTCTCAGCTGAGAGAAGGCAAAACCAATTCTTAAATTGTGCTACAGTACAGAAACTTAGTTTACTTTGCCTAGAATTGTGTGTAGGCCACTTTTGACAAATGCTTAATTAACACTGATGCTTAATTAACATTTTCCCTCTATTCAAGCAAAGCTCACTCATCTTTAAAGATGAAATCTCCAAGGAGGCAGAGTAATGATCTTTATCAACTATACAGTGATTGTAAGTGATTTCTAGGAGAACTGGTTCTTGGTAGGGACACTCCATTACAAAAGTGAAGGGGTGGGGTCCAAAATTATACTTTGGGTAAGCGCAGTAATAGAAACTAGGGATGTGCAGCCAAAAGAATTTCGTTGCATTCGTGATACGTATTCGTCGGGGGTCATTTCCGTTGCATTCGGACGTATGGAGAATCCGATACGTCGATATGTGAATTCGTTTTCCGGTTCCCATTAAAGTCAATGGGGGAAGGATTTCCAGCCTATTTTTGGCTGCAGAATTGGGGTGTTATTATCAATTTTGATGAAACTTCTGGGGAGCAATCATCACAACAACAAAAGAGCTCCAAGGTACTTAGACTGTGGCAAAGTGGCACCAAAGTGGCATGAATAGCCTAAGGCACTGTAAAGGGGTACCAGAAGTGGCAAGAGTGCTTTAACAGAGGCACAAAGCAGCAGTGAGAGTGTCAAAAACACACCACAGCTTCAAAAGAGAGCACCGATAGCAGATGCATGAACCATCGAAGACAGTACGGCAGGCAAAGCGGCAAGACAAGTGGCATTGACATCCAACAGGACAATGAAGGAGGAACACAGCAAGCAGATAGACTAGCACCAACACACTGAGGAACCATGATAGTGGCAAGAACACCACAAGGAGTTAAGTGAGTCATCTGGTGTATGGCAGCAAAGCAGAGTGGCAGAAAGCTGATAGGGGCAAGACAGGCTGGCAGAGTGGAGGTAGTCTGGTCCCTGTGGTTTTGATAGGGGAAAAACAGGCTGGCCCAGGAGAGAGTTCCCTTTCCTTTGTGCAGGAAAGGACTCCCTAGAACGGGTTCACCCCTAGAGTGGGGTGTTTCCGTTGGCATCTAATGAATACCCAGAAGCTACTGACTGTACTTACACACTTCAGCTGATGACAAAGGAACTTGAAGAGCTCTCAGAAATAAGAAAACTGCTACTCAAGTCCAAATCTACAATATCAACCTATGTTGACTTTGTACCGTACAGTGCCTCTGTAAACAATGGGAACACAGAGGATGAACTAGAGTACAACTACCACCAGTTTTCTATAGCATTAGAAACATTAATGTAGCAACTAAGAAACATCTTGGGAAAATGGCCCGTATTATGAACGTCATGAAAACTATATCCTAGCTCCAAGCTGGACAGACAGGCACAGCGTTAGAGGTCGAGCCCTGGTAGGGACATAAGGCCTGGACGGACAGGCAAAACAGTCGAGGACAGAGATCAATCCCACCCAGGGACATAAGGCCTGGATGAACAGGCACAGCAATCGAGGTCAAACACTTGAAGGAACACAAGGCCTGGACTGACAGGCAAAGCAGTCGAGGTCAAACACTTGAAGGAACACAAGGCCTGGATCAACAGGCACAGCAATGGAGGTCAAACACTTGTAGGAACACAAGACCTGGACTGACAGGCAAAGCAGTTGCGGTCAAACACTTGTAGGAACACAAGGCCTGGACTGACAGGCAAAGCAGTCGAGGACAGAGGTCAATCCCACCTAGGGACATAAGGCCTGGATGAACAGGCACAGCAATCGAGGTCAAACACTTGAAGGAACACAAGGCCTGGACTGACAGGCAAAGCAGTCAAGGACAGAGGTCAATCCCGCCCTAGGGACATAAGGCCTGG
Source organism: Rhinatrema bivittatum (assembly GCF_901001135.1). NCBI lineage: Eukaryota > Metazoa > Chordata > Amphibia > Gymnophiona > Rhinatrematidae > Rhinatrema > Rhinatrema bivittatum. The sequence continues at coordinate 204,743,404 of NC_042621.1, forward strand.
ATGAACAGGCACAGCAATCGAGATCAAACACTTGAAGGAACACAAGGCCTGGACTGACAGGCACAGCAATCGAGGTCAAACACTTGAAGGAACACAAGGCCTGGACTGACAGGCAAAGCAGTCGAGGTCAAACACTTGTAGGAACACAAGGCCTGGACTGACAGGCAAAGCAGTCGAGGACAGAGGTCAATCCCACCTAGGGACATAAGGCCTGTCACTGAGTAGTAACACTGCCCACTGTCACGGTGCCTGGCTGTGCACTAATGTGTGGGGCGTGCCCACAGAAGATGCTTGCTTGTAAGCACAAAAGAAGCACACTCCCTGGGCACTTGACCGCACAGACCCACTCAATAACAAGGTTCAGTCTGTTAAAAATGCCCACTGTCCACTATCAAGGTGCCTGGCTGTGCACTAATGTGTGTGGCGTGTACACAGAAGCTGCTTGCTTGTAAGCACAAAAGAGGCAGACTCCCTGGGCACTTGACCGCACAGACCCACTCAATAACAAGGTTCAGTCTGTTAAAAATGCCCACTGTCCACTATCAAGGTGCCTGGCTGTGCACTAATGTGTGTGGCGTGCACACAGAAGCTGCTTGCTTGTAAGCACAAAAGAGGCAGACTCCCTGGGCACTTGACCGCACAGACCCAACCAAATACTTAGGATCAGTCTGTTAAAAGTACCCACTGTCACGGTGCCTGGCTGTGCACTAATGTGTGTGGCGTGCACACAGAAGCTGCTTGCTTGTAAGCACAAAAGAGGCAGACTCCCTGGGCACTTGACTACACAGACCCAACCAAATACTTAGGATCAGTCTGTTAAAAGTACCCACTGTCACGGTGCCTGGCTGTGCACTAATGTGTGTGGTGTGTACACAGAAGCTGCTTGCTTGTAAGCACAAAAGAGGCACACTCCCATGGCACTTGACTGCACAGACCCAGCCTGTTAAACTGCCCAGTGAAGCCCAGTGCACTGAGTGACTAAGTAATTGGAATTTTAAAAAGCAGGAAATTTTGTCACTCCAGAAAAATGGATGAAATTGAAAATAATATATCTCGCCAAGCCAGCCCAACACCCTAAATGGTGGTCAGTGCTAGCTGACCTAGCACAGCTTCTCTTCTCAGTCAGAGATGACCAAAATAAACAGCTTGAAAGAAACATAAGAACATAAGAAAATGCCATACTGGGTCAGACCAAGGGTCCATCAAGCCCAGCATCCTGTTTCCAACAGTGGCCAATCCAGGCCATAAGAACCTGGCAAGTACCCAAAAACTAAGTCTATTCCATGTAACCATTGCTAATGGCAGTGGCTAATCTCTAAGTGAACTTAATAGCAGGTAATGGACTTCTCCTCCAAGAACTTATCCAATCCTTTTTTAAACACACCTATACTAACTGCACGAACCACATTCTCTGGCAACAAATTCCAGAGTTTAATTGTGCGTTGAGTAAAAAAGAACTTTCTCCGATTAGTTTTAAATGTGCCCCATGTTAACTTCATGGAGTGCCCCCTAGTCTTTCTACTATCCGAAAGAGTAAATAACCGATTCACATCTACCCGTTCTAGACCTCTCATGATTTTAAACACCTCTATCATATCCCCCCTCAGTCGTCTCTTCTCCAAGCTGAAAAGTCCTAACCTCTTTAGTCTTTCCTCATAGGGGAGTTGTTCCATTCCCCTTATCATTTTGGTAGCCCTTCTCTGTACCTTCTCCATCGCAATTATATCTTTTTTGAGATGCGGCGACCAGAATTGTACACAGTATTCAAGGTGCGGTCTCACCATGGAGCGATACAGAGGCATTATGACATTTTCCGTTTTATTCATCATTCCTTTTCTAATAATTCCCAACATTCTGTTTGCATTTTTGACTGCCGCAGCACACTGAACCGACGATTTCAATATGTTATCTACTATGACACCTAGATCTCTTTCTTGGGTTGTAGCACCTAATATGGAACCCAACATTGTGTAATTATAGCATGGGTTATTTTTCCCTATATGCATCACCTTGCACTTATCCACATTAAATTTCATCTGCCATTTGGATGCCCAATTTTCCAGTCGCACAAGGTCTTCCTGCAATTTATCACAATCTGCTTGTGATTTAACTACTCTGAACAATTTTGTGTCATCTGCAAATTTGATTATCTCACTCGTCGTATTTCTTTCCAGATCATTTATAAATATATTGAACAGTAAGGGTCCCAATACAGATCCCTGAGGCACTCCACTGTCCACTCCCTTCCACTGAGAAAATTGCCCATTTAATCCTACTCTCTGTTTCCTGTCTTTTAGCCAGTTTGCAATCCACGAAAGGAGATCGCCACCTATCCCATGACTTTTTACTTTTCCTAGAAGCCTCTCATGAGGAACTTTGTCAAACGCCTTCTGAAAATCCAAGTATACTATATCTACCGGTTCACCTTTATCCACATGTTTATTAACTCCTTCAAAAAAGTGAAGCAGATTTGTGAGGCAAGACTTGCCCTGGGTAAAGCCATGCTGACTTTGTTCCATTAAACCATGTCTTTCTATATGTTCTGTGATTTTGATGTTTAGAACACTTTCCACTATTTTTCCTGGCACTGAAGTCAGGCTAACCGGTCTGTAGTTTCCCGGATCGCCCCTGGAGCCCTTTTTAAATATTGGGGTTACATTTGCTATCCTCCAGTCTTCAGGTACAATGGATGATTTTAATGATAAGTTACAAATTTTTACTAATAGGTCTGAAATTTCATTTTTTAGTTCCTTCAGAACTCTGGGGTGTATACCATCCGGTCCAGGTGATTTACTACTCTTCAGTTTGTCAATCAGGCCTACCACATCTTCTAGGTTCACCGTGATTTGATTCAGTCCATCTGAATCATTACCCATGAAAACCTTCTCCATTACGGGTACCTCCCCAACATCCTCTTCAGTAAACACCGAAGCAAAGAAATCATTTAATCTTTCCGCGATGGCCTTATCTTCTCTAAGTGCCCCTTTAACCCCTCGATCATCTAACGGTCCAACTGACTCCCTCACAGGCTTTCTGCTTTGGATATATTTAAAAAAGTTTTTACTGTGAGTTTTTGCCTCTACAGCCAACTTCTTTTCAAATTCTCTCTTAGCCTGTCTTATCAATGTCTTACATTTAACTTGCCAATGTTTATGCTTTATCCTATTTTCTTCTGTTGGATCCTTCTTCCAATTTTTGAATGAAGATCTTTTGGCTAAAATAGCTTCTTTCACCTCCCCTTTTAACCATGCCGGTAATCGTTTTGCCTTCTTTCCACCTTTCTTAATGTGTGGAATACATCTGGACTGTGCTTCTAGAATGGTATTTTTTAACAATGACCACGCCTCTTGGACATTTTTTACTTTTGTAGCTGCTCCTTTCAGTTTTTTTCTAACAATTTTTCTCATTTTATCAAAGTTTCCCTTTTGAAAGTTTAGCACGAGAGCCTTGTATTTGCACACTGTTCCTTTTCCAGTCATTAAATCAAATTTGATCATATTATGATCACTATTGCCAAGCGGCCCCACCACCGTTACCTCTCTCACCAAGTCCTGTGCTCCACTGAGAATTAGATCTAAAATTGCTCCCTCTCTCGTCGGTTCCTGAACCAATTGCTCCATAAATCGTTTATTCCATCCAAGAACATTATCTCTCTAGCGTGACCCGATGATACATTTACCCAGTCTATATTGGGGTAATTGAAGTCTAGACACCAAAAGTGCAGAAAAGAATTTAGTCCAAACCACGTAGTTCAAAAAGCTCTACAGAGCGTAAACAGTTTTTATTCTTGAACGGCAACTCCAGTGGAGTTAGTCCAAACTACGTGGTTTGGACTAAATTCTTTTCTGCACTTTTGGTGTCTGGATATTATTGAAGTGCAGTATTCTTTGCTCTGTGGTGTTTTGGGTCTGGAGGTAATTGAAGTCTCCCATTATTACTGCACTACCAATTTGGTTAGCTTCCCTAATTTCTCTTAGCATTTCACTGTCCATCTCACCATCTTGACCAGGTGGACGGTAGTATACCCCTATCACTGTAGTCTTCCCTGATACACAAGGGATTTCTACCCATAAAGATTCAATTTTGTATTTAGTCTCATGCAGGATGTTTATCCTGTTGGACTCTATGCCATCCCGGACATAAAGCGCCACATCTCCTCCCGACTGCTCCTCTCTGTCATTGCGATATAATTTGTACCCCGGTATAGCACTGTCCCATTGGTTATCCTCTTTCCACCATGTCTCTGAGATGCCAATTAAGTCTATGTCATCATTTACTGCTGTACATTCTAATTCTCCCATCTTACTTCTTAGACTTCTGGCATTAGCATACAAACATTTCAAAGTTTGTTTTTTGTTTGTATTTTTATTCTGCTTTTTAATTGATAGGGATAAGTTAGAATTTTTTAGCTCAGGTGAGTTTTTAATTACAGGCATTTGGACTACTTTTCTAATTATTGGAACCTCACTGTCGGGATGCCCTAATTCTAATGCATCATTAGTATCCTTTAAAGATACATCTCTCCGAACCATGCGCTGCTGAGCGACTGTCGGCTTTCCCCTTTGTTCTAGTTTAAAAGCTGCTCTATCTCCTTTTTAAAGGTTAGCGCCAGCAGTCTGGTTCCACCCTGGTTAAGGTGGAGCCCATCCCTTCGGAAGAGACTCCCCCTTCCCCAAAAGTTTCCCCAGTTCCTAACAAAACTGAATCCCTCTTCCTTGCACCATCGTCTCATCCACGCATTGAGACTCCGGAGCTCTGCCTGCCTCTGGTGACCTGCTCGTGGAACAGGGAGCATTTCAGAGAATGCTACCCTGGAGGTTCTGGATTTAATCTTTCTACCTAAGAGCCTAAATTTGGCTTCCAGAACCTCCCTCCCACATTTTTTTATGTCGTTGGTGCCCACGTGTACCACTACAGCCGGCTCCTCCCCAGCACTGTCTAAAATCCTATCTAGGTGACGCGTGAGGTCCGCCACCTTCGCACCAGGTAGGCATGTTACCATGTTAACAGGACTAGCTGTAGCTGACCCTGGCACTGCAGCAAAACACAGAATAATTTTCTTTCCTTTACTGGCCTATCTCTCTTAGTTCAGCCTCCTCCCTCTTCCACCCAGCCCACCTCCTCACAACATCGCTGGAAATAAGTGCGTGGCTCCTCGTGCTGATTTTTATATAGTGCTGGCTCATCAGTAAAATCGACAGAGTGCACTGAATGACAGCGCGATTGGCTGCATTCAGTGCATGTCAGAAAATGTCAGCGTGGATAAGCTGCATTCCGGTATCCATGCCGACCTGTCCGACCCTTTCCTGTGAGTCACTGTGACTCACAGGAAAGGGTCAGGCAGATTGGCATGGTTACCGCAGGGGAGCTGCCATTTTGTGCAAATCTTAGGTAGCTAGTAGCTAATGGGGGCGAAGAAAAGCACGCGCCGCTGGGCACACCGAATTAAACAGAAAATACGTTAAATACGTGGGGAGTTGCGATGCGTTTTGCCTCCCCACGTATTTAACGGATAGGACAAAATATGTTGCGGATCGCCAATATGTCGAAAACGGATGCACACCCCTAATAGAAACACAGTCATAGAAAGATTGTTTACAAGTTCACATTGTAAATGTATCTTAACATTTATTTCCCTCATGGCTCAATCGTTTTGCTATCCTTAGATACTATAGATTCAAGAGCTATGAATGAAGAATAGTTTGTTGCAAATTATGCTAAAAATATCTTCCATCATTCATCTAAAACTGTCCTAGTATTGTATACTTGTCATAAGAGGTGGCAAATGGAACACTAACAGGCCGATACAGTAAAAGTTGCGGGAGAGCGGGCGAGTGTCCAGGCCACTCTCCTGTGCACGCGATTCAGTATTCAAATGAGGGCCCGTGGTAAAAAGAGGCGCTAGGGACACTAGCACGTCCCTAGTGCCTTTTTTTTGACAGGAGCGGCGGCTGTCAGTGAGTTTGACAGCCGACACTCAATTTTGCCTGTGTCGGTTCTCAAACCTGCTGACAGCCGTGGGCTGGCTGACAAAATTTTTTTTTTCTTTTTAATTATTTTTTACTTTTGGGACATCCGACTTAATATTGCCATGATATTAAGTCGGAGGGTACACTTTCCTGGTGCTGGCAGAAACTAACTCCTACCTTTGGGTAGGCGCTAATTTCTGAAAGTAAAATGTGCAGCTTGGCTACACATTTTACTTACTGAATTGCGTGGGAATAGGGCAATCAACATGCATTTGCATATTGCGGGCGCTATTAGTTTCGGGGTGGGGGTTGCCACGTGTTTTTGACGCGGGTTAATAGTGCGCACTGTACTGTATCAGCCTGTAAGACGGGTAGGCAGCTCTGGTCCTGGAGTGCCACAACCAGATCTTGTTTTCAGGATGTCCACAATGAATATTCATGAGAGATACTTGCAAACAACGGAGGCACTGCATGCATAATAGTTCAAGGATATTGATTGTGGATATCCTGAAAACCACACCTGGTTGTAGCACTCCAGGACTGATGTTACCTACTCCTATCCTGAGGCGCTTAATACTTGCCCAGGCATTTAATTGCTTTGCAAGTTTCTATTTCCAGTAGCATAATTCTATACTTATAGCAATTTTGTTAAAGGCAAAGAAGTAAAAGTGGGAGTCTCAGTTTTTCTAATAAAATATTCAGATTTTTCTTTAGATGGTACTGTTAGGCTAACTAATGCTTTTTTGTATTAGATCGGGGGAAGACCTAACACAATTTGTACCTAAATACGGTAGTTAATTTCAGCGCTTCTTCCATGAAGTTCTTTTTTAGAGCTTGGGCCTCCTGCTTTTTAATTCTGAGGCATGCCTAAGCTGAGCCATTTAAATAGTTTTAATACTTTTAATAGCAGTTAAAAACTAGTAGAGTTCTGAATATATTGTGGTCAGGAAAGTAGCATGGTGGGTGATAGCATTAGAGAAGTGAATCATGGAGCAACTAGGTGCTTTTATATGTTAAAGTTTCTGTCAGCAGGAAATTAAGGCTCCCTGTCTGCAGTGCCAAATCTAGTCATCAATCATATTGACTTTTGTCTGAAAGAAAAAAGGTGGTCTGAAGCTACAAAACTCAATCTGCTAGCAGATCAGCAAAACAGAGACTGAAAGTGTAAGAAAGCTTTTCAGTAGACAAGAACATGATGTTGGGTAAAACTGGGGCAATGAAGAGTAGTGAGCAGAGAACAGCAAGGACATTACATTAAAAATCAAATACAACATCAAAATGCAAATTGCATTTTTTACTTTTTAGCAAGTACATATAATTTAAAATATAACTAATAGAAGCTGTGATATATGGTGCTGAGCTGCACATTATCACTGTTGCCTGTCCCTGGAGCCTTGGAGAAAAACAGATTAAAGATATAAAAAAAATTTGCTGAAGGAAAAGGTATTGTGTGGCATCATGTAAAAGAAAATAGCAATTGATGAAAGATTAGGGGCTTTAACAAATCACATATACCAGAAATTATATGAATGTTTCATATAGTACTAACCTCAAATAATTCGGTTTTGAGCCAATTTATCCAACCCATATTGTTTAATTATTGGTCCAAAGTCCCAAATACATCATGGTTTTGCAAAACAATTTTTAAATGCAAAAAGTGCAAAATGAACAATTGGTGTCTGGGAGGTATTCAGTTTTTAGATTACTTTTACGAATGGGGGGGCCGATGCAAAAACATGAGTGTTAAAACTGTGCACTGAATATCAACAACACACAGTTTAACACTCAAGGTAATTTTTTTAAAACTCCTGATGCAGTAAATTACTGTTATGCTACTGCAGCGGGAGTTTAAAAATGCACACAACCAGAAAATTGCACACAGAAAAGGCTTAGTACATAGAAAAACAAGTTTATGCGCAGAAAACATCCGGGCGGATTTTCAAAGCCCTGCTCGCGTAAATCCGCACGGATTTACACGAGCAGGGCCTTGCGCGCCGGCGGCCTATTTTCCATAGGCCGCCAGCGCGCGCAGAACCCCGGGACGTGTGTGGGTCCTGGGGTTTTCGGAAGGGGGCGTGTCGGGGGCGGGACCCGATGACGCGGCGTTTCGGGGGCAGGGTGCGGCGTTTCGGGGGCGGGACCGGGGTGTGGCGCCGGCCCGGGGGCGTGGTCCAGGCCTTCGGACCAGCCCCGGGGTCGGAGCACGGCGCACGTAGATTTATGTCTGCTTCTCGCAGGCGTAAATCTACGGACAAAGGTAAGGGGGGGTGGGTTAGGTAGAGGAAGGGAGGGGAAGGTGAGGGGAGGGCGAAAGAGAGTTCCCTCCGAGACCGCTCCGATTTCGGAGCGGCCTCGGAGGGAACGGAGACAGGCTGCGCGGCTCGGCGTGCGCTGGCTGCCCAAAATCGGCAGCCTTGCGCACGCCGATCCAGGATTTTAGAAGATACGCGTGGCTACGCGCGTATCTTATAAAATCCAGCGTACTTTTGTTTGCGCCTGGTGCGCAAACAAAAATACGCGAACGCGCTTTTTAAAAAAATCTACCCCATAGTTTATGCACCCAAATCACATTTTCTATGAATGAAATATTTATGCCTAGAAAGCATTTTTTGGGCACATAAATCATATTTTATGTATGGAAAACATGCTTTTGGTGAATAAAACATGCTTTCTATGCATAAAATTCTAACTATAGCTTCCGCCCTCCAGAACTCCAGCTTCCTTTTGTAGAATGACATTAATGCTGGAAAAGTTACTCCACCTTAGACTAGGAACTAAATTTTAAGTTTCCAATTCTAAGAAAACAGGAGCTAAGCCAGAGCACCTCTCTCCATTGGGAAGTAATACCTAATGTCATCATTAGCATGGAATTTCCATGCAAGGGTGCTAACTTAAATGCACAATGTTTGCATGTTTTTTGTGTAGAAAACTCCTTGCTGCATTGGCAATAGAGTTTGCGTATAAAAAAAAATGTGCACACAGCTGAGGGTTAAACTGTGTCCTGTGCTGAGTGCACCTTTTTCCATTAGCCCCAATTGGAGAGGTCGAACATCTAAGATCTAAAATCACCATCTACTAAGGCCTCAGAAGTGTGACATCAGAAGGTATCAATGTACAGCTTTCACACTGGCTTGCAACATCTACACTACTGACTTGGGATGGATTTTGATGTCTATTTTATATTTAGTCAACTTCATTTTCGGTTTCTATTTTTTCATATTTTTCCTGGGAGTTTTACGACAAAACCATAAACAAGAAAAAATTTGTGAAAAAAAAAGACTATTTCTCCAGATATCAGAGTTTATTTTGGTAGACAGAAGCCAGGACAATAAAATAAGTAGATTCTCCCACCCACCCACTCAGCAGCTTCCCCATCTTTACCCTATTCCCTGCCTAGCATGTCCTCCCCTCCCCCACCAAGAATCTCCCTCTTCCTCCTCTCCAGCACTGTTCATCTTTACCAGTAGTGGCTTCTTTTCTGAGGGTCCTGCATACTGCAGCACTGCATTTCTGCTTTTGTGCGGTGCTAGGGAGCTTGCTAGAAAGTGCCTTTGGTGGGCAGGGCCTACTTCAAATGCTGCATTGGTGGCACCAGACAGCAGGCACGTTGGCTCCTTGGTGGATAAGGAGGTGATATATGAAAGGCCACATCAGCAGCGCTGGAGGTTGAGCACTTTCACTGGTTGGGGATAGACTTGAAACTGCATGTGCTTTGGCACACAATGGCTGGAGGCCTTGAAATACTGCACCTGCATTGCTGGAGCTGCTTCTTTAATTATCCTAAAATTAGGGTGAAAATCCAGTTAAACTGATTGCAACCTTTGGAAATATTTGGGTATTTATGAGTAAAAATTGGTTTAAACTGAAAACTAAGAACTTTGTAGGTTTTCTGTTAGCTGCTGAGAATTTATGATTGAGCAAGACACACATTTTTAAATAAATACATGTCTACTTCAGGCTCTTCCTTTACAAAATAATTCCTAATTGTTTAATGGAAGCCTACATGGCTTATGAGAAATTACAGAACTTTATTTCCATGCATGACAGCATTGTGTCTTGCACAATAATGCAAGAACAAGCATTGACTTCTGTAAACCTTTGGATTGGAAAATCCTGTGTGTTTAAATGCAGAAGTATTTTTGAAGTGTTCGTTTATGCTGGTGTCTGTCCTCTGTTGCTGCTGCTCCTCTTGTCTCAGTTGCTCTTTCCTATGTGCTACATTTCCCATAACTGCTCCTGTTGCAGCAGTTCCTTCTGTAATTCCCAATGCTTCCTGTTAGCTGAGCCTTTTCAATAGTATGTAAGCTACAAAGCTAACTCTTGGCCAGGGACAGGTGTTAAAAATTAGGGGTTAGTATGCATTCACTTATTAAATCGTGTAGAAGAGCGCACCATATTGTTTGGCATATACTTGATGCTACCTCATTTTCATATATTTTATTTACATGCCATACTGTATTTGTTAATTTTAGTGCATACATGCTAATGTCTTTGCTGACTGATTTAGTATGCATACTGAGCTATTAGTAGAGAGATAGGCAACTTTGGTTCTTGAGTGCTGTGAACAGGTCTGTTTTCAGGATATCCACCATGAATATGCATGAGATCTATTTGCATACAAGGGAGGTAGTGCATGCATCTCTCTCTCAAGCATATTTATGGTGAATATCCTGAAAACCCAACCTGTTTGTGGCTCTTGAGGACTATAGTTGCCAACCCAGATGTTAGTGCATGGCACACAATTTGTAGTGCATGCTAAATGGTCTTAGTGTACACAGTCTTTGTTGCCATTCTGCTCTCCTTAGTAGCTTCTTACTGTCAGGCCGATATAGTAAAGTGTGCGGGAGACCCGGAGCTCTGAGGCGAGCGCCCGCTCTCCCAATGTGCGCCCAGGCACCTTTCCTGGGCGCGTGATTCAGTATTCAAATGAGGGCCCGCGCTAATAAGGAGGCGCTAGGGGCACTAGTGCGTCCCTAGCGCCTCCTTATTGGCAGAAGCGGCGGCTGCCAGGGGGTTGGACAGCTGCCTTTGGCAGGAGTTAATTTCTGAAAGTAAAATGTGCAGCTTGGCCGCACATTTTACTATCTGTATTGAGTGTGACTAACTAATAGGCTCATCAACATGCATTTGCATGTGATGCATGCAATTAGTTTCGGTGGGGTAGGCCGCGCGTTTTCCACGTGGAAAATGTGCGTCCAAGCGGGGGCTAACGGTGTGCTCGACCTGAGCGCACGGTTCTGTATCGGCCTATGTGTTTGAGCATTCTCTGCAGGTCTAGATGAGGCTTTCTCAGTGTGCACCAAGTTCCTTAGTGTAAAGGACAGATCTCTTTTTCACTACATATGCAGGAGTAAATAAAAGTTGTTTTGCTGAGAGTGAGCACTGGGCTGCTAATTGTCTGGAACTCTTCTTGATGAATGGTCAAGCTTAAGGCTGCCAAGTCAGTCAAACCCTGCCTTCCTCCCTCACGATCCTCATCCAAAACCCCCCACAAAACATCTCTCCCATTCACCTCAAGTATATTGTGAAGCAGTTATGCGGGATGGTCCTGAATCTGCCACCTGCACTCACTCATGGAGTATTGGGATTGTGATCTGGTGGTGTTATGAAGAGATTACCCTGGCTCATACATCCCATGCTTCTTAAGTGAATGCTGCTGCTGTGTTGGAGAGAAACTAGAAAAAGAGTTGTGAAGGGAGAGGCAGGCAGTTGACAGGTTATCTTGTTGTTTTCAAGGTCTTATTAGCCACTGGCTGCTGGCCTCCAGCCTTCTTTACTTAAAACCAACCAGGTTAGCCAACAGCCATTTAGCAACCCTAGTCACTCTACCTCATTCACTGTCTGTCTGCATCCTTCCTGCTGGAAGAAGGCAAAGGAGAGAAAATCTTGGGCAATTAAGTATAAGTAACTTTTCAAACATCTAACTTCTACAAATAAAAATTGAGGTTTGTAGCCGCATTCTATGAGTACAACAACTAAAGACTACCCTTCCCAGCAATATAAATAAATACAACTGATTCTGGGGCAAGAGGGAAGCCCATTCTTTGTGTGTGTGTGTCTGAGGGGAGGGGGAACGGACGGACATTTCTCTAGAAATAGAAAGGAAAGGTTATTGCATGACCAGCCCAGTACAGAACATCATAAAAAGAGAGACTGGCACAGGAGAAAACTACTATCCTTATATACCATTCACACCTGTATAGAGAAATAAAGGGAAGAAAAAAGTGAAATAAACCCCCAAAAGGGATAAAGGGTATAGTCAATTCCTTACAATATTTCTGTACTAGTTTTCTACTTCCATAACCTGGAAAGGCTTCAGCAGCCCCTAGAGCTGTCATCTTTGATGGATTGAGCCAGATAGACAAAGTATTTTCCCTATAGATACAAAATGGGAAAAACCCTTTAGTGATATCTGGCTTATTTACTTTTCATCTCATATTATGGGATCTCAATAAGCCAGCCTACAATCACAAATCAGTGAATCCAACTAGCCACTAAATATTCATACTGTGGGTGGGATTTAAGATAATGAATTACAATTTTTAAACCCAGCTCTAGATATTAGTGAAAACAGTAATGACTGGCCTTATATAGTCTAAGCCAATGTTTCCCAAACAGCATGCTGCGGCGAACTTCAGTTTCTCTTTCTACTACAAAGCTGGCCTGCAGTATATCCTCCCACCAGCAGGGGAGTCAGAGCAGTGCTTAACTGCTGCTTCCACTTTCTCCCCTGCTGGCTCTCTCTGTAATTGAAACTGCACTAGGCCCTTTAGGCCCACAAGTCCTGCTGTTCCCTTGCAGTTCCCAGTACAGAGGGGCAACAGGCAGAGGAGAAAGCAAGCACCAGGTAAGTACTGCTGGAAGAGGCAGCTGCAAGAAGCTGGGGGTGTTGGGGGAGAGGGAAGGGAAGGGAAGGAAAGAGAAAGTATTGATGCCAAGAAGGGAAGAGGGTAAGAAAGGGAAGGTAATTGGAGGGGGTGGAGTGAGAGGGTAGGAAATGGAAGGTGATAGAAATTATGTCAGGGGGGTGGAGGGAGAGGTAGGAAGGGGATGGTGTTGATGCCAGGAGGGTGGAGGGAGAGAGCATGGAGGGGAAGGTGATGGTGATGAGTCCAGTGGGGTGAAAGGAGAGAGAAGGGAGGGGAAGGTGATAATACCAGGGGATGAGGGGAGAGAAAAGGAAAAAGAAGGTGATGATGCAAGGGGTAGAGGGGAGAGAAAAGGGAAGAGAAGGTAATGATGCTGGGGGAGGGAGAGGGATGAGATGGGAGGAGAAGGTGCTGATGCCAAGAGTGATGGATAGAAGATGAGGATTGCAGTGGAGTGAAGAAAGAGAGGAGAAAAGATGGTGATGATGTGAGGGGGTGGGAGATGGGGGAAAGAGAAGAGGAAAGGTGATGATGCAGGGATGGGGGCGGAGACTAAAGAGAAGATGATGATGCCAAGGGATTGGGGGAGGGAAGAAAGAAAAGAGAATGATGATGCCAGGGGGTGGGGGTTAGGGAAGGTGCTGGAGTGCCATGATGAAGTGAGCCCAATGTTAGGTGTGCCACGAGAGGAAAAAGGTCTAAGCTCTTTCCCTTTTAGACTACAATTAATCTATAGGTTCTGCTGGCTTTGGGTCTTTAGTGTCCTACTGTACAGCCATACCTCACAAAACTTAAGTTTATGATCCTATTTTCTAATCTATGAAATCCTGCAAGGTGATTAATTCTGGAAATGCATTTCTATACTATAATTAGAGTTTCTATTTTTAGATATTCATAAATTGTAAATTTGGGTGTTTATTTTCCAGCTAATTAGCAGCTCTTTGAGAATACAAAACCAGTGTTTATCAGTATTTCACAATACAGGTACTATTACTGAATGACTCAGATACATACATTTCTAAAACACAGATATATTGCTATAACAAGCAATGCTTGCATTCTGACCAGCACCAGCATCAGCCCTCTCACATTTCCTGAGACACCAGCACTGCTGTAGAGGAAGAGGAAATTACAGAAGGTAACTGCCTGGCCAGGGACAACTCTGTCCTCCCCCAGAGTCTTAGTTTGCAGTGTTAACCCTTTGCGTTCTCTGTGGAAATAACATGCTGTTGGTTTTCTAACAACTTCCGCATTCATAAAAAGTATAACCCTTTTTTAGTGAATGGACTATATCCCAAGGGGCTCACAGAAAGCAAAACAGTACAGCTCCAGGCTAGCTCTAAAGTGTTCACTGTCACAGTCATTTGTGCCCGGGGTTTGTGGGTTCTTGTCTCTTGGGGAGAAGGATACCCTTCAAGGTCCAGGGCTGGAGTGGAATCCCTTCTCTCTGTGTTATTATTGCTCTTTGGGGCAGGTACACTAACAAACCAAGCTGCTTCACTGGATAGGGGTTCAAAATAAAGTTTACTGTGATTGATTGTAGAAAAATGAATAAGAGCAAATAATACATTGTCCAGTTACATCCAGCTTCTTCAGTCATAATAAGTACAGATTTATAGTGTCTCTATCTCTGTGCATGTTTCCCTCAGGGTGCGGGCTTGGAGCTTGATTATCCTCTATGGGGTGGAAAGATAATAGCCTCAAGTTGGCTGGGGTGTCCTAGTTGTGGATGGATTTCCCTCCCCATGGTACTTGAGATCCACTGGTACTCCTGATCTCAACCTGGCTGTGTCCAATTCTTTCTTATCTCCCTTGGATTCCTCTTTCAAGACTGTAGGCAGATCTTCCTGGAGGAAAGGCTCCTGCTGAAACAGTTCTAATAGCTGTTCAGCTCTTGGATAAAGAAGGATGGCAGCAAAACAACTTCCTTTCCTCTCAGATGGACAAAAATACAAACTGGGGAAAAGCCTTCTCTCTTCACTTTGAATGAAATGGTATACAGCTCCCTCCTAACCTCCTGGACAGGATATTCGGTCTGCCAGAAAGACACAGGCCTTCAGGAAAAAATAGTCCAAAACTCAGGAAAAAGGCAAAAAATCCTTCCCTCACTCAGCTTTCCTGCCAGCCTAGTACCAGGAACCGGCATGGCAGGACCTCTCCCTTTCTGATCTAGGCTGAGGGCCTAAACTAGGAAAGCACTCCAAAAACACTTCTTACTCTCTTAAAACCTAAATTCACACTGCCACACTCTCCTATATCCTAGCCGCCCCCCCCCCCCCCCCCCCTCAGTGAACTAGGGCTTTCCATTCCAGCAAGCTTCTGGGAAGGTGCTGTTGATAATGGTATGTCCTCCTAAGTTGGCTAAGGAATGGGAGTTAGGAGATCTCTACAAAAGCAATATTTTAGGATTTCTGCATGATGGGCAATAATTGATTTATTTCTAAAATCAGGACATTATGAATAACGTTTTTATTTATCTTGCTGCTTTTTTATGTTATTTTATGTTCATTTAAATGTTTTACATTCTCTGTATTTTATGAATGTTGTTATGGAATCCGCACTGGACATATTTTGATGGAAGATGCGGAATATAAAATTGAATAAAATAAAATAAAAGTGCACACTTTTTATTTTAAAAAAGTGTGAACAATTGAAAAGGTCATTTTATATTGGTTCAAAGAAAAGGCAGTAGAGTAAAAAAAAACAAACAAAAACAAAAAAAACAAGCATTTATTTATTTAAATTATTTATAATCTGCTTATTTCAATAAACCTTGTTCTGTTAGTAATGCTATAAAACATACATAATAAACTAACTGCAGTATACTCACATTCCACTAAAATATAAACAACTCTGATAAAACAGCTAATCAAATCTGAGCCTAGTTAAAAGCCTGAAGAAAATAAAATGCTTTAAAAACCTTATAGTCTGAGATAACTCACACATTATCAGGCAGCACATTCCATAAATACTTAAGTATCTTGAAGACTTTTTCTAGTGTTAATTCTTGTTACCTGATGATATTTTGAGCTTTGAGGAGTGTACACATTACGGCATTAGAGTAATCGGCTATTAGTAATGGATGTGCTCTGCATTTGTTCATTCAGGGTAGAGTCCCATCTGTTGAGTGCACTGACTTGTTCTTCAGAGCCAGAATTTAAAATCCCAGTTCTATTAGTAATAGTGAGGAATTTGCATTTAAATGCTGATGAGGCACATTGCTAAATCTTAATCATGAGCAGCTGGGGGCTTATTTTTTTCTTTTTCAGAAGAATATGACTGTCAGGATCATCATGCAGATTCAACAGAACTGCAAATGCTGTTCTTTTGTGATAGAAACAGATTTCCAATTTTTATTTTATTTTTTTTAAATATTATTCTTTTTCTTCCAGTTGCAGCAGGGTGAGAGGCGTTATTAGCACTTGAACAATTCCTTTATGGCATACTAAAACAACCTATACTTAGGGCTTATGTTTATCAGGGATTTTCATTTGGCAGGTTGGGAAGCCCAACAGGGTCTCCAAGCTGCTACCACTGCTGACTTCCTGCTGGAGGTGGCAACTGAAGCTGCACCAGGATTTTCTCCTGACTCCCATGCATTTTAGTAGGAGATTTAAACATTTCCCTCTTTCCTCTACAAAATCTCCCTTGTGGGAGCTATTGGATGTTGGGATGTGTGAGACAGACGCTTTCATTTGGCTTGGCAATATTCCAGTTTGCAATTTAAGCAGAAGAGTTTTCTTTTAAAGTTTCATAGGCCTGAGAGAAATTTGAGACTGAAGTTCCACTACTTCAGTATTGTAGCCAGGGCTTAATTTGTAGACAAAAAGGAAGTGAGACTGTGGAGGGGTGAGATGAGCAGGACCAGACCCAGGTGTGATATGTGTAAAAGGGTGGGTCCAGGGCTGGGTGTGAACTCTCTCTCTCTCTCTCACATACACACACACACACATTCCCCAACACACTCGTCACACTCTTAACATGTTTGAGGAGCACTGGTAGGCAAAGGGCTGCTGGGGATGCAAGATCTCTGGGGTAAGGAGGAGGAGGCAGATAGAGAGAATAAGGCTCTTTCTCTTTAACCCCTTCCTCCTCTCTGACCTGATGGTTCTGATCCTTCATTCCCTGCCCATCCCATAAATTCCCCAGTGGTCCTTATTCCCCCCCCCCCCACCAGTGAAACTAAAGCCCTTAAGTCTAATTCCCTCTTCCTGATGATCCTTAAGCCCTTCCTCTCCCTGGAAAATCAGCCTCTTCAGCAAATCTCTTCCTCTTCCTTCTTGGCCAGTAAAGTACAGGCCTCCTATTCAAGACAGAATCAGCTGGCTCGCTCTCTCTGCTGGGGGGGGGGGAGGCGGGTAGGGTGCAGGAGAAGACTGAGCTCTGTCCGCTGTCCTCAGTCTCCTTGGACAGGAGTATGAGGCTTGGAATTCAAAAGCATAGCCTGCTCTTTGCTTCATTGGGAATGGATAGATGGGAGCAATGCCACATGCTCAACTCACTCATTTTCTTCTCTCTCCCTCTCCCCGCTGCACCCAATCCCATCTCCTCTCCTTCTTCACTCTATTGCCAATCACTTCACTCACAGACTGTCACCCCTCACTGATCATCTCACTTACATCTCTTAGTCCCTCTGAACCCTTCATCATCTCACAGCACCTTTGATCCCTGACTTTTCTCCTCCTTCCCCACACAACCCACAGCCTCTCTGATCTCGTCACTTTGTCTTTTGCCTTCCAACAAACATCACTCACCCCCCCCCCCCCCCCCCAGTCTCCCTCATTCACTCTCTTGGTCTTTCAACCCTCACCAGTCTGGTCACCTGCAGCAGAGATGGCAGAGCCTGGGATGATGGCTTGATAAGCAGGACATCACCTTGTTTCAAGTGGACCTTTTTAATTGAAAATTTGTGGAGTTCCAGAACAGATAGGTAAGAATGCTCAGAGTTCAAGCTAGGATCAAATCCAGAAATCAGTCCAAGGGCATAAGAACATAAGATATGCCATACTGAGTCAGACTAATGGTCCATCAAGTGCAGTATCCTGTGTCCAACAGTGGCCAACCAAGTTACAAGTAGATGGCAAGCACCCAAACATTAAGGGGTAGATTTTCAAAGGGTTACGCGTATAACCCTTTAACCCCCCCCCCCCCCCCACCCGGCGCGCCTAGCCTATTTTGCATAGGTTTGGCAGCGCACTCAAGCCCCGGGACGTGTGTATGTCTCGGGGCTTTGAAAAAGGGCTGGGGGTGGGGCCGGGGGCGGGGAAGAGGTCCAGGGGCTGTCCGGGGGCGGTCCCAAGTCTTATGGCACAGCGGCCATGCTGGAGGTTTGCGCCCCGGCAGCTGGCCAGTGCGCGCAAGTTACGCCTACCTCAGGCAGTAACTTTGACAGCAAAGGTGGGGGGGGGGGGGATTTACGTAGGGCTGGGGGATGGGTTAGATAGTGGAAGGGAGGGGAAGGTGGGGGGATCAAAAAGAAAGTTCTCTCTGAGGCCGGATAGCATGCACAGGATTTAAAATCGGCCCCTAAATGAATAGATCCCAACCTACTAATCCTTATTAATTAATAGCAGTTTATGGACTTCTTCTCAAACCCAGTTACACAAACTGCCGTATCCACATCCTCTGGCAATGAATTCCAGAGCTAAATTATGCATTGAGTGAAAAAGAATTTTCTCAGATTTGCTCTAAATGAGCTACTTACTAACTTCATTGGATGCCCCCTAGTCCTTGTATTATATGAAAGAGTAAACAACCGATTTACATTTACCCATTCATGACTCGGGTACTGGAACCAGACAGGAACTGTAGCAGGATTCGGGTACTGGAACCAGACAGGAACAGTAGTAGGATTCGGGTACTGGAACCAGGCAGGAACAGTAGTAGGCAGGCTGGAACCAAGCAAGTATTATAGCAGGCAGCAGGAACCAACCAGGTACTGTAGCAGGCAGGCGGGAACCAGCAGGTACTGTAGCAGGCAGGCAGGAACCAGCAGGTACTGTAGCTAGCAAGCAGGAACCAAGCAGGTACTGTAGCAGACAGGCAGGAACCAAGCAGGTACTGTAGCAGGCAGGCAGGAACCAGGCAGGTACTGTAGCAGGAACGGGGCGTCGATGCAAAGCGAGTCACGCCGGAGCACAGTGCAACAGGAAACCGGGAGGCTAACCCGTTGCAAGGCAAAGACTGGATGGCCACGGCCGGCTTATCAAGGCCACGGCGTCTGACGTCAGGAGATGGGCAGAGTCACCACTGGCGGGAAACGGCCTAGAAATGCGCCCAAGTGGCGCGCGCCTAGGAACCGGGCATCCATGGGAGGGCTCGCAGCGGCGCAGCCCCAGCGGTGATGCTACCAACCAGGCTGCAAACCAGGCCTCAGGAAGCAGGAGCAGGTCCGGGAGCCCGGAGGTAAGGGCCTGGCCGCGGTGCTCGCGGCCAGAACCGCAACAGTATCTCCCCTCTTACGCCTCCTCTTAGCCGGTCCGGATTTACTTGGGTGGTCCAGATGGAACTGTCGTAATAAGTCCTTGTCGAGGATGTTACGGGCCGGTTCCCAAGAATTATCCTCGGATCCGCAACCCTCCCAGGCAAGCAAGTATTCCCATCGGATATCCAAAACTTCATGCACTTGATACGTGACCTCTTCCGGTACTGAAGGATCCGATGGTTCGGGAGCCCGGGAGTGGTACCTAGATAACACAAGAGGCTTCAGCAATGACACATGGAAGACGTCATGTATGCGCATGGAGGA
Source organism: Rhinatrema bivittatum (assembly GCF_901001135.1). Classification (NCBI taxonomy): domain Eukaryota; kingdom Metazoa; phylum Chordata; class Amphibia; order Gymnophiona; family Rhinatrematidae; genus Rhinatrema; species Rhinatrema bivittatum. Next base: position 204,762,990 of record NC_042621.1, read on the forward strand.
GGGTAGGCACAGATGGTAAGAGACTGCTCCCACACGTTCGGCGACTCAAAAAGGCCCACAGAATTTTGGTGCTAGTCGTCTGGACAGAATACGTAGCAGTAGATTTCTGGTCCTAAGCCAGACACGGTCTCCTGGAAGGAAAATGGGTGCTGGCTGATGATGCTTATCTGCCCACTTCTTAGCGGACAGGGCGGCCTTACGGATCTTTTCCTGGGTAGAGATCCACAAGGAACGAAGCTGGCGAGCTGAGAGTTGTACTGCCGGGAGTGCACTAGGTTCAGTCGAAGGTAAGAGCGGTCGAAGTTGCTTCCCATAAACAACGAAGAATGGCGAACTTCCAGTAGCAGCATGCGTGTGATTATTATATGAGAACTCCACCCACGGGAGTAACTTAGCCCAATTATCTTGATGTTCGTTCATGAAGGCACGAAGAAAAGTCTTCAAGGTTTGATTGGTTCATTCCGTTTGCCCATTACTTTGAGGATGGAATGCTGACGAAAGACTAAGTTGCACATTGAAGCGTTTGCATAAGGCTTTCCAATAACGAGCTGTAAACTGTGGTCCTCGATCAGAGACTATATCCTGCGGGAGACCGTGAAGTCTAAAGATATGCTGGGTAAACAGGCTGGCCAGGTCAGGTGTAGAAGGTAGCTTAGGCAAAGGGACAAAGTGCGCCATCTTGGAAAATTGGTCCACGGTTACCCAAATGACCGAATTACCTCCTGAGGCAGGAAGGTCCACGACAAAACCAGTGGAGATGTGTGTCCACGGCTCCACCGGGATGGACAAAGGTTGCACAGGCCCCTGGGCTTCCTGATGGGCGGCTTTTGAACAGCACAAGTAGGGCATGAGCCCACAAAAGCTTGGACGTCCTGTCTCACCGTTGGCCATCAGTAGAAACGGTTTAACAAGTCTAAAGTCCCTTTCCAACCCACATGACCCCCAGTGAGGGAGTCATGGGCCCAAGCGAGAACTGCTCTCTGAGAGCGACGTGGAACGAAGGTCTTCCCTTGGGAGGACACTGAGGTTGCAGCAAGACTTACTTTCTCAGGGTCCAAGATATATTGGGGTATATCAGGAGTCTCTTCGACCACAGAAGAGCGTGAGAGCGCGTCAGCTCGAATGTTCTTCGAGCCGGGTTGGTAGCGTAACGTAAAGTCAAACCGGTCAAAAAACAGCGACCACCTGGCTTGTCTTGGATTCAGGCATTGGGCTTGCTTCAAAAATGCTAGGTTCTTGTGATCGGTGTAAATCGTAACCAGATGGTTGACTCCTTCCAACCACTGTCTCCATTCCTCCAGGGCAAGTCTCAAGGCTAGCAACTCTTTGTCCCCAACACAGTAGTTGCTCTCTGCCGGGGAGAATTTCCTTGAGAAATATGAACAGGGCAACAGCTGTCCAGAATCAGAGTACTGACTCAGTACGGCCCCCATGGCCACATTGGAGGCATCAACTTCCACCACGAAGGGCCGGCTGGGATCTGGATGGTGAAGGCAAGTGTCTAACAAGAAGGCTTCTTTAAGGGCCTCAAAAGCTTGACAGGCAGAAGCAGGCCAATCACCGCGTTAGCCCCCTTTTAGGTGAGGGCAGTTAACGGTGCCACATTACGAGAGTAATTGGGAATAAAGTGACGGTAGAAATTAGAAAAGCCGAGGAAGCGTTGCAACGCTTTAAGACCCCTTGGTCGGGGCCAATTCTTAATAGCCGCCACTTTCTCAGGATCCATTCGAAAGCCAGCTGCAGAGACTATGTAGCCTAGGAACGGCAGGGACGTCTTCTCAAAGCTACATTTTTCCAGCTTCTCGTATGGACCATGCTCCCTAAGTATCTGAAGCACTTGTCGGACATGCTGACGGTGCGACGACAGATCCTGGGAGTAGATTAACACATCGTCGAGGTAAACAATTACGCAGGTGTTCAGAAGGTCCCGCAACACCTCATTCATCAGGTGCTGGAACACCACCAGGGCATTACATAAGCCGAAAGGCATCACGAGGTACTCGTAATGCCCGTCTCGGGTATTAAATGCGGTTTTCCACTCATCTCCGGGATGGATTCTGACTAAATTGTACGCTCCTCGCAAGTCCAACTTTGTGAAAATCTTCGCTCCTTGAAGCCGATCAAGGAGCTCCAGGATTAATGGGAGCAGGTAGCAGTCTCGCTTGGTAATAGAATTTAGGCCTCGATAGTCTATGCACGGCCTCACTGAGCCGTCTTTCTTGCTGACGAAAAAGAAACCTGCCCCTGCGGGCGACTTGGACGGGCAGATAAAGCCTTTGGCCAGATTCTCCGCTATGTACTGGGACATGGCCCGGGTCTCAGGTATGGATAAGGGATAAACCCTTCCTTGGGGGGGGGGGGGGGCATAGTACCAGGTAACAAGTCTATAGCACAGTCATATGGACGATGCTGCGGAAGGATCTCCTCCTTGGTCTTGGAGAATACACCCGTAAAGTCCTCATAAGGTGCCAGAGGACCCACGGCAGAGTGCATCAAGGGAAGTACGGGAGTCTTAGGCACTTTCATACAATTAGCTAGGCAGAAAGGACTACATTTGACAATCAAATACACGAACTTCTCACACAATACCTCGAGAATTAAGCTCAACATACCATACGACAAATCTCTAATTCCTATCATGACTTCACCTCTGTCCCAAATTTTAGGTCTGATGACCTTTTCCATCTTGCTTATAAATATTCAATCCATCCAAAGAAAGGCTACACTTTTAAGCGATATTCTTACAGATGAATCCCCAGATATTTGTGCTATAACGGAAACATGGCTAAAAAACACGATCATTGCCATTACTAATCAACTATCTACAAACACCTACAATGTATTCTCTGTACCTAGACCTAAAAAGAAAGGAGGCGGACTCCTCCTGGCTGCCAAAAAGAAATTCAATCTCACTCTGCAAACCATCATTTCCCCTCCCAAAATCGAGATTGCTCTATTTAAATCAAAAGCACTACAAATATGCCTTATCTATGCTCCTCTAGGCATACTTGAAAAGAATCCTTCTTTACTCACTGAATATATATCAAAATACATCAACATTAACACCCCTGCAATCATCCTAGGAGACCTTAACCTCCATTTTGACCGCTCTACACCAACTCTAGCCTGTGAAGCTACCCTTACCACTCTTAATGCACTTGGTTTTAAACAATTGGTATCGGGACCTACTCACAAAGGAGGTCACACCCTAGATGTTATATTCACTAACTCTCTTGTTGACTCTGACTCACCCAAATGCACCCCCATACCCTGGTCAGACCATTTCTGGATTGACACATGCTGCACCATTACATGCAACCCCCGTTCACCTCACACTAAAAAAAGATCCATTACCTTCAGAAAACAATGCAAAACCGAAGACATTGCTGAAGCGCTTTCAGAAGAACTCCTTAAATTAGACCTCTCTGATGCCAACTCTGCCTGCTCTTCCTGGTATCACATCACTAGTAACGTAGCAAATGAGCTTTGCCCTCTACACACTAAAGAAATCAACACAGGGAAGAAAGACAAAAAACCCTGGTACACCCCCGATCTTAGAAAATTGAAACTTGAGCTCCGTAAAATAGAAAAGAATTGGCGTAAAAACCAAACGCCAGTGTTACTTCAGAAATTTAGATCACTCCTTCATGAATACCGGAAAATGACAGACGAAACCAAGAAAAACTACTACGCCTTGAAGATCCACCAATACCAATTCAACCCACGAGCTCTCTTCCAATATGTCTCTAGCATTATCACTCCCCCAGCTAACTTCAATTCAGATAATGATGACAAAAACAGATGTGAAACACTAGCAACCTACTTTCATGACAAAATCAATGCTATTATGAATCGCATCTCTACTTCCCCCCCCCCCACTAACCTCTCTACAAACACTACCACTCCCTCTATTTCCCCTACACATAGACCCACCCACACACAATCCAAATCTACACAGTCCCTGCTCAACTTCACTTACAAAATTCGAAACCACAACGAAACTAGAAATTGAAGGTATACTCAGAAAAACTAAACCAGCAACGCACCCTTTTGACATCATGCCTACAAAAACACTTCTCGCCATTTCCTCAAGAATTGCAATACCCATAACAAAGATTCTTAACAAATCTATCACCTCTGGAATTGTACCTGCCCAACTCAAGCACGCCATAATAAAACCAACACTGAAGAAACAAGATTTGGACCCAACGAATTCAACAAACTTTCGCCCAGTCTCAAACCTACCTTTCCTATCCAAAATATTAGAGAAAGTCATCAACAAACAACTCACTGAATACCTAGATGAAAATCAATTACTCTCTCCATCCCAGTACGGATTCCGAAAGTACCATAGTACTGAAACTCTTCTCCTAACCCTCTCCGATACAATTCTAAAAGCATTAGACACTGGTCATTCTTATATACTTGCCCTGCTGGACATTTCCTTGGCATTTGACACAGTCAACCACAACATCCTAGAGGGGAGAAGCCCATGCCAGGGCACAATTAAGCTCTGGAATTTGTTGCCAGAGGATGTGGTTAGTGCAGTTAGTGTAGCTGGGTTCAAAAAAGGTTTGGATAAGTTCTTGGAGGAGAAAACCATTAACTGCTATTAATCGAGTTTACTTAGGGAATAGCCACTGCTATTAATTGCATCAGTAGCTCGGGATCTTCTTAGTGTTTGGGTAATTGCCAGGTTCTTGTGGCCTGATTTGGCCTCTGTTGGAAACAGGATGCTGGGCTTGATGGACCCTTGGTCTGACCCAGCATGGCAATTTCTTATGTTCTTATCCTTTTAACTCGCCTCTCACAAATCGGCATTACTGGCACTGCTCTATGTTGTCTCAAATCTTTTCTTAACAGCAGGAAATACAGTGTATGAATTGGCCAACATGAATCCAATCCCAAAAATCTGCTACAAGGAGTACCCCAAGGTTCCTCTCTATCTTCCACACTTTTCAATATATACCTCACTCCACTCTGTCAACTGTTGATGAAACTGGGTCTCCCGCACTTCATATATGCAGATGATGTGCAGATCCTTATCCCTATCAATGACTCCCTACCCAATGCGCTCAAAACCTGGAATACTGCACTAGCGGAAATTGAGTATCTACTAACTGAAAACTCATTGCAATAAATACCAACAAAACAGAGCTTCTCATTATTTCGCCACAAAACAACAACCATGCTAGCCCCACTCAACAATCTCTATCTGACCATCACACTATAAAACAAGTCCGCGGCCTTGGTGTTATAATTGACAAACATTTTACATTAAAAAAGTTTATTACTTCCACCATTAAAAATGGTTTCTATAAACTTCATAATTTGAAAAGGATCAAACCACTTCTACACCCGAATGACTTCCGGACTGTACTACAAGCTACTATATTATCTAAATTGACTACTGTAACTCCATATTACTAGGTCTACCAAATAACTCAATACAACCATTACAGATGCTACAAAATGCAGCTGCACGTTTGCTTACTAACACGCACCGCCATGATCACATTACTCCAGCTCTACAATTCCTACACTGGCTTCCGATCGCATCTAGGATACTATTCAAAGTTCTTACCCTCATATACAAGTCATTATATAACCAAGATATGCATTGGTTCTCTGAGTTTTTTACATTCCATACATCAGACAGACCATTAAGAAAAATGCACCAGGCTAAACTCACCATGCCAACGCTTAGACATATAAAATATGTCTCAACAAGAGAACTATCATTCACGATAGCTGGAATCAACCTGTGGAACAAAGTACCCACAGATCTGCGCCAGGAACCCTGCCACAAGAAATTTAAACAGAACCTGAAAACATGGCTGTTTAAACAAGCCTACAATTTATGAACACTTCCCTTCAGATAATAATATTTAATATTCCATTTATACAATACTATCTATTCATACCAATCAGTTTCTATTCTATAACGCTAAGCACACCTTTATGACCTTTATACTTGCAATATTCTTAATATTGTAACTTATCTGTCTATTAATTCTGACTCTCAAGAAATCTACATTTGTTGTTCTATATTCCCAAATTGTAAATATTTGTACTGTTAATTTTGTACTGTTGCTCTTGATCTTCCGGCCTTATGCGCCCCTGCGGAATTTAGTTGATATTAATTATTTTATAGTTTCAACTTTATCAGCTATGTATCATTATATAATTGTTTGGATTGTAAAGCTTTTTGCTAATTTGTTATTTGTTTACTACCTGTTGCAATGTAAACCGGAGTGATAAGTAACTCTGTTACCTGAACTTCGGTATAAAAAAAGTTATTTATAAATAAATAAATAAATAAATAATTTAATGTTCATTGTAAACCGAGGTAATGTTTACTAACGTGCCGCGGTATATAAAAACCCTTAAATAAATAAATAAAATAAATAAATAAATAAAAATCTGTAGCATATCCCACTGAATCGTGGGCGAGTGTTTCTGTAAGCATGGCAACCCTAGCACCACAGGGTGGACAGCCTTCTCCAACACTAGGAGGGCTATCTCCTCCGAATGGATCGCCCCGGTGTGGACCATAATGGGTGCTGTGGACATCTGGACTGGTCCTAGAAGAAGCGTCCCCTGGATAGAGGTAATTCGTAATGGGACCTCCTGTCTGTGCATAGGGATTCGCAACTGGGAAACTAAGTCCTGCAGGATGAATTTACCTTCGGCTCCGGAATCCAGGAACACCATCGTCTCAAAGGAGCCTCCGGGAAATTCCAAGGTAACAGGGACAGTATATTGAGGAGCTGTAGCACAGCCTAGGAGGAGCTCCTCCCGACCTCCTAGGATTTGGCGTTTTCCGCACGCTTCTGGCAGCATGCCAAGAAGTGGCCCTTCTGGCCACAATACAGGCACAACCTCAACGAACGCCGACATTGCCTTTTTTCAGCAGAAAGCGGGGCCCGTCCCAGCTGCATAGGTTTGCAGGTGGGAGCAGGTGAGAGCGTCTGGATGAGAACTTGGGTGAGGGCACAGGTCTCGGCCCACGAGCCGGACTATGGCGAGAGGAGCGTTGCTCCTTGGCCCGTTGTTGTAGGTGGCGGTCAATGCAGGCAGCCATCTCAATCAAGGCATTGAGGTCCTCCGGCAGATCTCGAGCAGCAATTTCATCCTTTGTGTCAGGAGAGGCCTTCCAGGAAGATGGCCTTAAGACTACCATCTTGCCAACCTACTTCTTGGGCTAAAGTCCGAAACTCCATTGCATAATCTGCCAAGGAGTGAGCCCCCTGACGAAGTTGCAGCAGGTCAGACGTAGTTCGTGATGAACAGTTGTAAGTCCGTTAGCGAAGAATCATGGTTTCCCAGAGGGGAGAAGCCCAGATTAAAGCTTTCCCATCAAGCAGGGACAGGATATATGCCACTTTCATCGCATCCGAGGGGAACTGCCGAGGCAACAAGGAGAACCGTACAAAACATTGGTTCAAGAAACTGCGGCAGGTCCTTAAATCACCAGCGTAATGAGAGGGTGCCGGTAGCTGAGTCACAGAGGAACTGTGACCCTCGGGGGCCCTGCCAGCGGAAGGCAAGGACTCCAGGCGCGAGGATAGCCATTCCACCATGGCTGTCAAGGTATCTATGCAGCTCTGGTGCTGTAGCATCTGCCGGGCCAGATCCAAGGGAGCGGGTGCATCCGCCGAGTCCATGGCCTTGCAATCTGTTATGGGAGTCTCTGTTTAGTGGACCCTTGGGCCGACCTGCTGGAGACTGGGAAAGGTGGTCAATGTCTCTAATGAATAGCAGGCTGGGAGGCAGATGTTCAGGCAGGACGTAGATGCTCTTCGCCCTGGAAGCTGGTACTCCCCCGGGAGGAGCCCGTAGGAGCCCAACCGCTGGGACTTAGGTGGCTTCACCCTTGGAAGCCGAAGCCCCCCTGGGAGGAGCCCGTAGGGGCCCGGCCGCTGGGACTTAGGCAGGTTGTGGATCAGGATAGGTAACTGAAGCTAGACTAGGACAGAAGCAATACTGTAACTGGGCTCGGGTTCTGGAACCAGGCAGGAACTGTAGCAAGACTCGGGTACTGGAACCAGGCAGGAACTGTAGCAGGATTCGGGTACTGGTACCAGGCAGGAACAGTAGTAGGTAGGCTGGAACCAAGCAAGTATTATAGCAGGCAAGCAGGAACCAACCAGGTACTGTAGCAGGCAGGCAGGAACCAGCAGGTACTGTAGCTAACAAGCAGGAACCAAGCAGGTACTGTAGCAGGCAGGCAGGAACCAGGCAGGTACTGTAGCAGGAACAGAGCGACGAAGCAAAGCGAGTCACTCTGGGGCACAGCGCAACAGGAAACCGGGAGGCTAACCCGTTGCAAGGCAAAGACTGGATGGCTGCGGCCGGCTTATCAAGACCGTGGCATCTGACGTCAGGAGATGGGCGGAGTCACCACTGGCGGGAAACGGCCTAGAAAAGCGCCCAAGTGGCGTGCGAGTGTGCCTAGGAGCCGGGCGTCCATGGGAGGGCTCGCAGCGGCACAGCCCCAGCAGGGACGCCACCAACCAGGCCGCAAACCAGGCCTCAGGAAGCGGGAGCAGGTCCGGGAGCCCGGAGGTAAGGGCCTGGTTGCGGTGCTCACGGCTAGAACCGCAACATTATACACTATGATGCCTAGATCTTTGTCCTGGGTGGCAGCTCCTAATATGGAGCCTAACGTTGTATAACCACAGCATGGATTATTTTTTCTTATGTGTATCACCCTGCACTTGTCCACATTAAATTTTATCCGCCATTTGGATGCCTAATATTCCAGTCTCGCAAGGTCCTCCTGCAATTTTTCACAATCCGCTTGTGATTTAGCTACTCTGAATAATTTTGTATCATCTGCAAATGTGATTACTTCACTTGTATTTCTTTCCAGATCATTTATAAATATATTCAGAAGCACTGGTCCAAATACAGATCCCTGAGGCACTCCACCATTTACCCTTTTCCACTGAGAAAATTGACCACTTAATCGTAATCTCTGTTTCCTGACTTTTAACCAGTTTGTAATTCACGAAAGGACACCGTCTCCTATCCCATTACTTTTTAGTTTCCTTAGAAGCCTCTCATGAAGGACTTTGTCAAATGCCTCCTGAAAATCCAAACACAAATAAATATTTCTAAACAGACACATCAGATACCACCCAACAATTAAAATAAGGATTTAAAAAAAATCCGTCTTTATCCATATCTTGGAACCTTTGATTTTCAGATGCCCTGAGTAACTGGGGTAGTTATGCACAAACATGCTCACGCTCATATCCACACATGCTCTCTCTCACTCCCTCAAACACGTACCCAATGCTCTCTCTCACTCTCCCACATACATGTACACATGCTCTTTCTCACTCTCCCACACAGACATATGCTCTCTCTCACTTCTCCCTTGATGTGTGACAGGGGCTGACCAATGGCACCGGTAGCCCCTGTGACATAGTAAGGGCAAAGGCTATCGGCGCCATTTTGATTACTGGCAACTGACGGCCCGAGTGCAGGAGATCACTCCTGGACCCCCGCTGGACCACCATGGACTTTCAGCAAGTCTTGGGGGACCCTCCTGACCCCCACAAGACTTGCCAAAAGTCCAGCGGGGTCCGGGAAAAACCTCCTGCGCTCCGGACCCCCACTGGACTTTTGGCAAGTCTTGTGGGGGTCAGGAGGGTCCCCCAAGTCTTGCCAAAAGTCCCTGGTGGTCCAGCGGGGGTCCGGGAGTGATCTCCTGCAATCAGGCAGTCGGCTGCCAGTAATCAAAATGGTGCCGATAGCCTTTGCCCTTACTATGTCACAGGGGCTACCGGTGCCATTGGTCAGCCCCTGTCACATGGTAGGAGCACAAGATGACGCCGATGGCCATGTGACAGGGGCTGACCAATGTCACCGGTAGCCCCTGTGACATAGTAGGTCAAAGGCTATCGGCACCATTTTGAAACCGGCAGCCAAGGGTGTGAATGCAGGGGATGGTTCCTGGTCCCCCCGCTGGACCACCAGGGAGTTTTGGTAAGTCTTGGGGGGGGGGGGGGGGTCAGGAGGGTGGGGATTGTAGTTAATTTAATTTTAGCGGGAAAACGAATAGGAATTAATGTATAAAAGTATCGGGGGGGGGGGGGGCCCTTGCCGAATGCAACATATCTGACCCCCCCCAACAAATACGAATCCCGAATGCAACATATGGTGTCCCTCTGCACATCCCTGTCGCACAAATGATTATTTGTT